>NC_043701.1:172998619-173177833 GCF_006229205.1 Suricata suricatta
AAAAAAAAAAAAAAAAAGACAATAGACAAAAGGTAATTTTTAAAAAAGGCAAAAAATAGAAAGCACAAGATGAGATATAGGCACTAATTCTAATTTATCAACAATTACAATAAATGTAAAGCAATCAAATGTTCCTGGTAAAAAATAAAGATTTTCAGATAAGTTTTTTTTTTAATCCAACTATTTGCTTTTTAAAAATCACAAAATGGGCACCTGGGTGGCTCAGTCGGTTAGGCATCTGACTTCAGCTCAGGTCATGATCTCACTGTTGTGGGTTTGAGCCTCATGTCGGGCTCTGTGCTGACATCTTGGAGCCTGGATGGAGCCTGCTTCAGAGTCTCTGTCCCTCCCCCACTCACACTCTGTCTCTCTCTCTCTCAAAAATAAATAAATGTTAAAAAAAAGTTTTTAAAAATCACACACAAAAAACTTGAGGCTACAGAAAGTTAGGAAATAAAAGAGCGGGAAAAGGCACACAGGTGAGCACACAGAACATTAACAAAATGACTACATATTGGACCCTAAAGTGCGTCCTAATGAATGTCGAAGGATTGAAAACATACAAGTCATGTTCTCTGATCATAATTTGCCAACTGGAAGTCAACAGTAAAAAGATAATTATTTTTTAAATCCACATGTTTGGAATGAAGAAGCATACTTTTAATTAACCCTTTAGGGGCGCCTGGGTGGCTCAGTCGGTTAAGTGACCAACTTCGGCTCAGATCACGATCTCACAGCCTGTGGGTTAAAGACCCGCATCGGGCTCCGTGCTGACAGCTCAGAGCCTGGAGCCTGCTTCACAGTCTGTGTGTCTCTCTCTCTCTGCCCCTCCCCCGCTCATTCTCTGTCTCTCAAAATAAAAAAATAAAAAGACATAAAAAAAATTTTTAAATAACCCTTTGGTCAAAGAAGAAATGATAATCAGAATTAAGAAAATAATTAGAAGTGAACAATAAAGAAAATACTCCAATCAAAACACATGGGATCCAGCTGGCACAGTGCAGAGAAATTTATAGCCTTTATCGCTTACATTCTTTTAAATTAAAAGGAAGAAAGCCTAAAGATTAATGAGCTAAGCATCCATCTTAGAAGCCAGTAAAGAAAAGCAATTAAATTCAAACATTCTTAATACAGGTTTCAATGGAGCACGGTTCCCTCTCAAATCCAAACATGCAAAGTGACTTCCTTTCACCCTGGAGGAAACCCTCCCATTCCCCTTGCTGGAGGGGGTCCCTTCCACTTTGAAAATAGTATTTCCTCAAACATGCCTGGCTGGCTGCTGGTGGTACAGAGGATGATTTTTGGCAAAACCTGGGCAAATAGTTATTTCAATAGATTTTTAAAATAGTTTGTTCTTACTTAAGACAGATAATGTCGTTTTCCATGGAGAGTAGGAAAATCAGGTTTCTTTAAAAATGCATTTATTTAGTAAGAGGATGAAATTCAAAGGAAAATATTTTTACAGTAATAACATAGTATTATTTGGCAAAGAAAATCTCATTTCTAAGATGGAAATAAGAATAGTTCCTGCCTTGCAGCAGTGTAATGAGGATTAAATAAATTATACCCCATACAAAATAATACTTCATAAATTAATATAACAACTGCAAAGCATCTGAACGGTCCTTGGTATTTAATAAGAACTCAATAAATGTTAGTTACCGTGATAATAACTATTATTATTACTCAAGTGATTAAAATTTGAAAAGCAGTAAGCCAACTTAAGGCTCCAGAAGTAAACTTTTGACCAATGACAAAGCCTGCAGGTCAAGAGGAGGCTGATCTTTGTAGCGCTCTCTGCCCTCCTCCTGGCCCCCTTCTCCCCCGCGGGGCTTGCTGCTCTGGGCCCCTGGGCCCCACGCTGGACCTGCGCCAGGATTTGGGCCTGCTCCTCCCTCGCAATCCCCATCAAAAGCAAGTCAGCTCCAAATGATGACATTCATACCACACAGACCAGCATAGGGTTGATGGGACTTAGAATATTACCCCTTCCACAAGATCTTTGCTTGAAAGGGTGAAGGCCTGGAGCACCTGGGTGGCTTAGTTGGTTAAATGTCTGGCTCTTGATTTCAGCTTAGCTCATGATCTTATGGTTCATGAGTTCAAGTCCCCCATTGGGCTGTATGCTTATAGCACGGAGCCTGCTTGGGATTCTCTCTCTCTCCCTCTCTCACTGTTCTTCCCCACTTGTGTTCTCTCCCTCTCTCAAAATAAATAAACTTAATAAAAATAAAAGGGTGTAGGGCGCCTGGGTGGCTCAGTCGGTTAAGTGTCCGGCTTTGGCTTAGCTCATAATCTCATGGTTTGTGAGTTCGAGCCCTGCATCGGGCTCTGTGCTGACAGCTAGCTCAGAGCCTGGAGCCTGCTTTGGATTCTGTGTCTCTTTCTCTCTCTGCCCTTCCCCTGTTCATGCTCTGTCTCTCTGTCTTTCAAAAATAAATAAATGTAAAAAAAATTTTAATAAAATAAAATAAAAGGGTGAAAGCCTTTAACACCGAGGGGGAAACCCCCAGCGACGGCCTCTGCAGCCTCCTGGTGGAGACTCGGGACAGAGATCTGGGGGCGAGGCACCCAGTCTTGGGGCATCTCCTCCAGGGGACAGTTTCTGCCCAGCCAACCCTCTGCTTGGGGTAGAGAGCACAGTTCCCGAGCTCAGGGTACCTGGCCTTTATAACTTGACAGAAGTGACATCTTTGGGCGTTTGAAGGCTTTTCACACCAGGAAAACTTCCACTCGGCCATTTTCCAATTCTAACTGTTATCATTTCCCTCCCTCTTCAAAGATGAAGATTTGGCAGAGCTAGTCGGGGGCCTGGATTCTCCACGGCCATGATTTATTTTCCCTGATTGGTCTTGCTCCTCGGGGCCTCGTCTTCAAGTCCTGGAAGAAAACCCCACGGGAATGAAACCCACCTCTCATTTCCCACCCACAGGAGCAGGCTGGCAGCACTAACTTTATGCGGCCACCAGGGGGAGCTCCAGCCTTCTCTTTGGAGCCCAGAGCTCCGAGGTCTAGGTTTCCCTTGTCACATGAAAAACTGGCCTATGGACACTAACAAACACACACAGGATATGTCTGTGTGAATCCGTTCTACTTCTACTTCTACTTCTTGGTTGGTGCACAGGGCTGACAGCACGTCGCTGAGGACTGCTTCTTCCTTTGGGCCCGTAGTTTGGGGGGTCACATAGGCCTTGACCCGGGGGAGCTTACAGTCAGTGCAGGGTGGTGGAAGCATCCACGGGCCAGGAGTCAGAAGCTTGGGCCCCACTGGATCGTTTCTCGAATGTTCCGGGAGCGAGACACTTGTGGTCTGTGTAGGTGGCAAGCGTAACAGGGACACACAGCCCATGCCATGTGGCGGCAGAAAATCTGTCAGATCCCTCCAGGAACTGGATCCTGGGGACACTTCCCAGAGGCCCAGAGGGGACAGCTGGCCCCGATGGAAGGACACGCCCAGCAGAGGGTACAGGTTGGGCAAAGACCTAGAAGTGGGAGTTCGGAATCCTTTCAACGCTCCTGGGGGATGGGCAGAGGCAAGGGGCCAGATCCCGTAGGGCCTCAGAAGGCTGGCTGGGGAGTCCGGCTCTCACGCTCTGCTGGTGGACCTGCGTGGGCTTCCGGCAGGGAAATAACATGAGAGGGCGGGCAGCCCAGGCAGGAAGGGACTGTAGTCCCCTAGAAGGCTCGCTAAGATCACATGGCTGCAGGTATGACCATCCGTCCCAGTTTTCCCAGGACCGAGGGGCTCCCAGGACTCCAGACTTGCCATTTTAAAACGAGAGAGGCTCCAGGCACACTGAGACAGGCTGGCCACCCTCACAGCCACTGGCCACTGACTCACTGTGACTCTGTTCGTCATTTGCAGGTTTTCTCACCTGTGATCAGTCCAGGTCAGCGACTTTTACAAAATATTTGTTTGAGAGAGAGAGAGAGAGAGAAAGAGAATCCCAAGCAGGCTCTGTGCTGTGCTGCAGAGCCTGATGTGGGGCTCGAACTCACAAGCCATGAGATCATGATCTGAGCCGAAATCAAGAGTCAGACACTTCATCGACTGAGCCACCCGGGGTTTCCCAGATCAGTGACTTTTAAATGAGTTTTACTATGAGAACACCATCTCAAACAAAATCGTATGCAGAAACTCAGTAGAAAACACACAAAGGCAAAGCCACCGAGGTTGAAGTGGAGGTTGGGCATAGGGTTGGTGGGTGAGGGACCAGCCGGGCCCGGATAGCCCCCAACTCACCTCTGCAAATCACAGCTACTGACCTCCGTGTCAGAGGGGCCTGCTCAGCGTTACGACTCTACATTCATTTGTTAAACTGAAAACCCAAAGGAACTGAAACCAATGTTTTGATTCAATTGCAGACTAACTAAAATTTAAAATTTAGGGGCGCCTGGGTGGCTCAGTTGGTTAAGCGTCTGATTCAGGTCATGATCTCACGGTTCGTGGGTTTGTGCCCCACATTGGACTCTGTGCTGACAGCTAGCTCAGAGCCTGGAGCCTGTCTTCAGATTCTATGTCTCCTTCTCTCTCTGACCCTCCCCTGCTTGTGCTATCTCTCTCTGTCTCTCAAAAACAAATAAAAAATCTTTTTAAAAATTTAAAGTTTAAAATTTAAACCCATTCCAAAACTGGTCAACCGCTTTGAACTGTAATGAAATCCACATTATTTCCCCAGTTTATTGTTTTACAATAAAATCCAGCCCACCTATGAATTGAGCTTTACCCTAATAGTTACTTCCTTCTGCCTGGGTTCCTGAAAATACACTGTCCAGACAGACCAGTCCACGACCATTCTCTCCAGCCAGGGCCCCTGGCAGGAAGTGTGGCAGACGGGGCCAGTGGGCACGATGCCCACTAACTTGCTTGCATTTGCTGAGCCTCGGGCCGCCTTTGGGCACCTGACTGCCCTCCCACAGCCTGGGGAGAACCCAAGCTAGCCCGCCCTCACCTGGCCCCCTGTGTGTCCAGGGTGTTTGGCGGTCCCAGGTTTGAAGGCATTTGCCCCTCCTGGCCTCGCACTTGACAGGGTTTGTGCCGACCCTCAGCCCCAGGCCACTGGCCATCTCTGATCCTTGCCTGGTCATCGTTCCTGCTCACAGCCTCCAGCACAGCTCTCACCAAAGGCTGTGGCTTCCTCTGGTACCTTCCAACCTGCTTCTCCCTATCCCCGGAATGCGGGGCTTCTGTCCCTTCCTCTACCAGACAGCTTCCTTGGGACCCAGTTTGTGACTTGGACACGGTATTTGGAAGCAGGAGATGTGAGTTCAGATTTTAGCTTCCCGCGTAGTGCTGAATGACCCGAGCAAACACATGCAGGCACACACACGCACACACGCACACACGCATGCACGCACAACGCATACACGCACACACAGTACACATACATGCACATGCACACACAACACACTCTCCTTCCTCTTTTCCCAAGGTCCAGCTGATGGCAAGGGGACCAGAAGCAGCATCAGAGGACTTACCAAGCATCTTAGCTTTCAGAGCTGCGTCTCAGAATGCCCTGGGCTGCCGTCCAGAGGCAGCCTGGCAGAGCCCACACCTGCACGGCGATGATCTATTTGCCTGTCTGTCTGTCCTCTAGACTGCAAACCGCCTGCCCCCAAGGACAGATCTGTTCCCTCTGCCTCCAAGTACGTGTTTAATGAATGACCCATCTCTTTTCATTCAGAGAGATTTACTGAGAACTTATTATGGGCTGGGCACTCGTCCAGGTGTCGGAGTATAGCCGTGAGTGGAACAGACAGAAATCCTTCATACAGTGTTTGGTGGGGGCGCCTGGCTGGCTCAGTCCGTGAAGTGTGCAAGTCTTGATCTCAGGGTTGTGAGTTCAAGCCCCACACTGGGTGTAAAGAGTATACTTAAAAATTTTTTTAATTAAAAACATCTTTCCCTACACAGCATATATGTATCTCATGGGCAGATGGATGTGGGTGGGTAGAGGGTTTTGTGTTACTGTAGTTTTGTGTGGTTTGGGTTTTTTCTCCCCCAGGGTATCCATTACGAAACCCACTTCCTCCTACACTAATTCCACCTTTCCTTCCTAAGCCCCACAATGGAAGAGGATGAAATAGAAACGCACTTCTGGAAAATGAAAGCAGGGAAGCTGATACCTGTGGGCGACCGGATTTATGCTAATAGAAGGTTCCAGGGCAGTGCTGTGGATGGCACTGGCGCAGTCCTAACCAAGTTGGCTTTGACAGGAACCAAAGATTTCTGCGGCAGCTCCAGCCCCCCGCCCCCCGCTCTCTGACCCCTGGCCCTGTGGGTTGATAACTCCCAGCCTGGGCCCGCTCCATCCGCGGGGGGCTTGCAGAGACGGAAGCGGGGCCTCACTCAGTTATAGGACCATCACACAGGAGTGGACGGGGCAAGTCCTACCGTCCTCTCCAGCTCCTAAGACCCCGCTGTGGCCCCCAGAGCAGGGGTCCTGGCCCAGCTTGAAACACTGGTGCTCAGTCACGGGAGCCGAGACCAGCTTTTGGAGGAGAGACACTTCCCAACCCTGGCCAGCTTTGCCACACCCCCTCCTGCACGTGTGGGCACCCCAGAACATTTCTCGTCTTTTCTTTTCCTCGTGTGAATGCCAGCCAATACGAAGAAACTAAAAAGTGGCTCGCACTCCACCTCCAGGATTGATTTCTTAGCTGCAAAGGACAGGGTAATGCACAGGGGTAATTTACCGGGCGCACGCACCTCGCCCCATGGTCCCGGCCATCCTGGGCTACGTCAGACCCCTCACCTAACAGGTCACACATCTGCACCATCACCCTCTCCGTTCCAGTGGGAGCCCTCATGAAGCCCCCA
Source organism: Suricata suricatta (assembly GCF_006229205.1). Lineage (NCBI taxonomy): Eukaryota > Metazoa > Chordata > Mammalia > Carnivora > Herpestidae > Suricata > Suricata suricatta. The sequence continues at coordinate 173,005,440 of NC_043701.1, forward strand.
TATGAATGCAGAAAGCAAGAGTGCCATCAAAACACGCAGCCTTGAAAAATTCTTGTGTCACTCCTAATGCACCAAAACTACAATGGTTGGGGCAGCAGTGGCGGGGTGGGGGGGGGGGTTCGGGACATTGCAGAGGGCTTCAAAAATCACATTTCCTCACCCCGGGACACTGCCCGCCTGCAATTTGCTCTGACTCTCTCTTTTTGTCTGTTTCAGAGAAATATGAATCACGGTTAAATTCTACCGAATAAACAAGTCATGTTTTAAAGTTCTGCAAAACCTACAATTTCAGAAAGGCTTGATGTGGTCGACACTAAATTGATTTCAACACATCCTATTTCCGGTCTAATGCTGGGTTCCTTTCATCAAGAACAAATGCACTCATAATGGCTTGATTCTAAGTGAATGGACTTAGTATAAACACATAGGAAGCACCAGCACTCACATTAATTTTCTTCCTTTTTTAAGTAAAATGAGATGGCATGTTTTACTTCTCAAAGATTAATTTCCCATAAAGTTTTCATGCACATTCATCTGAGGTCTGCAAGTCAGAATAATCAAGCTGCACCCCACTCTGGGGTTTTCGTTTTAAGGAGCAACAGAAAGCTGCTGCCCGCTGAGGTCAGGAGGCTGACCGGGGTGGCCAAGCCCTGGTCCCAGGGGGGCTGGAGGGGAAGCTGGGAAATGCACATTCCTGGCGTCTGCTCACCTCGCACTGAAAACTGACAGCCTGCTCGCCCTGGGTCAAGGCTCAAACATTCCCACTGTCATAGGAACTCGGAAGGACGCCACAGCCACAGAAACAAATTGCACCGAGAATAAAGGTTTATTTCCTGCAAACAAAACTACTATGTATTTGGTTTACAAGGATCGTGACGAGGGGGCCTTGGGTGGCTCTGTCAGTTAAGGGTCTGTCTCTTGATTTTGGCTCAGGTCCCGATCTCACACTTTGTGAGATGGTGGCTCACATCAGGCTACCGGTGACAGTGTGGAGCTTGCTTGGGATTCTCTCTCTCCCTCTCTCGCTGTACACCCCCCCTCTCTCAAAATACATAAATAAAAACTTTTTTAAAAAGGTTCGTCACAAAACTATACATGTCATAAAATTCTGTAGGACTATTTCCCAAAAGAAAAAAGAAGGGTGTGTGCAAACACAGGTGAAATCCAAATAAGACCTAGTTTGTACCAATGCCAATTTCCTGTGGTCATATAAGAGGCTATCATTTGGGGAAGCTGGATGAAGAATTTACTGGTGACACTAATTTTGTGTACAACCAATGTCTGTACTACATTTGCAACTTCTACGTGAATCTGTGCATTTCAAAGTGAAACGTTAAATGTGAGGGCTGGGCAGAGTGGAAGCAGGCCCGTTAGCCACACTGGTGAGGGTATAAACTGGCATAGCTTTATCGCTTCTCGGCCTTTTGGCTAAGATCAAGTGTAAACTGGCATAGCTTTTCAGGAAGGTCACCTGGCGGCATCCATCAAAACGCAAAATGCACTGGCCCAGCAATTCCATTTCCAGGGATCCAGTTTGCACAACTGCTTGCCCATGTGCCTATCGAATGTTCTTCGCTGCATTTTTGTCATAGGAAAAAAAAGGAAGCAAAATAAATCTCCGTGAGTAGGAAAACAATAAGTGAATGTGGAATGTCTGTATCATGGAAACTGTATGATCATAAGAACAAGGCAGCTCACTAAAGAGATGTAATGTGAACTACGAAATGCGGTCACAGAGTAGTCTGGGTATGGATAGGAACACGTTACTCACCTAAACGCTTATTTACACATACACACTTTATGAGGTTGGATAAGCATGGGGACAGTCTGCAACCAGACACCCCAAATGGTTCGTGGTGATTGCTTCGCAAAGATTTTTTTTTTTCTTTTGGGAAATAGTCCTACAAAATTTTATCACATGTATCACTTTCTTCTGGGAAAGAAAGTTCTTTAGTAGGGGTAATAAAAGGTTACTTTCACTTTGTTTGAAATAAACAACAGTGAGAATGTGTTGCTTTTACAATTGGAAAAACAATAGAAATGCAAAAGAGAAAGAGAACATGGACACAAAAAAGAAAAAGAAAAGCTATCAGCAGAGGGCAAAGGCTCTACTTGGGATGGGCTTACTCCTAAAGCCACCAGAAGGTCGCTTAGCCCAAGTGGCCCCAGGCACTGGAGGCAGGCTGCCTCCCCCACCAATCCTGGCCCCTCCCCAGGACAGAATGGAACATCCCATCCCAGCCGCGGATCGGCAGAGCCTTCCCTTGGAGGAGCATCCTTCTCTGTTCCACTGTTAGACTTGATCACCTGACTTGCTTCAGCACCGAAACGTGATGAGACACGCAAAGTTTGAGCAGATGTTTTAAGAGCCATGGCGTGCCCCACCCCCCACCAGCTCTGTTGCTATTTTCTCTCCATGTGCTCCTGACAGTGGTTGCTCCCTCAGTCTGGGTCCCAGAATGAAAAAGACACATGTCGCGGAGCAAGAGTCAACTGGCTGCCATCATGTAACAGGAGGGAGAAACCACAGTGCAGCAAAGCACTGAGATGTGGGGATGTTTGTTACACAGCCTTAACTCGTGAGAGATGATACATGAGCAAAGAGCACCCCCCCCAAAAAAAGTATTTGTTGGGGGCATATTATGTGAAGAACCTATAGTTAAGGGGCCAAAGGGTGAGCACAGAGAACGTGAGAAGCGCATGCACTGTAGGGGATCAAAATATGCCATGCCCAAATATGCCACTTTAGCATAAGAATTATTTTGGGCTGGAGGCAAATGAGAAAAAAAAAAAACCATGAAAGACAACCCCTTCCCAGAGTTTCCCTTAGCTAAGTGCAGAAACTTCTGGAAAACGGGACAGCAATCAATCCTTGCTATCAGTTTCCTCTTATATTTATCTTCCCACAGTTTGCTGCTCTTAGAAATCTAATAATGTCTTCCTTCATCTTGTCATTTTTTTACTAACTTATTATTCTTTGCTGAGATGCTATAGAAGTCCACGGGCGCCACATACCGCCCCTCTGAGCTACTCTTCCTGAAGTTTCTCCCGTGCAAGGTGACGCACACAGTACAAATGGATTTTTTCTCTTGTTAACCAACCTTTTGTTGGTCTAACTTAACAGAGCCCCAGTCTGAGAACCTGCAAGGGTAGAAGGAAAACAACTGTTTTCCTCCCCTACAGTGCTGTGTGCTTGAGGAGATGACACTCACACACACAGACACACACAGACACCTGCTTGGGGCTCACAGAGCAGCGCAGTGTTGTGTGGAAAGCCTGGCAGGGAGGACAGGAAGCCGATCAGGGAAGGGGCAGACCATAAAGGCCAAGCCTCACGTACACCTCTCCGTGTCAGGGTCTAAGGCACAGAGGCACTAATCCAGCTGAATCAGGGCGTCTCATAAAACAGCAGAGCAATCACTGACAGTCTAATCACCCGTCCCTTTAAACCAAAGGTTCCGAGAAAATACGCACTGCCTAGCAATTCTGAACTTTTTGTCACTAGGATGGGGACTTTCCATAGGGTGGAGGAGCCATTCTCTGACTGACGACACGTTCCGTGTCTCTTAGAAATGACCGGAGCGTGAACTGTATTTCCAGAAACCAGAACAAGGCACATCTTTGTGCGAAATTCTCTTAAAGGAGACAAAGGGACGTGAACTAGATGAAAAGTATAAACCCCAAGTTCCCTTCCCCTCCTCATTCGCCAGGTTACCACGGTTCATCCGTAATCTGCGCTGCTTGTAATTTTCTCCTCCGAATCTGGACGTTTCGGTTTAAAATCCTCTGCCCGCCCCTTTTTGAAAAATGACGCAAGTAAGCCATTATTAGGTCCCTTGGTTGGAAATTCAAACCCATAAGTCCATCAAGCAAAATGTGAAAGTCCGCCTTCACCGTGCTTCTCAGCCTTCTCCCCGGGAATCCACACCTGCTCTTGGCACCTCCTTGCGGTGCCTGTGCCTACACAGAGAGGGGTGCATTCATGTAGAGCCTTTGTTTCCTTCCATCCCTCCTTCCCTTCTTTCCTCTTCCCTCCAGAAATGGGAAGCATGAAAATTTTTTTCTACCACTTACCATTCTTCTTTTCCTTTCTACTCATTTCTAGGACAAACATCCTGAGATTTGAACTTATTTACTTGTCTGTTTGTTGTCTTTGGCCACTGTGGACACTAAACTCATACAACACCCCATGTGTTGAGTTTTGCCAGGGGCACCAATGGTCAGGAGGACTGTGGTGGGCTTGCCAGGACGTTATTCAAGGCTGCCGTGGGCAAAGGTGGCACTAGACTCCTCCATCCGGTGATTTGAGGAGTTGGGTCTTGTGGAGGAAGCACCCAGGGTATCCTGCAGGTCCTGCGTTTCCAGAAGGGGCTGGAGGGCCTCAATCTTGCACTGGATCTGTCTCGTCTGAGTCCCTGGGATTCTCAGCTGACTTGACTATGATCTCACTACCCTCATACCTACCCACATGCTTCCCATTCCCCCCATCCCCTCCCCCCAGACCCCTAGACCCCCACACCCCCACACCCCTGCCCAGACCATAGCAAGATCCCTTAGCTGAGGCATCAGGCAAGTTGGTGGGGAAAAAATGTTCCCGTGTGTTTCTATGCAACAAAATCAAGTGTATGTGTAGGTGTTCTGTGTTTTTACAAACTCTCCTCCTTGGTTGTTATAAGATTAAAACAATTTTCTCCCTCAGTAAATGCTTCCCTTCAAATCACTGCAAGCACATAATTCACCAGCCCATTTGCGGCTTCTATTTTCTTGGAATCAGGAGGAAAGCATGATTGTGGACCTGTTTCTTTCTAAGAGGCCAGGGTTGAGCAAGTGATGGACAAGAAGAAGTAATGTTTCAGTGACATCTCTGATCAATGTCTCATTTATTCTGAAGTTCAAAAAAGATAGGTGAGCATCGTAAGTCCTTTGGGGAGGCAGAGATGGTAGGTTTTAAGGTAAATTACTCTTTTATCCTCAGTAAATTTAATGGACACTTTCATTAAAACTACAGGGAATTTTAAGGTAGTTCTATTCCCATTTTAAAACCATAGTTGGGGATTTTTTTTAACGCCTGGATCATTTTTGTTGCTGAGAAATCTAAACATTTCAGAGACATGGCGCACTTTGTTGTCCCTATCCGTTATGGAGAATTCTCGCGCACCTGAGGACACAGACAGACACATTACTTACAATCACAACAGATTTCAGAGGGAAATGCACACAAAAGGAGAAAATTAAAAAGCCTGCCTGGCTGATGTCAGCAAGGATACCAACTTGTGTTTATCCTTAAAAAAAAATTCACCTGCCAGTGATCAGCGATGCCAGTTTGCTACCATGCTATTGAAAATGCATTCCTGCTGACTGTAAACTGCTCCACTTACGTGACTGTTTACATAATTACACAGTGAAACATTGCAATCTTTTGGGTTTAATACATGTTTTAACAAGCCCTTCAACTGCAGCGCAGGCTTCTATAATCAAATCAAGTCTTTTCAATTAAAACACAATTAGAAAAGGTGTCACGGTGTCACCGTTACACTTGGCTGCGTGAAAAGATTCAAGGATCGCCTGGCTGGAAAGCTGAGCTAAATCAGCACGCCTGAGCTTAGATGTTGTGTCAGGCGACCACGAGGGCACCTGTGGGCCTCGCTCCCATGTGAGACACGCAGACCATTGTCCTTGGGCCACTTCTGTGTGATTGACAGAGGACTACAGACGAAAACCCCCAGTGCCCTGGAATGGTTGAAGATGCTTGTGGCTCTGAGCTTGAGCCCAGGTGCCAGCGAGCAGGTCACGGACCAGGAGTGGTGGGCATAAGGTTACCTGGGAGATATCCGCCTCACCTTGACATCAGTTACAGCACGTGGAATTCTAGAAACCATTTTAGACACCACCTAATCTCACTGGTTCATTTTAGAGATGTAGAACAGGGGCTCATGGGGGCTCCGTGATTTGACAAAGACCATAATGTGTAATCACTCTGTGAAATGAAGTGACATGAGTAACCCGCCTCTTGTCCCAATCTAAGGATCATTTTCTAGTTAGAGCCGACACACCAAGAACACTAGTCACGGAGCAGAGGGCGGTCTTCAGGAGAGATGGTCCAGTTCCTTCTCATGGCTCAGTCAGATGTGGAAGGTTGGTGCTGTGGGTTGAATGGAAGCCTCCAAAAAGAAGTGTCCATCAAATCCCTGAAACCCATGAATGTTATATTTGGGGGGAAAGGGGTCTTTGTAGATATCATTAAGGATCTTGAGATAAGATCTCCCTGGATTATCTGGATTGAGCCTAAATCCAATGAGGAGTGTCCTTATAAGAGGCACGTATAGGAGGCACGGAGAGGATGTGAAGATGGAAGTAGAGATTGAAGCGATACAGGTGTGGGCCAAGGGGTACTGGGAGCCACAGGAACCCAGACCGGGCAAGGAGGCATTCTTCCCTGGAGGCTCCAAGGGCACAGCAGCCCTGCCTCCACCTCAATTTTGAATTTCGGGCCACAGAACTGCGAGAGAACAAACGTCTGCTGCTTTAAGCCCCCCAGCACATGGTAATTTGTTCCAGCAGCCACAGAAAACGCATACAGCTGGCCAAATGCAGTGGCCACATGCTGGCTCATCTCTCTGCCCAGGGAGGCTGTCACAAACTTCCATATCCTGGGATGGCACATCTCTCCTAGTAGGTCAGGGCACTGCCACAATTTCCCTATGACATACATGTGACTGTGCCACTTTGCCCATAGAGAAGCGACACTCACAGAGGTGAATTGAATTATGCACGATTACAGAAGTTTGGAGCAGATCTGTGATCCTCAGGCTGCCTATGCCTCCTCTGGCACTGCCGTGGCAGACATCACTAATTGATCACAGCACTCTTTCAGACTGACACTAGCCCTTGTCCTGTGGTCTTTCCCAGCACAGCATCCTGGAAGGCCATACAAGCTGTGAGAATTAGCGGGCAAGTACGCCATTCCTACTACACAGTCTAACAGGTATGCCTTTGGCCTTGAGGTGCTTGGAAGGAGGGGAGCAGCTAGGAAATTAAAGAGGATTTGGGGGAAGTTGAGAGGCAAGCTGGGCCGTGTAACGTCCTCCTCTGTTGATCACCCTTAGACACCTTCGATAAAAACCCACATAACCGCAATCCTTTTGAAATCTGATGTCAGTGTCCTGGGATGCAATATGGTGGCAGGCTGATGGCCAAGTTGAGCACTGTCATGACCTCATGAGCACATGAGAAGCACTAGCAAGTCCAGGGGTGCCTGGGGGGCTCAGTTGGTTGAGTGTCCTACTTCAGCTCAGGTCATGATCTTGCGTTCGCGGGGCTCTGTGCTGACAGCTCAGAGCATGGAGCCCACTTCGGGTTCTGTGTCTCTGTCTCTCTCTGCCCCGCATCTGGCTTGCACTCTCTCTCTCTCAAAAATAAGTAAACATTTTTAAAAAATTATTTTTAAAGACGCACTAGCAAGTCCTTTAGTCACGAGGGCTGACAGAAGCCCGTGGGGCTTTACTGCAGCATTGCCCTAAACCTGTTTATTTCTAGAAGCTCTCTTTGCCCAGTTCAAGGTCAGTTGTTCCACAAAATAGTTTCTGATGCAGTTATGACAAGATCCACCATTATCCTGCCATCTTTCTTTATTCTAATCATGGTTTAAAAGTGCCCCTTTGGGTGCCTGACTGGGTGGCTCAGTGGGTTGAGTGTCCAACTTCAGCTCAGGTCATGATCTCACGGTTCATGAGTTTGAGCCCCACGTCAGGTTCTGTGCTGACAGCTCAGAGCCTGAAGCCTGCTTCCGATTCTGTGTGTCTCTCTCTCTCTGCTCTTCCCCCTCTGTCTCTCTCTCCTTCAAAAATAAACATTAAAAAAATAAAAAAGAAAGGTGCCTCCTCTCTGAGCATCTGGGTGGCTCAGTCGGTTAAGCATCCAACTCTTGGTTTTGGCTTGGGTCATTAGCTCACAGTTTTGTGAGTTCAAGCCCTGCATGGGGATCTGTGCTGGAAGCGCAGAGCCTGCTTGGGATTCTCTCTCTCTCCTTCTCTCTCTGCCCCTCCTCCACTCATGCTGTCTCTCTCAAGATAAGTAATGTTGAAAAAAAAAAGATTCTAAAAGTGCCCTCCTTTGGAGGACAGATGGCTGTTTAAGTCTGGCTGGTCCTTGACTTTTATATGCATAAAAGTCACTCTTCCTGTGCAGCATTTATCATGGATCCCCTCCCCCACCTTCCCAAGTCACAATCAGACTTCCTGTAGCAGCAAAGGTTTAGGACACAGTGGGGCCACCCCCCAGGCAACAGTTGAGTGGGGTTCCCCGGCGGAGGGTGGAGAGGCGAGGCAGGTCAAGGGGGACAGTAAATTCAGGGGAGAAGAAACCAGCACAAGCCGCCCCTGGGGCTATTCATAATGGGAGCTCTCTGCTAATGGGGCTCCATTTCACCCCTTCACACAGAGGCACCTTGTCCCCGTCATTAAGGGACAGCTCTGGAGTCAGGCACACCTGGATTCAAAGCCAGACCTGCGTCTCTCTAGCTTGAGTTTGGTCAACTTCCTAAACGTGTCTAAGGTTCAGTTTCCTCATTTACGAATTCTGAGCATCAGCATTTTCGCTCTCTGGGGAAGAGGAGGATTAAACGGAAGGCGCCAGTAAAGTGAAAGCCCGTTGCCTGGCATACAGTAAGTACCCAGGATGAGAACGAGGAGGATGTTTCTGGCAGCACGCGCCAGCCATGCGGGGGTCTGTCTCATTCTGGGATGCCTGAGCCCCGGTTCCCGGACTAGCCGCGCCCAGGCAGGAACTGCTCTTTACTCTCTGGCGCCTCTCCAGGCTGCTCCTTGCTACTGCATCCGCTCCAGAGGCCTCTTCCTGATAAAAGGGGGTTGGTTAGTGAGGCTAGTGAGGCGTGGTGTAGACACTCTCCCAGACTGATGCTTCTCTTGGGTGTAAACAGAACTGAAAGAACGTGGAATTCAGAGAGACAGCGGGCAGCCCTCTCAACTCTTCCGGGCCAACTGCAGAGGCCCCCCGGGCAGGGAGACAGCTGGGTGGTGGACAGCTGTGTGGCCAGAGAAGAAAGCAACCCCGGGAGCACTGGGGGGGCCTCAGCAGAGTGTGAACCTGGAGCCGCACTTAACAAACAAAGCCTCTAGCCGCGGTGAAGGCCAATTTCAAGGCCATGAGGTGTGTCCTGGGCATCCCTAGGGGTCTCTTCTTTTGTTTCGTTGCCCCCCTGCTTTGGACACTCACTTCCCTTATTAATTGTGATTCTCTGGCTTTCCCTTCCGAGGTGGGGATTAAATGCTGAGCTGGCGGGAAGCGCTCTCGAAGCCCAATGGCTGCAGCAGCCTTGCATTTGCAAGCGTTGTTCCCAGAGACCCACTGCTCGGCGGCCCTTCGCCCGGCGGCCTGCACTTCCATTTAACTGACCTTTTGCCATTATAGACATTATCAACCCCATCGGTAGGTGCTAATCCCCCGTGATTGGAACAGGATTGTTTTCCCCCTCTCCTTCTACCACCTCTCTCCCCTTTGAAGGTAAAGTTATGTTTCAAAAGAGCTCTTGTATGTATATACACTGTTTTTAGAAGCAGAGCACTTTCATATTCAGTATTTGATTTGGAAAAATTAAAAATGAGTGTCTCAGGGGACCTGCAGACCATCCGATCCAGTGGTTCCCAAAGTGTGTGCTTCCGTGGCCAGCGGCACCAACACTACCAGGGAACTCTTAGAATTGCCATATTTCTGGCGCCGCAACAGACCTCCTGAGGCTCTGGGGGTGAGGCCAGCAATCTGTTTTTACAGGCCTTCCAGATGATTCTGGTGCATGTTCAGGTTTGAGAACCACTGTACTAATCAGATTTCCTCTCCAGCTCCTCCCCATCTAACAGATGAGAAAGCTGAGCCCCACAGTAATGTGGTCAAGGTCATTCACTCATTCATTGCACAAGTATTGACACTGTGCTAAGGGATCAGGAATCTATTAATGAAAAGGACAAATGTGGCCCCTGCCTCCATGGAACTTACTTCCTACAAAGAGAAAACAAAGACGACAACCAGAGATTAGAGTTAGTGCCATGAGGGAACCAAACACGAGGAGAGGAATGCACTTGACTGGGGAAGAGGTCCTGGGATAATAAGGTGGTCAGGGAAGCCTTCTTGGAGGACGTGACGTTTGAGTTGGGTCTAAAGGACGAGCTGGAGCTGGCCAGGTGGACAAGCGAAGGCACAGGCCACAGCTTATGCAAAAATGCTTTGGAGTGAGAAAGCCCTTGGCCTCTTCCAGAAACAGAAATGCTGGTGTGCCTACAGCTTGGTGAGTCAGGAGAGTGGTGACAGAGAGGCAGAACAGTGAGAAAGAGAGAGACAAGACAGAGAGGTAGGCTGAGGCTACACACGCCTCAGGGAGCCCACTCCCAGGTCCTGTAAGACTCAGGTGAGGGCTCCTGGCCCTCAGGCCACCCCCACAGGGCTCTGCCCGACCGCCCCAGCTGCCAGAGGGGCCTCACGCCTGCGCCACCCCACCCAGCCTCTGCTTGGATCCTCCAGGACTAAGAAGCTCTCACAATCTCTCAAACCTGAAGCAAGGTAACTTGTCCAGCTCTGGAAAGTTCTAACTGGTCTTTGTTTATATTGAGTTTGATTTTGATTAAACATTCATTCAGGTATTTAAGGAAGTGGTCAGCTTGTCCTCCCCGCCCTTCATCGCCTCTTCATCCGGCTGGCTGTAGATGTTCGCATCCATTAGGAGGCAGTGGGGCCGCTCCAGGGTCAAATCTCCACGTGGAAGTCTGTCTCTGCCACTAAAGCATGCCTCTGGGCCTCGGTCCCCTCATCTGTAACCAGACATGATGTAACAATCCTTCCCATGTAGGCCTGCTGTGATGTGTGAGTGACATAAAGCACACGAAGGGACTCAGCAGGTGTCCCGTGAAGACTAGCTGCTATTGTAGCTCCGCCCAGGGACCTGCTTTCCACTCACTGTCACACCTACATGGTACCCTCGATGCGGCCACCCGTGTGGCCCGGCCCGAGCCGAGCAGGCCTATTCCCTCCTACTCTGGCATACGCCTGCTGGCATGAGAGCAGAGTCTGAGTGGGAAAGAGAGAGATAAGGCTGGTCCCGATAGTCATGGGAAAAGTGGCCCTTTGTCCTTAGGTCCTGCACCTGTGACCTAAGCACCCTTTGTGCATCTGACTGCAGCCTTAGTAAGAGAACATGAATGTCACAGAGTCAGGAAAACCCAAGCATCAAGAACAGAAGGGCGAGAGTCTTCTGCTCATGAGGGGGTAGCTGGTGGCAGACCATCTTCCCCCCGGAGAGCCGCACGGGAGCCGAGGTCACGTACACACCCTCTGCTTTTGAACCAAAGCACGGGAATCTGTGTATCCCTAACCTGTTTTTATTTATTTATTTATTTATTTATATATTTAGAGACACAGTGTGAGTGGAGGAGGGGGCAGAGAATGAGGGAGAATCCCAAGCAGGCTCCGCGCGGTCAGTGCAGAGCCCATGCAGGGCTCGAACGAGTGAAACTGTGAGATCATGACCTGAGCCAAAACCAAGAGTCAGGCTTAACCGACTGAACCACCCGGCCACCCCTGTCGCGTTTTTTGTTTTTGTTTTTGCTTTTGTTTTTATTAGCAGTTTCAGCTCATTTCAGCCTTTTGAGATCTCCGTGAACCCGGCGGCGCCCGTGAATCAGCCGTCCTCTCCCAATCTGTCGCCTGTGGATTCGGCCGGAGGGGTAGATTTCCTCTGCTTCAGATCCCAAATGCAAAGTTAAACAAAAGAGCACGCAAACAAAAGCGCAGGGAAGGCCTGGGAGGCTGGCACCGTCCTAGCACAGTGGACCATCCGAGCACACGCGTGGGACCCCGCTGTTTCCCCCTGCGCTGCTCGCCCCACACGTCCATGCAGCGGCCGGCTGCAGACTAACTTTCCAGTGTGTTCTGCTTGCTGCTCGTCCATCTCCTGAGCACGAAGCTCAGACCAGGGCTGCATCCCTGAGCAGCGCATCCGTCAGACAGAACAGGTCCCTCTGAGGACTCGTGTTTCTGCTCTGGCTCTGGGCCCCCACGTCCCCAAGGTGGAGCAGTTGTGCTGGTTGTGACAACAAACCTTGATGAAGCCTCCGTTCTGGGCCAGGCACCTGGCTGAGCTCCTTACACGTGTCAGTCTCCTGAGGATCCTCTCCGGTGGAGGGCATTTCTTCATTTCATGAAAGAGGAGATTGGAGGCTTGGAGAAGGAGTCACGTGCGGAGCTCGCAAGGGGCCTCTCCTGACACGTGACTGTCATCCGATTGCATGGCCCTCAGGCTTCATGCCATTGGTTCTATCCTGTCGGAAGCTGCCTGCAGCTCTAGGCACCTACCCTCTCTGACACCGAGGAGCACCGAGCCCCTGACAGAGGAATAGGTGACGGATGTTACAGATCTCCCAAGTCAGAGGAAGGACGCTGGCCACGCGCCAGGCCAGAAGACGCCCCAAATGACAGTTTGATGCACGCCCTCTCGACCTTTCTCAGGACCAACCTCGACTTCATGGTGCCCGAGTCATTTCACTGAAGGAACCAGTGGATCAGATGCTCCATGTTTTAGGCTCCGGACTTAGCAGCACGTGGCTGATGTGACATGAAGTGACTGGAGGCGTAAGAGATGCCATCTTGCTGGCACGAGACGGCTCTGAAGTCTAATTCGACTCGGACTGTGTGGCCTGCGTGGCCGTGGGCCCCAGGAACACCTGCCGCTCACTGCAGGAATGTTGTTTAAGTGGAGCTTTTCCTCCTCCTCGGGGCGGCCGAAGTCTTTCTAATGAGAAATGCCAAGCCCAAGGTTGCCTCAAAGCCTCAACAGAGGTTTTTGGACCAAAGATTCCCTTTGAGGCTAAAAGTTACAAAATGCTTCCAACTGCACATGTGCTCAGCTGTTTTGTTGCTGCTGAGTTTATTTTTCCCAAATGGGAAAGCAATCCTTGGGCTGTTTCAAAGTGATTCCCAAATTGGTGGGTGAGGGGGTGAAAATCCAGCCCCCTGAAGAAGACAGAACTAAAATAGTATTTCAGATCAACTATAATGTTGAATGTTGGAAGTGAAATCTGTAGCTTGCCAGAATTAATCCGGATTGCTAATTTTAAACTGTATCCCAGAGTCAGGCAGCCTTTAACAATTACCAGAGCCTACTCCTCCCCCGTCCTCCGTCCAGATTGCCTTTTTATTTGTTTTTTTTTTTTAAACAATTAACAAATGGAGAGACCCCATCTGCCATTTTTGCCTAGCGATCTGGAATTGAAACTTCCGTCGCTGGTGGCTTGTGATTTTGCCCAGCTCTCTAGAAGCTTCTGAGGTCTATTTTTTTTTTTCTAACAGGGGCTTTGTCTGTAGTGAATGAACCCTGACTACAAAGCCGGCTTGCTTAAAACAATGGAGTTACAGAGACAATAGGAACCAGGGTGGTGGCTTAGTGTGCTGAGCACTAACCCCCAACACAGCCATCTGATGCTGTCAAGTTCAGGGACGGGATGCTGTTCTATTCACTCCTTCCGTGGCTCTGGGAGAGGAAATCAGGGCCTGCTCCGGCACCCTCTATCCACACATAATGATTCTGTTTCAGGTTTCCCTGTGCCCCACCACTCCTGGCGACAGGCCAGGCTGCCGGCAGAATGAAGAGAAGGGGAGAATTGAGACCATTGTTTGAGTATTTCAGGCTCCTCTTCACCTACTCCCCCACCCCCGCCAAAAATACCTCTGCCTCAAAAATGTGGGTCGTTCAAGATAATCCGCGGAGTGTGAAGACGGTCTAAGATCACCTCACGGCTTTCTGTGAGAGAGCTGAAAGCAGCAACATGCCCTCGGTTGCCTGGGTCAGATGCCTGGCAGCCCTCCTGGATTTCACACCACAGCCAATGAGGCACCGACCTCCATGATGACATTGTCCCCAGCTCTCTTGTCCTCTCCAGTGTCTCTCTGCAGGGTGAGGACCTCATTGCCTCCTGCCTGGGCTGCTGCATCAGCCCCGTCTGGTCCTGGTGCCCACCTCCCCACCCCACCCCCATCTTGCCCCTGCCACAAACTGCCACTGGGTTTCTCCAAGTAGCAACAAACCTGAGCCCATGGGTCCTCTCCATGGGAGCTTGGCTGGCTCTCCCTGAGCCACAGAATAAAGTATGAACCCCTTGCTTTGGCAGAAGAGCTCCATATGCCTGAGAACCAACGAACCTCACTGTCCCTTTTGGCCCCTGGAAGCTTCTGCCTCAGCCCAGGGAGCCCCAGCTGCAGGGGCAGCCCCCATCACCCACTCCTCCTTTTCTCCATTCTGCTCACAGCTGCTCGGCGTCACCACAGCGGGGAAGGAGGACACAGACGTGTCTCCGCACCCCGCCCCACCAAAGCGGGTGCCACGGCATGTCCCCATAACACACAGACCTGATGTCCTCAGGGGAGAACGCACCTGCCAGAGATGAGAAGTGTTAGAACAAGGAACGTGGCAGGATATGATTCATAAATCGTGGCTCTGCACAATCAGTGAGTGTGAATAGCAAAATTTCTCTTGATGAGACAGGAATTAAAAACTAAGGAAAACGACAGAGGACAAACGGTGGCAGATAGGCCCCTATCACACCCCAGTGTGCCGACCTGCTGGCAAACCCGCCCGGGGAGCACCTTACCCTGGCCGGTCAGCCCTTCGCCAGCCCTCCCTGCCCTCTGGCTCTTGCTGCCTATCTCTGGGCCTCTCTGACGCTCACAGCTGACTCGCTGCTTTGGCTCCATCTGGGAAAGAATGACAGAAAGACCCCCCCGTCCCTGACCTGGGGACCCCTGACTTTTCCTCTTCCTCACAGACAGCTCGCCCAGGCCCTGCGTCCTGTGAGTCTACACTCCACCCGCAGTGGTTGTTTACTGGTTCCAAATTCATGTGCTCTCAGCTCCAAAATTCTGCTTTGGCCATCCTTTCTGCGCCCAAGGCCCATCATCCACTCTGCCACCCCCACTCCCCAGTCTTAGATTTCCCGGATCCACCCACCCCCTACCCCCAACAAACAGGGGAAAGTGATACCCATTATTCGTTAGGTAGTAACGAGGGTTATTACCTCGTAATCGGATGGGTAGGAGCTACCTTGAGTACAGTAACCATACGGGATGTCATTATATTAAATAACATGTATTGGGAAAGGACCCTGTGAGGAGGTGTGAATGTGATCCTCTGTGTTCAGAAATAATGCATATGTTTTACATTGGTAGAGATAGGTTTGTATTGAATCAGCTGCATTAGAATTAGACAAATATGTCTTCATCAGCGAAATACAGAAAACCGAGGGAAAACAATACATTATCTGCATTTGCTCAGCAAGACACTTGTTGATGCAGGACTATCAAAGACGAAGAGACTCGCCTTGCCATTTTAGGGGCCCTGATAGAGGTGGGAGGTGGAGTTGGGGATTTGAGCAGAGGACAGTCACTGTGGTCACCGGGGGTGGGAGGGACGCAGGATGCACCCGGCCGTGCACGGACTCAGCAGTGGTGTCTGACTGTTGTCGCTGGTGTGGCCACAAAAATGGCGGACACTCGTCAGCCCTCATGACCAGTTGGCACCACCCCCTCTTCCTGGAAATACCTGCTTCGTTTGACTTGCAGGACACTTGGGGCACCTGGGTGGCTCAGTCAGTCAAGTATCCAATTCTTGATTTCGGCTCAGGTCACAATCTCAGGGTTGTGAGATGGAGCCCCACATCAGGCTCCGAGCTAAGCGTGGAGCCTGCTTGGCATTCTCTCTCTCTCTCTCTCTCTCTCTCTCTCTCTCTCTCTCTCTCTCTGCATCTCTCTCAAAATAAATAAACATTAAAAAAATAACACCTGATTTCTCTCTTCCGTCAATGGCATAGCACCTCAGACTTCACTGGCTGTTTCTCACTGGTGTGAGCTTCAATGTGGGAGCGCTCAGACACGAGTCTGCACATGTCTCTTTCCTATCAGCACTCTCTCCCTGGGGGTTCGCTTCCAGGGTCACGGCCTTAAACACCACCTATGTGGGTGATGCCCCTGACGCTGACATTTCTGGTCTGAGCTCAGCCACCTCCACCTGCAAGTTCTAATGGGCCCGTAACTCTAGTCAACAGGCCCAATCAACAGGCCCAAACCAGTTGCCCAACCCCCTCCTCCCAGAGCCTGCCCTTCCCTAGCCATCTGCACCTCTGTTACTGTCGACTCCACCTTTCCATTGGCTCAGACCCAAACGGCTGCCTGGTTCGTGCCTTCCTTCTGCCGCACTCCACGCAGTTGCCAGAGATCCTGGGGCTTCCCCTCCAGCCGCTGTCTGCATCACACCCCGGCCACCCCTGTCACCCAATCGGCACTGTCTCTGTACTTTGCAAGGGCTTCCCCACAGGCCTCCCTGCCTCTCCACTGCCCAGCAAGCCCCACCAAACTGTACTCACAGCACAACCTCAAACACATAGTGGGCTCATCCCGCTCCATCACTCAGGACGCTGGCTTCCCATCTCAGAGGAGAGCTTGGCCCCCCCGACAAGGCACCACGTGGCCTCCTCCCCCAGCTTTGCGGCTCCCTGCTGGACCTCTAACACACAGGCAGCTCCTGCCTCAGGAACTTGCCACCTGCTGTTCCTCTGCCCAGCGTGCGCCTTCCTCAGACATCCACATGGCTTGATCACATACCCTCTCCAGCTCGCTGCTCAGATGTCGCCTTCTCAGGGAGGACTTCCTGGGTTTCTTATTTAAATTCTAGCCCCATGTCCACACCATCATTCCATATCCTCTATTCAGCTTTTTTTTTTCATATCACCTGACCTAGTTGTTAAGATGTACACACATGCACATACACACAAATGTAAGCTCTAAGGACAAGAATTTTTATGTTTTCTTCATGGCTGTGTTCTAATGTCTAGAATGGCACCTGGCACATAATAGATGATAAATTAACAAGTGTTGACTGGTTTGTGGTTCCGCATTGACTCACCTGAGTCACTGGCCATCTTGACTGCCTGAGAGGTGACCCTGGGTCTCAGAGGCTGGGGCCAAGTCAGTCCTACCACATGCCCACTCTGCGCAGACAAGAGCTGGACGCACCTGTAAACCTCCTCTGTGCCCCTTACGTCTCAGGATCCTGGGAGCCCACCATGGGGCCTAGAAACAGTATGAGTAGATAGATCCTTGTCCAACTAATGAAATCCAGGTAGTTCCGGCCAAAGAGGAACCTGAATTAAATGAGATAATGGTTTAAAACACCCCTTTTCCTGTTCTGCTTATCCTCTGGTGTGCTATTCCACTTTGGGCACATAAGCTGAACACCTATGTTCACCTGAGAATGTGGAGTTTCTAGTATCTTCCCACATTCACACTTGCTCCCATCATTGTCCCCATAGGAAGTTCCTCCATCATCAGTGGAGATATCAGACAGTGACATCAGAGTAAGTCATTATAAGTCTTGGGTTCCAGTCTTCCCTCCACACTTACCAGCCTTATGCATGACTTTTACCCATGTAATCCTCTTTGTTCATCTGAGGTTAATTCTCTTATAATAAGAGAATAACTGACTCATGAGTTTGGTACACAGATTCAGAAATGGCTTATTTGGAGCGCCTGGGTGACTCAGTTGGTTAAGCGTCCAACTTTAGCTCAGGTCATGATCTCACGGTTTTGGGTTTGAGTCCCACGTGGGGCTCTGTGCTGACAGCTCAAAGCCTGTAGCCTGCTTCAGATTCTGTGTCTCCCTCTCTCTCTCTGTCTCTCCCCAGCTCACACTCTGTTTCTCTCTCTCTCTCTCTCTCTCTCTCTCTCTCTCCCTCAAAAATAAATAAATATTTTTTAAATTAAAAAAAAAAGAAATGGCTTATTAAAGGAGATTTATGGGTATTGAGCATACAGGAAGCAACAATCATGAGGACCCATTCAGGTTCACAGAATAAAAGCTCTGTCAGATAAATCTTATACCTTTCTTTGATAGGATTACCAGACTGGTAGAAATGAAGCAGATCAAGGATTTATGAATTCAGTAAGGCATTTGAGAAATTCAATGGGGTTGCCATATTGGATTGGACACAAGGAATATTGAATTGGGTACAAGGACCAGTGGGTGGCTTGGGGACTGGTTGGATACTGTTATTTGGAAGCTGAAACTCAATGATCTGAGAGGTTCTGAGCTCAGGACCTCAAGTCTCTGTCTTCAGCAAAATCCTGTTGACCATTTTTATCACTGGCTTCCATGAAAACTTTAAAGAGGGTGTGTTTACTACATTTGTGAATAGGCTGGTGGACAAAGGTATCAGGACCAGGGTCAGAATCAGCATCCAGAACAATCTCATAGACTATGGACAATGGTTTGAATCTAGAAATATGAAAGGGAAAGGCTAAGGTACTACCTTTGGCTCCGCAGGGCTTCGTGCCCAGGTATGTGGCGTGGGAAGCATGGCATAAACACCAGGAGACTTGAAATGTGTGATGGGTCCCTGTTAACATGAGTCAAAGGTGTGAAGTTGCTGTGTAGACCACCCCACTCCACTTCACCCCCTCCCACAAAAAGCTAACTTGGTCTTGGGTTATATTCATGAAATTGTGTCCATAAGTGTGAGGTGAATCCCACCATACACAGTCCAGTGGTTTTAAGAACGACATTGAAAAATGGATGTGACATGGATAATCCAAAAAGGAAATTAAGACCAGTATACCTATGGTTGCATAAAAACAATAAAATATTTAGGAATGAACTTAACATTAGAAGTGTAAAGCTTACACTCTGGAAACTAAAACACTGTTGATAGAAATTAAAGAAGACCTACATAAATGGAGAGATATCCCACATACATGGATCGGAAGCTTTAACTTTGTTGGCATAGCCATACTCCCCAGTTGATCTACATTTGAGCACAATCTCAATAACAATCCCAGCTGGCTTATTTGTAGGAATTGATAAGCGAGTCCTAAATTCACGTGGAAATGCAAGGGATCTGAAGTGGCAAAACAATCCTGAAAAATGAGAACAAAGTTGGGAGACTCATACTTTGTAATTCCACAGTTTACTGCAGAGCTTCAGTAATTAAGACAGCGTGGTGCTGGATAAGGGCAGCCAGATCAATGGGACACACTTGAGAGGTCAGAAATAAACCCTCACAAATAATCAGTCAGAGAAAGACAGATGTCATATGTTTTCACTCAGATGTGGATCTTGAGAAACATAAAAAAAGGCCATGGGGAAAGGGAAAAGGAAAAAAATTAGTTACAAACAGAGAGGGAGGGAGGCAAAACATAAGGGACTCTTAAATGCAGAGAGCAAACTGAGGGTTGATGGGGGGAAACGGGTGACGGGCATTGAGGAAGGCACCTGTTGGGATGAGCACTGGGTGTTATGTGTAAGCAATGAATCATGGGAATCTACCCCCAAAACCAAGAGCACACAGTATACACTATATGTTAGCTAATTTGACATAAATTATATTTTAGAAAAAGAAATAAACCCTCACATTTATAAGCAGGTAATTTTGACAAGGGTGCTGACAGGTTAGTGGGAGACAGAGGAGTATATTTAATAAATGGAGCTAGGACAACTGAATATCATTTGAAACTGTGAGCTGACAGCATCACAGCAGATACAAAACCAGACTCAAAACAGACTACAGACTGTGAGACGCAAAACTATAAAACTCTTATTAGAAGAAATAGAAGAAGAAATAGACATAATTCCCTGTGAGCTTAGATTAGGCAATGGTACCTTAGATAAGACAACAAAAGAACAAGCAAAATGAAGACCAAAATAGATAAATCGAACTTAATCTAAAGCTTTTGTGCCTCAAAGGACACTATAAAGAAAGTGAAAAGGCAACGAAGAGCATGAGAGAACATATTTGGAAAAAATGTATCTGATAAGGGAGTATATGTATCTGTAACATATTAAAAAACTCTTATAAGCAAATAATAAAAAGATACAAGCAATTTAAATACGGCAAAGGATCTGAATAGACATTTCTCCAAAGAAGATTCAGAAATGGCCAATAGGCACACGAGAAGACCTCAACATCTATAGGCATCAGTGAAAAGCAAATTAAAGCACAATGATATAGATCACTTCCCACCCACAAGAATGACTGTAATCAAAAAGGCAGATAATATCCCATGATCCTGCAATTGCACTATTAGGTATTTACCCAAAGAATACAAAAATACTGATTCGAAAGGATACATGCACCCCGATATTTACAGAAGCGTTACCTACAATAGCTAAACTATGGAAAAAGTCCAAATGTCCATCAACAGATGAATGGACAAAGCAGATGTAATGGAATATTAGCCACAAAAAGAATGAAATTTTGCCATTTGCAACAACATGGATGGAGCTAGAGGGTATTATGCTAAGTGAAATAGGTCACTCAGGGAGAGACAAATACCACATGATTTCACTAGATGTGGAATTTAAGGAACAAAACAAATGAGCGAAGGGGAAAATAAAAGAGAGAGAGACCGGCAAACCAAGAAACAGACTCCTAACTATAGAGAACAAACTGGAGGGGAGGGGGGCGGGGGATGGGTGAAACAGGTGATGGGGATTAAGGGGTGCGCTTGTGATGATCACAAGGTGATGTGTGAAAGTGCTGAGGCACTACCTCGTACACCTGACACTAATACTACACTGTATGTTCACTAGAATTTAAATAAAAAACTTTAAAAAGCACACATAACAACAAGTGTTGGTGAGGATGTGGAGAAATCTGAACCCTCATACACTGCTGGTCGGAATGTAAAATGAGGCAACGGCTTTGGGAAACAGTCTGGCAGTTCCTCAAAAAGTGAAACACAGAGTTACTCAATGACCCAGCAATTCTGCTCCTAAGTATATACTCCAGAGAAGTGGAAACATGCATCCGCACAATTTGTAAGTATTATTCCTAACAGCCAGGAAGTGGAAACAACCCCAATGCCCATCAACGGACTAATGAATAGACAATATGTGATATATCCACACCCTGGAATATTATTCAGCAATCAGAAGTGAAGCACTAACACAGGCCACAACGTGCACAAACCTTCAAAACACTGTGCTAGAATCTGGGGCGCCTGGGTGGCTCAGTTGGTTAAGCGTTCTTGATTTCAGCTCCGGTTATGATCTCATGGTTTGCGAGTTCGAGCCCCACAAGGGGCTCCACGGAGTCAGCATCAGCATGAAGCCAGCTGGCAGCGTAGAGTCCACTCACAGTGCAGAGCCTGCTTGGGATTCTGTCTGCCCCTCCCCACTCAAAATAAACACATAAACTTAAAAACCAACATTGTGCAAGAATCGAAGAAGCAGTCACAGATCACATACTGTATGACTGCACTGATATGAAATGCCCATAAAAAGCAGCTCCATAGTGATGGAGAGCAATTCGTAGTTTCCAAGGACTGCGGATTTGGGGGGAACAGAGAGTAAGTGCTAATGGGTATGGCGTTTCTTCTGGAGTGATGAAAATGTTCTAAAATTGATTTGTGATGGAGGCACAACTCTGTGATACACTGAGTCACTGAATTACACACTTTGTGAAATGCGTGGTATGTGAATCATAGATTAAAAACACTTATAAGAAGAGGGGGCACCAACACACTGGGTCTCCAGATGACAAAAGGCCATAAAGTCACATCCTAGGAGGAAAAGGTGAAGACAGTAGAAGTCAAACAGAAAGACTCGGGGAAGAAGCCATCTTCAAATATTTGAAAGGCCCAGATGTGAAAAGGGAGTGAAACGACCATGTGGCCTGGAAGCAGACTCTGCTCCTCCATCTGGACTGCTCATCCCCCGTCCACACCCCTGAAACTCCTACACACCTTTCATGACTCATTTCATATTTCTGGTACCCCCAGGGCCGCCCTCCGGGACTCCCTCCCCCTTTTTGCCGTGTGCCCTCCTAGATTCAGAGGACTTCATTTGTAATGACATATTTATTTAGTCACTGGGCTATAGAGTCTGAGGACCTCACTAAATTACTAGCTCCATGAAGGGATCCTGTTTGGCTTCCATGCACTACTGTCCCCCTAGAACTTTCCATGGTAGCTGGCATTTAGGAGGTGGTTAATAAGCACTGGTTGAATGAATAGATGAAGGAGCCTTAACTCTTAGGAACTACAAGAAGATAGCTTAGGGAAGAACTTTCTGGAATCAGAGCTGCCAAGAGATGCAGCAAGCCGCCCTCTGTGCCCTTGCACCTCCCTCCTTTTGGAACTGTTCAAGCATATGGGGGACAAAGGTGTCACAGAGCAGATGAAAGCACTGAAGAGATGGTCAGAGGAGATTTCTTTCCCTTCTATTTTAAAATCTCATAAATAGTTCATGGACTCTGGAAAAATTCTAAAAGGTCGATAAGAAACGTAAGTCAATCGAATCGCCCATAATCTCCCTACCAAGTGATGTCCACAGTTTACACAGTTGACCCTTGAACAATACAGGAATTAGAGATGCTGACGGCCTGCACACTGGAAAATCCCCATACAAATTTTGAATCTCCCCAAACTTAACTACTAATAGGCTACTACTAACCGGGAAGCCTTTGCAATAATATAAACAGTCAATTAACACATGTTTTGTATGCTGTATGTATTATAGACTCTATTCTTACAATAAAATACGCGAGAGAAAATGTCACTAAGAAAATTATAAGGAAGGGAAAATACATTTACAGTACTGTACTATATGTATCAAAAATAAATCTGCATATCAGTGGACCTGCACAGTTCAAAGCCAAGTGGTTCAAAGATCAACTGTACATCCTTCTGGACACTAGCTGTGTAGTGTTTCATTACATGGACACACACTGCTTTAATTAACATGGGATTATGTGAATCTTTGTATATTCCATAATGTCTAATCATAGCTCATAGCTCATATTTATTGGGTATGTAATTAGTGCCAGGCACTGTGCTAAACACTTCATATGCATTGGATTCTTCTGAAACCCAATGAGGTAGATACTTAATATTATGTACATTTCATATTAGAGACGGGGAAACTGGGGTTTAGAGAAATCACCTAATTCTGTCACGATCATAGACTAGCAAATGCAGAGCCAGATTCAGATTCTAGTGAAGACCCCCCTGGTATTTGTTGAATGAATCACTGAATGAATGAATGAATGAATGAATGAGTGAATGAAGGAATGGCTGTGAGCTCAACTGCCCACACCAGGAAGAACTGAGCTTCTCTTAACCAGCTGGTTGGATCTTAGCTTACAAAGCTCTGAATTGGAGATCACTCATTTCTTCTTGGGTCCCTCTATCTTAAGGCTAAAAGTGGGGTCCCACTCCCACCGGTTGTTGGAGACTCTTAATCTAGGGGAGCCTCCAGTACCTTCTCGGATGAGCCTCGTCCCAGTCTCTTGTCGTCCAGGCTTCCATCACCCACAGAGCCACCGTGGATAGAGCCCACTCCGGCCCCCTGCAGCCATCTGCCCCCCAAGTCACGCTGAAGCTGACAGGGCCCCGGAGCTGCTGCGAGGCTGCTGTGTCCACGTCTCCACTTCGAAGACGCGGCGCTACGTCCCGCTGGTACAGGCGCTGCCAGTGCTGGTGCCACCGCCACCGCCAGTGCTGGTGCCACTGCCACCGTGCAAGTGCCACCGACACTGCCAGCGCCGGGCGCGCCGCCTCTGCCGCCGCTGCCGCCTTGTGTCACTGGAGCTAGGGTCAGCACTGTGGGGGTGGGGCAAGGACAGGGGCTTTCCGGCCCCATTGGCTCAAGCCCCGGTGGGCCCCGGGCAAATGAGGGACGGGCTGAGAGAGGAGATGTTCCCTTCACCAGGGACTGCCTTGGGCTCTCCGGGGAGAGGACTTCTAGGCTCAAGCAAACAGTCCTAGAAAGCCCAAGCCACGTTCCCTAGCAGGCTCTAAGCAGGGGTGAGGCACAGCCCCAGTTGGGACCCACCTCTGCCCACGGGTCCCCCTGCCCATGGCTGAGCTGGCGCCTATGTCCCACTGCTGTGGAGGCCGAGATGCATATGAGTGGCCTCTCTCTGAAAATGCCACAGTCTTCATGGGACATATTTGCACACTCACCTGTGACTCTGCCCTGTTTTCCTTTCAGTCAGTCCTGTATCTCAAGGATGCCATTCCTATTTCCTGATTATATATATGTAGGTCTCAGAGGCCATCTTGGAATAAGGCAGGAAATTAGAGAAGTAAAAGATCAAATGAAGAGCTGCGGTATGAATTTATACATACGCGTTTTGAAAAGGAAAGCCCATTTTCAACTTTGGTGTGTTTCCTTGGGGATTTTTTCTGAACACTTCAAACAAGCAGAAATTCTTAGCCAAGTGACCTGGGAGCTCTAGGTGAAAACGAGGCTCCCTCAGGAAGCTTCCTTCCTTCCTTCCTTTCTTTCTGTTTATTTATGTATTTTGAGAGGTAGAGAGCGAGAGAGATGGTGGGGAGGGTAGAGAAAGAGGGAGAGAGAGAATCCCAAACAGGCTCTGCAATGTGGGGCTTGAACCCATGAAGCTGAGATCATGACCTGAGCCACAATAAAGAGCCAGTTGCTCAACCAACAGAGCCACCCAGGCACCCCTCTCGGAAGCCTTCTGAATATGACTTACAGAGTGACTGCTCCCTCCCTGCTTTTTGTAGACAGACCTTAAGAACACTGCTGGGGATATCTGGGTGGCTCATTTGGTTAAGCTTCTGGCTTCGGCTCAGGTGATGATCTTGTGGTTCGTAGGTTTGAGCCCTGCGTCTGGCTCTTTGCTGACAGCTAGCTCAGAGCCTAGAGGCTGTCTTTGGATTCTCTATCTCCCTCTCTGCCTGACCCTCCCCTGCTCACGCTGTCTGTCTCTCTCTCTAAAAAAAAAAAAAAAAAGAAGAAGAAAGGAAATAAAAAAAGGACATTGCTGGGCATGGCTGATCCTGGCCAAGGTCGGCATTCAGGGACCACCTCCCTTCCTGACCTTCTATGGTCTTCAGTCCAGAACTCCTTCCTTAAAGAGCGACCAGACACTCAGGCTGCCCAGATAAATTCATGTTATGATTGTAATGCCATCACTGCCTGCTTCTCTGTCAGAAAGGTCACAGAACCCCAAAGGCAGGGCCACCTACATACCTTACGGACCCAGTACAGAATGAAAATGTAGGAGCTTCACTCATGTTATTAAGAATTTCATGATGGTACCATCAGAGTCCTGCGTGCCTACAGCGCTCACATGTCCAAGTGGGCCCTGTCTGCCCGAAGGAATGCAATGGTACACCAAGGACACTCAAAGGCATAGTTCGAAAATTCTTATATATCACTGCAAACCCTGATTCTTTAGTGGAGAACACTAAAACTTGGCAAATCTTTCTTAAAACGTTTTCAAAACGTCAGACGTGCCATTCTTGCAGAGAGCTGGCTGACTTGGCCCTGCGGGTGGCCTGCTCTGGCGAAAACGCATGGGAGACAGTCTTCACTCTCACCCTGCTTCCTCCCAGGCTCCACGCCCTGAGGGCACTGTGCACGTAAGGGAGGACTCGGAGTGACTCACAAGACCATCAATGCCACAGCAAGGCAGGGAAGGACACATCCTCGTCGACCGAAGTGGTTCTCCAAGGATGGATGGGGTCTGGCAAGACCAAGAGGAAGGGTTCCAAAAACAGCAGAGGAACAGAGAGGGAAGCAAAGGGCATGACCAGTCAGTGGCAGGAAGAGGGTCAGAGGCTAGCAGAGAGGGCTCGCCCACTGGATGGCTTTAGAGATCAGTAAGAACCTGACAGCTTGTAATGCTTTAGAATCTGATTTTAAAACCGGGACTTCATGCTCGTGTGGGGTAAAAATAAATGTGACGAGTGGGCACTTGTATATAAACAACACATTCGCTTTCTCCCTCTTGAAGCAAGCCAGAGCGTGAGCACAGAGTCCGTGAGAGAGGCCCTTGAGCTGGCCATTCCTGAACCTTCACCCAACTTTCCAGCTCCCACAGGTGCCTCTTAGACCTAACAGGGCTTTTTGGGTTTGTGCTGAGGCTATTTCGTGTTGGGCCGTTGGTCATTCTTGTCCCCTTCACAACACAGAGCACCTTACAGGACGCGCAGTGGTCACCTGTGACAGAGAATGAGGCTCAAGAAGACTGAATGAGGAAGAGTGTTTGGACAAAGTAGGACTCATCTCTACACCTGACACAATGCTCAGTGAAAAATCTAAAAACTGTTCTACCTGGACATCCTCCTCCTGTGATAACCATCGGGATTAAACGTGACGGGACACCTGGGGCAGAACTTGGACAACTTCAAGGTCTGTCTTTAGGAGCGTCCCGGCCACGGTACATGCCCTCTCACCGTGCTACTGGGTAGCCAGGGTAACGGAGGCTATGAACTCATGCTCCTAAGTCAGAGAGACTGTGATGCATGTGTATTCCTCCCAACTGCGAATGATGCTCTCTCTCCCTGCCTTTTACTCTCTCGACATACATATATGTCTGTTAATTGATGTATACATACCTCCACAGACATATGTGTACCTTGTGTATGTATATATACATATGTGTGTATGTACATATATACAATTATGTATCTATGTACACAAAATATGTGTAGTGTACATGTATGTATTTATATAAAAGACATACATAAAGAGAATAAGAGAGGCAGGGAGAGAGAATATGTGTGTACACACACACACACACACACACAAATAGACACACACGTAAACATGTAGTGCAATTCAATTCCATTCAATTTCATTAATTCGACCAACATGTAGAGTCTCTGCCATGTGCTGGTCCCATACAAGACACTAGCCGCTGAGTCACAGAAGAGTGAAACCAGCCTCCAGGAGCTCACCATCTCGAGGGGAGACAAACGGAACCCACACACCAGCATGGGAGGCAGCATGGCCTGGTGGCTCCAGATGCAGCGTGGTTCCTGTGTGTGCATGCATGCTGCTGGCCGGCCGAGGGTCCCACTCTACCACTTTCAAGCTCTGTGACCTTCAACAGGCAATTTGAGCCACAGGATCTTCATCAGTAAAATGAATATCCACACCAGCACCGTCTTCACGGGGCAGTGAGGAATGAACGACATAACCAGTAGAAGTGCTTACCCTGGCACACAGAAGGCATTCGATAAAAGGGAATTTTTTTTTATTACAATTATTATTCTTACTGAGAAAAAGGTGATTTGGTGTCGAGGGGGACAAAAGAAAGAAAGGTCAGTCTAACTTGGGGGCATCAGGAGAAGCTTCCGGGAAGAGGTGTTTGTCAGGAGAACAAGAGGGACAAAAGGCATTTCAAGGATATAAAAGAGTTTGTTCAAAGGCCCTGAGGCATGAAACATCCTGGCATATCCTGAGGACAGCCAGCAGATCAGCACAGCAGGGTAAGGGTTCAAGGTCAAAAAGAAGCTAGAGTCAGATCTAAAAGAGCCACCAGAGGGCTTCAAACAATGGAATGACAAGATCAGATTTGCTTTTGGAAAGGTTTAGGTAATAGCCGAGTGAACATGATTTCACCTTCCTCAGGTCACCATTGTGAGGAGCAGTTATCACCACCACCGGACTATATTAACGCCACAAAACATAAGACTTCTTGTCATTCACGTGTTCTTTCCTCTGTTTGCGAGTCTTCAAAAGTTTCCTGTTGGTTTGCTTCAGTTTTAGTAAATAATTGGCTTGCTTTTCCATGCTGGTTTCATGGCTGCAGAAGGTTTTCTTTACCACTAATATCTTACAGAATGATTTTTATTTTTTTAATGTTTATTTTTGAGAACGAGAGAGTGCAAGCAGGGGAGGGGCAGAGAGAGAGGGAGGCACAGAATCCAAATCAGCTCCAGGCTTGGAGCTGTCAGCACAGAGCCCAACAAGGGGTTTGAACTCACAGACCGTGAGATCATGACCGGAGCCAAAGTCATACACTTACCCGACTGAGCCACCCAGGCGCCCCTTGCGGAATGAGTTTTAAACACTCATCGTCCTAACCACAAGGACGGTCTTCAGTGACCATGTCTTAGCATCCGTAGGAGCCAGGCCGTCAGTCATTTACCCTCCAAGTACACAGACAGCGATCACATGCGGTGGGTCAGATCTGAGAGACGGAGGCGGCTGTGGGAGGCAGAGCTACGATCAGGGTTAGGACAGGAACTAGAAGCCAAATCATATCCCGGGATAAATGCAGTAGGAGTGAACCAAGAAGGTCACTGAAGGAGAAAAAGGACATGTGCCATGACACAGAAGGGGTGAGCGAAAACACGAAGTGGACCTTTTAAGGGGCATTTAGTGACAAAGGAGGTCCTGGAGGGAAAAACTGGAGAGAGGCAACTAAACTGTTTAACTGTGTCTCGACTCATTTGCTCACATATCATTCACGAGGGCAGCCTGTTAGTCGATTCTCTGAATTTTCTTTGTTCAAACACGTCCTGGGTATGGAGAGAATAAAGTGACGCCGCAGAACAGTGCGTGGTTTCCAGCCACAATGGAGTCGGGGCAGGAGAAAGAGAATTCCTTGTGCTCAGGTGTGCGCGGGCACCTGCTACATGCCAGGTATTGTCCTAAGTGTGCTCACATATGCTGTCTCATTCAGTCTTCGTGCCATGTCGTTGATGAACTCGGCAGACGGGAACAGTCTTCTTTCTGGCCCTGGCTTTCACTGCTCCATATTGGAGCAAACAGAGGCAGCAGGCGGGAAAGAGAGCTGAAAACAACCAGTTGGAGACACCTCGATGGCTTTACCCTCCCCTCCCCACCCCCCCACAACTGACATCATTGGGTCTGGTCTTTAGAGTCTCCAAAAACAAACACTGCTCCTTGCAGTTCACTT
Organism: Suricata suricatta; assembly: GCF_006229205.1. Classification (NCBI taxonomy): domain Eukaryota; kingdom Metazoa; phylum Chordata; class Mammalia; order Carnivora; family Herpestidae; genus Suricata; species Suricata suricatta. Next base: position 173,034,167 of record NC_043701.1, read on the forward strand.
TTTCCCTTTGATTTAACAAGCACCGACGCCACGTGCAGTAATCCTGCCATTCGCCCCAGACAGGCCGGTCAACCTGCCCGATGCGTGGTGTGTCCGAGTGCGGGTATGTCCAATTCAGGCACAAACAGGGAGCGCTGTCAGCCCCCCAGGACCTGTCAGTGTGTCACGTCCGAATTCTGGACTCAGATGATCTATCAGTGCTGTGGGACTGCCTCTTTGGGCTGTGATTGCTGCAGCATGCGGCTCCTGAGTACCAGTGGTTATGTGCTTAAGTTGTTAACAAAACAAAACCAAAAAATATAATAATCATATCAACCTCTCCTGTGGCACTCCAACTAGGCATGTATTTTATGGTCAACTAAGAAAGTCAAAACGTGTTGCAGTAACAATTAAAAATAAGTGTAAAAGGGGCTCCAGGGTGGCTCAGATGGTTGGTTAAGCATCCAACTGTGGTTCAGGTCATGATCTCGTGGTTCTCTGAGTTCGAGCCCCTCATGGGGCTCTGTGCTGACAGCTCAGAGCCTAGAGCCTGCTTCAAATTCTGTGTCTCCTTCTCTCTCTGTCCCTCCCTTGCTCATGTTCTCATTCTCTCTTTCATTCAAAAATAAATTAAAAAGTTAAAACTTGGGGGGTGCCTGGGTGGCTCAGTCAGTTAGATGTCAAACTTCGGCTCAGGTCATGATCTCGTGTACGTGGGTTCGAACCCTGCCTTGGGCTCTGTGCTGACAGCTCAGAGACTAGAGCCTGCTTCAGATTCTGTGTCTCCTTCTCTCTCTCTCTGCCCCTCCCCCTCACATGCTCTGTCTCTCTCTGTATTAAAAATAAATAAAACATTTTTTAAAAGTTAAAATCTTTTTAAAAGTGTGAGAAAGAGCAAGATCTCTATCAATTGGTTTGTTTCTCAGACAAAAATGTCTCCCCTGAAAAATCAAATAAGTAGTAAGCTATTTATTGAACACCTACTAGGTGATAGGCACTCTATATCCAATTGCACAATATAGGATTTCTTTTTCATTACTGTCTTTCCTTCTTTGAAATATTTAAAGCACTGATCAGATCCTTCAACTGTTTTATCTTCAAGCAGTTTTATTATTATGAATGTCTTCAGAAGCTGGGGTACCTGGGTGGCTCAGTCGGTTGAGCGGCAGACTTCGGCTCAGGTCATGATCTTATAGTTCATGGGTTCGAGCCCCATGTTGGACTCTGTCCTGACCGTTTGCTCGGAACCTGGAGCCTGCTTCTGATTCTGTGTCTCCCTCTCTCTCTGACCTTCCCCTGCTCATGTTCTGTGTCTCTTTCTCAAAAATAAATAAACATTAAAAAAAAAAAAGAAGCTTAACACTCTGATGGCTATGCAGAGTTTTCTGGGTCTTTTTTGGTCTGTTTTGTCTTCTTCCTACTATTTTTTTAACCTAAAACTTTCCTCTTCTCTTCCTACTCTCTGATTTTAGGGAGAAAAAATTCTAGCATCTGGGTCCTGAGACCACTTGAAATGTCTGGGCGGAGGATTGCTAATGGCCTCCCAGAGATAACCCAAATTGCTGATTTAGCAAAGCCCATTCTTGACCTTGACACAAGACAAGGCAGGCAGAGGGAGGGGACTTGCCAGGCAGCAGTGAAAGAAGACCGGATCGTGGAAGGGTTCAGATCTGCCCGGCCCCCTCCCCCATTCAGCAGACACCTGGCTGAGTTGGAAAACATGACCGGTCCAACCTTCCTATTGGCACCAATTGAAGCTGTCAGCTCTCGGCTTGTCACCAGTTGCACTGGGAGGCCCCGGGCAGCCACAAGAGCCCTAATTAGGCAGAAATGACACTTCTACAACTGACCTGCCAGGACCTTTGGCAAACCATTTAACATCATTAGTTAACATTTTTTAAAAGTGTGAATGTAAATGAAGAGCCAGCGGCTTTCAATGGAGTTTGTCGGTGGCATCTCCCCCTCCGTCTCCCCCCCCCACCCCCACCCAGCTCACTCTTTCTCTTTTTACATGAATAGTCCACTTGTTTCCTCCAGAATTGGAGGGAGGCGCCGGGGAAGAAGGAAGAAGAGGACCAGTCCTCTGTGAGAAGAGACATATTAAAGCATAAACAAGCTCGAAGGATCCAGAGACCATCTCTTTCTGCCTCAGCAGAGGCCTGATCACACAAGCCCTGGGGCCAGCAGAGCAGGGCAGGGAGGGGACAGGTATGGGCCCAGCCAGGTCCTGCTCCGTGAGCTCCGCTTGGGAGCGTGGATGGCGGCTGTCACCCATCCTGTGCTTTGAGCAGGTGGGAAGGCAATTTCATTTCCTGAGTCAAGGGTGCTTCTGAAATACTCTTCCCTCATACCTCTTAGCACTCGCTGGCACTCTGAACACGCAGACGTTTTGCGTTGGCTTAGCCAGCATCTTACGCGTGCTTTGGTCTGACTGCACCAGCTTTCAGTGGACCTGGTGCCTCTCTGGCCTAATGAAATTCCAGGGGTCACTACTTCCAATGCCGCCACTTTGGTACTTACACAAATGAGTTCATTTCCTACCTGAAGCTGGTATTTCCCACCTTGAATCACACTTCATTTTGCTCTTTGCTGTACACCCACAGAATCCGTACACGCCGACACTCTCCATCTGCAGGAGGGGGAGAGATTTCACTGTGAAAATGTCACCTTCTCTATTTCCACACTGCTCGCGAGGCACGTGTTTGTGCTGGCTGACAGCTGGGAGAGGGCTGCACAGAGAAGGCAAGCGGAGGGGCCAGCTCCCTCCAGCGCCTTTGCACTCACCCCCTACTCGCTGGGTGGCCCTGGGCAAGGTGCTTTGCCTGGGTCTCAGATGTTTTCATCTGTAAGACAGGGATAAGGCCTTCCTACTTCAGATGAGAAAGACGAGAGATGGAAATATCATGAGAATTGCAAAGCACCATGTAAATAAAGATAAGGAGGGCCAGACTAACGAGACAGCCAAAACTGAGGCACTGTCCGGGGTTCTCAGCTTGGAGGGGTGAAACTGAGAGTCTCTCCTCCTGCTTCCCAAGGCAGGCTGGACAGAACCATGACACCACCAACACATCCCACGTCCCTCCCTGTCCCCCGTGCCCCTCCTGTGTCCCCACCTCCACTCCTGCTTCTTCTCCAAAGGGCTGTAAGAACTACAAAGAAAAGTGCATGGGTGCAAAACAAATCCCTAAAAGCGTGGTCATATCAGCTCTTTAGCTTCTGTGCTGGGTTCCAGGCAGTATGAAAGGGGAAGCACCTGTGTCTACCTCTGGATTTCCAGAAGCACCGAGGACAGTGGTGGGTACACAGTAGATGCACAATAAATGCTGACTGTGTCGAAATGCAGTGTGGCTTCCAGACACGTGTTGATAGCCGCTGGAAGGCCTGCTTTACAAAGGCAGCCCAGCTCCGGAATTTGGGGGTGCTTCTTGTCCCTGAACTAAGAACAAGTAAAATCAAGCGGGCAGCATGCGGTGGGGGATGCCTGGGAGTCGCCATGAGAGAGAGAAGCAGAAGAACACAATCTGAGTTTGGGGCGGAAAGAGAGAGAAAATACTGGAAAACGTCCTTAATAACAGTAAATGGGAAAGGGAGAGAACAGCTCATCGTGATGGAGTATTTAGTGCTTTTAAGCTAAATACCTCAGCATATTAAGCAAATAGAGAAAAGCCAGCTAGAAGATGTCAGCAAATTGAACGGAACGGTGCTCGGAAAGCTCAGAAAGCCGATAGGAGGTGTCTGGCTTTGACCCCTTTTCCCATCACATGCCTGGTCTGCGCCGGCTTGTTTAGTGTTGCCTCTCCTCTCCAGCTGCGGAGCTTATTGAAAAGCTCTTGCTCCCTGCTTGGTTTTGGCACATTTTCTGCAGGTGCCTCCTACTGTGGCCACAATGGGCTGCTAGGGAGGTTTAGACCTGTCAACAGCTCCAGGGGAGGGGGTGGCGGTGGAGGAGGGAGTGCAGCCATTGTCTTAAAGGGCCAGTGACATTGTGCGCAGAGGAGCCTGTGGCACCCGGCACCTGCTAATGAGATGAATCCTTTCTCCCCACTTGCTCTTTCTCTCTTTAATGATTTAACTTGATTGCTTTGGCTCCTTTCTGGACAGGGAATTGCTCCGCTGATAATATAAAGTAATTGCCTGTAAAACATTGCTCCGCACCAACTACTCCTTCCTTGGCTGAAAATGTCACAGCAATTGAAAAGCTCTTAGCCCAGTTCAAGAATGAGGTTGCTCCAGAGAACGGTCTTTGCATATGTCTCCGTGCACTCCCGGGTTGCGGGTTGCGAGAGTTGCAAGTTCTTGGTGTGTCTGATTGATTTTTAAGACAAGAGACTTCTCCTTCCTGTAGCACCGTATGATTTAGTGTGGGATTGCGGACAACTAACCAAACCGAACCAAAAACTCCCTCGACCCTGGCATTAGAGTACATTATTTTCTTAATCCCCGTTCTTGAATTCAGACGATGGCTCCATGGGTCAAGTGTGATTTAGGAGGAGCGTCTTGGTTCACATCACCTAAGACTAAGGTATCTTTGTCGAGGAGGGAGTGGGGACCTCGGTTTTGCAAAGTGGTGTCGAAGCTCTAATTGTCTTAAGATTTGCTGATTTTTTTCAGACCTGTCACTTGGCGGCAGCAGTGACACACTGTGGGAACGGGGACCACATGCCTGAGTTTTCATAAATACTTTATTAGTCGCTGCCACGCCAATGTGGGGAGTAATTCACCTGGAGAAAAATCTCTTTGTTGTGGGCATGAAGCTGCCAGCAAAATACACAGAGGTTAGGGATGGCTTCCTGTCCCTCTGGCAGGTGAAAGCCTCAGACTGTACCTGAATGAGAGAGAAACTTTCTTCGCTGTATGTGGTGGGAAGCACCACTTGCTAAAAGAGATGCTGCGGCATTACTAATTCGGGAACAAAGCTTCTGGTGAATCATCTTCCAACCGGATGAGCCTTGAATAGGTTTTGAAGCTGATGAAGTAAGGGCAGTAGACATGCTTATTACTGTACTTTATAAAAAGGCAAAAAACATCTACCTGCTTCCTTGACAAAATCGAGTACAGAAAAAGGACACTTAAAAGTTTAAAACATGAAGAAAGCCGTAGAATCTTTACAGCTAACCCTCTCAACGGTCAGGCTACAAGTTCCATTACCGTAAATGGGTGCAGCACTTTTTACTTGGAATTTGGGATCTTGGATTTTTACCTCTTTTAATATTATCAGAATATGCCTGATATTCAGTTGGGGCAATTACACATTATATTTTGATACCAAAATATACTGTATATAATAAAAGTAGCTTTTATCTTTTATCTTTTACTCTATCTTTCCTTTACCCATAATGAAGCGAATTAAAAAAAAATTCCTTAGCCATTAAATAAATTGATTCCTGAATGGAAGAATTATGTTGGCAGACTTTTACCAGCAACTAATTTTTTCTATTTGTGTGTGTGTGTGTGTGTGTGTGTGTGTGTGTGTGTGTAAAATGAAGGCATGGAACTAAATGGCCCAAAAGTTTCACTGGCTCTATGATTTTCTTATCTATAAAGATGATCCTATAATGGAAACAAATAAGCAGTAAATATGACCACATGGTAATTTTTAAAGCTTTGCCTGAGACAGGCGGTCAAGACAGAGTAAGGGAGGGTGGAGTTAAACCCCTGCAGCCATGACTAGGAGAGCCTGGACTGTGGGGCTCCAATCCCAAACCCCCTTGCAAAAGATGGCTCAGGAAGCAGGGATGCAGGGAAGGGGGCCCACGCAGTGGGGGGTATGGGGAGGTGGTGGCCAGTGTCCTCCACATGAACTCCCTGAGTAGTCTCCACATTTCTGGAGGGGGGGAAGAAAGAACTTTTGAAGAAGAGAAGAACAAGTCAAGCAAGCACATCCTCCGTGGGATGAATGTCAAATATGACAAGAGCCACAGGACTGGTTTCACTTTTGTATCCTTCTCTCTCATATCTTTGCACATGATGCAAGAGGTCTGAATAGAATTCTGAAGTCCAGAGAGAACGAAATGGGGATTCACATGTTATTGCTCCTGTGGATCTTTGCAGCACGTTTGAAACCACCTGACGTCACAAGGTAGACATTAACCTTGGGTTACGTGCACTTGAACTTCAGACTAAGTAGGATTTGTCAAGAGGTTGGGCATGTGTTTAAAATAAAAGAATGTATTTTAAAATGCATCGTTTCCTGTGCCTGTGCACAACTAAGTGATGAAACGTACGCAGAGCAATGAGAATTATACCCTGGGCTAAACCGTGATTGTTCTCTAGTGTAACAGCCGACATTTTTCATAATCAGATTTGTACGTTGCCACAAACATTTCAACCTGAGCCCTTTATTTCATGTTTACATTTGCTACTGACATGTATCCACTTGATGCAGAGAAATGTTAAGATCCTTTATTCTCAAACAAGAAGTTAACATCAAGCTGATGGGCAATAGTACCTGTTGCAATGTTAGAAAATGATACCAATTTAAAATTTGCTTTATAGCTTCTGAATTAGGATAGAACCACTTACTAAGGCAAGAAAAAGACTTGAGTATTTCATCCCTCGGCAGAATGCAGGGGCTCGTTCTCAACCAACGCTGCAGCTGCAGCATTTGTGACGGAGTCAGACGACACAGAAGCTGGGCAAGCACACGCTTCACTCCCCTCCCCTGCGGGGAGCTTGGTTCTACTTTGTTTCTTACAATTTTCTTGGAACTGCATGCTGCAAAGTTTCCTTTTCTTTCAAAAGTCGGAAAGCACTCTGTAGCCAAAGAAGTGTTACCATCCCGTTTCTCTCTCTAGTTGGTGTGACACCGAATCACAGACCTCTTCCCGAGCTCGGCTTATTTTGAAAATATACAACTGAGCAAGATGCACGTGAGTAGTCAACATGTATGCCTTGCCCAAAAGACTAGCTGGAAGATACCATTAAAAACCTTACATTTTTACCTACATATCCTGTGAAAAATAGATGAGCTAGGCTGGCGTAAGGTGTATCTCCTCGCTCTTTGGAGAGCGAGGTGAGTTGCTCATAAATGCAATCATCACAGAGGCTGATCCTGATGTGGCAGCTAAGCCTTCACTCCAGAGGATACAAGTGTGTGTGTGTGTGTGTGTGTGTGTGTGTGTGTGTGCGCGTGTGACATTTTCTGATCCACCAGCTAGGGTCAAATGTTGTACCAAGAAGCTTAGTACTTGTTTCTTTGCCCTAAGGCTTGGAAAGAGTGTGAAAAGTTCAAGGCACGCCCCTAGTGGGTTCAAATCAAACCTAGACAATATATACAAGGGAAGATAAAAGTGATTATTTTTGGTTTAAAAAAAAAACACGGTGATTCCTTCTGTCCTCATCTAACAAATAGTACTTGGAAATAAAGTCTATTGCAAATACAAATTAAAAGATCTTTACATTTTGAATTCCTCATTTTGATTACATTTCCTGCTTTTGCAGATTTCTAAAGACAACTGTTTTCCAACAATAGGTTTATAAGAAATGTACAAAAAATATTAAGTGAACAGATTTTTTTTTTGCAGAGGTCTTAGTTAAGAATTCAAAATGCCCAGATTTTCAGTCAAGTAATAAATAATGGTACAGAGCACAATACACATTCTAAAGCATATAAGTTTGTAGACATACATTTTAGTAATTTCAAATATCATACTTTTAAAGTTGTTTTTGTTCTTCCTCTACAAAACATAGTCCTTGATTTTTGCTCTGTAAAAGACGGTCTTTAATTTTGTATTCTCAAAATCAGCACAGAGGTCTTACTTTCCCCTTGGATATTGTCAGTGTGGCTATCAAGAAAAAAGAAAGCATTTAATGGTTAGACAACCAAAGTTTAAGTCAGATCCACACGTTCATAAACATCCCAATAAGTGCTGGCCTGGAATAATTTTACAAGAATTCTACTTTTAATACTGCAGAAGTAGAAAATTCTTTAGAAGGCACAGATAGCTGAGGTTAACTGAGACGTTCTTTGCTATAAAAAGCCCATAAAATGTTACACGGTCTTCTCTATTTTCCAATTCCCATCAAGGTTCCAAGCAGGTGTGCAAATATTTGGCCATGAACTTTGGGGAAGAAGGTTACCTAGGATGGCTCAGGGATATTTTCAATCATCCGGCTGTTCACAAACCAGCTCAAATTTTTACAACAGTCTTAACGGTAGCTGTTGAACAAGGGCACCTCAGCTCCTTGATGGAGTTTTGCCAGTTCCCACAAGGGCAGTGGCAGAGGGTGGACCCTCGGTTACCCATGTGGCTTCACGTGGCGGTACCTCTGTGCACACAAGAAGAAGTGGGGACCGGGACAGGCACCCAGATACTTCTATTCCCACCTCACTTTGCCTCAATTATTTGTTTCAAGTGAAAGTGCCATCACACAAAATCATCCTAACACTGATCATTCTTTTTTCCCATCTGAACACGACTGGGTTAGATTCTCTCCCACGTTCCTTTTCCTTTCTCTCTCCAAACTACAGCATTTAAATGTGCTTATGCTACCTGTAGCTTAAGCAAAAGACAGGCATCATTAAAAACACATTATAATTATTTCCATCTCAGAAATAACATTTCAGCCTTTCACCTGACTATATCTCTCCTTAAATATTAATGGAAACATTATTCTTCTGAGAAACAAATTCTGATCATTACTGCTTTTATTTCTACAGTATCCACCTAAGGTTTTGGCTGCCCAGTCACAGAATATCATAATGGAAATTCATTAAAAACAGGTTCCGTTATTCCTTGTTAATATACAATTCTGTGTATTTTTTTTATTGTACAGACATTTAATCTAACACATTAGATTGGCATGAGAGTTCATTAACAAATGTCACCTTAAATAATTCTTGAACTATGTAGGGTTCCAATGATATGTATATATGACTGCCATATATAAAAAAGATGCAATTAAGTCAAATCAATACTGAGAAACTTGCCTAAGATGATTTTATTTGCTAAAAATTTCTAGGAATTTCCTCTCCAAATTTACTCCCCTGAAAGAAAAAATTCTCATCTGCATCTATGACTACAATTTTTAAAAATATTCAAGGAACAAAAAATTTCAAATGTCTTAAATGAAACAAACAAAAAAAGGTAAATCAAGGATGAGAAAGAGGAAGCCACATGACCCCTCATTTTGCCAATGAAATATATCAACAATCAAGTCCCGAATTTTTGACAACTGAATTTTTTAAATCCCCCAAATAACATTTGACTGTGTAACGTTACCATAAGATTCATGACTAGGCCAGTAGAAATCATCAGTTATGAAGGCATAGAGTGCTTTGGTTTTGCTAATAAGAAATAGATAATTCCTCTTAAGCAGATTAACTTAAAGTACATTTTCAGGGAAGCTAAAGTCCCCTCAATCAAGTTCTTAAGTTTAATTACAAAAGTCAAACAATTTACTGGCTGTCGCTCAAGCATAGTAACAAAATAGTTGCGCACATCACTCTCAGAGACCAGGAAAGAGACCGGATCAGTGTTTGCAGCAGTTACAGAGAAAACGTTTTCAGAAAGAACTAGATACAACATCTAACTGGTCCTCTTAACGGGGGTTTCTCCTCTCTTTCTTCTTTGCTGCCTCCTATGTGGGAAAGATGTTTAACAATTTCTTCATGCACAATAAATGCAATTACTGTATTTATGTTGCTACTTTTATATTAAGAAAAGAAGTACAAATTAGAAAACTTGGTCTTTGTAGGATATTTTATATGTATTCATTTTGCTTTATTAGCCCCGTAATTATGTCACAGAAATACTCTTCAGTTGTAACTATTTCTACAAAGTTAAAAAAAAAGTATCTATTTAAAAATGGCAAAAGAGCTTACTTGAAGAATTTCTTTTGCCTGATTTTCTTCTCTTTCTTTTTACTGTCTAAACTCACTGGCTAATTGCCCTACTTCCAATTTCATTCTGCCTATATAGAAATTGTGTGTCTATATCCTGAAAAATACCAATTAAACTGCCAGCAATAACATCTCCAACAGTATCTTTTGGTCTTCAGTGTCAAAGCCCTCTGAACAAATGACCAGAAGGCGAAACCTAATACAGCCTTTGACAGGATGCCAGCTTCCAACATCCATTACAACCTTGGCTTCAGCATTCTGCTTTATTTGGGAAACAAGAGAGAATAGCACATCAACGCTATAATTTTGCACAAATGGTAAAGGTTAAAACAAAAGTGATAGATTACCAGGAGGTTCGATTATCTCAAAATGTTACTAGTATTGTTTTAGGGGGGGGGTCCCCTTATCATTTAATTCAAATCCACATGAATTCCTGTACAAAGTCAAATAAAGGTTTCAGACAAATATAACAGAACTACTAAAAATGTTCTTTTCCTTCCCCTTGATTTCTGTGGCAATTATGACCTCATTTACTATGTACTGGGCATGGTGGGAAGAAGTTCCATGGATTTTCAAATTTAATCTCATAGCAACCCAATGAAATTGAAAATATTAGTTGATGAGGAAACGGGCTCAGAGAGGTTTAATATCTTGTACAAGGACACACAGCTGGGAAGTGGAAAAATTGGACTCTTACCCATGTGGTCTGGTTCCAAGGCCCAACAGTTCTAGGCCTCCGTGGCTGCATCCACTATCAAATCATTCCTAGGTGAAGCCTTACCCATCCTTTTTCTAATGTGATCCCTGAAGAAATATTTTGGGTAGAGGTTCTCAACCTTAGCTGCACATTCATACCACATATAAAAAAAAAAAATACCTCTGCGTGGGCCCTACCCTTGGAGATTCTAATTTAATGGGTCTAGGTAGGATCTAGGCATCAGTGTTCTTTAATACACAGCAGAGTTGAGGCGCTTAAATTCTAAGTGTTCAGATGGCTACCAGAATTTGGTAGAATGTCCACATGATTCTAATGTGCAGCCCAGACTGACAGCCAGTGATCAAGAGATCACCACCATTTACCCAGGTTCCTTTCTCCATGCCCTCAATGTGAGCAACTCAACTGGCTTATCCAGAAAGGATGGCCAAGAGCCTAGCAATCGCGGACATGAGACCGTGGACTCTAATTATGGAGAATTCTGGACTTGAGAGGCAGCAGAGCACAGTGGGAAGTGCATGGGCGCTAGGGTCAGCTGGTTCAGATTCCATCTCCACTATTAGCTAACTGCATTACCTTGGGCCAACCCCTTACCTCTGTGGTTGTTCTGCACAATCCAAGGGGATGCTGTAAGGAAAACACCAGGCATATAAAAGTTCTCCATCAATGGTAGGGGCTGTCCTGGTTTTCGTTGTTATTGCTAGCACAGAGGTAATGACTACTGCCAGGAGGCATTGGTAATAAAAAAAAATCAAATTGCAAAAACATTTTATTATTAGTCTAATCATTCCTACTTTTATTCCTTAGCATTTAATTTACAGCTATTTATATTGCAATTAGCTTGGCAACCCTGGTTCCTGACAACTGGGCCAGGAGGGGTAACATTATCACTTCCCATCTTCTAGATGGGGAAAAGGCAACATTTGCGTCTATTCTCTCTCCAGTGTCTAGGATTCTAAAGATTAAAGGCACCTGCAATCATGTTCATTAGTTCCCTATGAAAAATGATATTCAACACAGATGGCAAATGCAGGCAAGAATTAGCAAGCACTTGATAGCAACCCCAAAATAACACCTAAATAATCACTTCTGAACATTAAAGTCATGGCAAACAAGTTCCAATTTATAGAAAGGTGTTTTAGAAAGGATTAAGGGAAAATGTTTTTCTTTATCTTCATTCATTTAGGAAATGTCTGACCCAGCTTAGAAATTCTTTTTGAAATGCAGACTGAAGCATGATTAACTTCCTCCATGAAGGGTCTTCATTTGGCAGATAGGACTAGACTAGTATGTCCTGATATTTTATCTTGAATCAGAGCTACAAAATAGGAGAGGTCTAGCATGGAGAGACCTGGTTTAATGGTTCTCAGTCAAGGTCCCCGAGAAGACCACATACTATGGGCAAGGAGCTCACGATTCCAAATACACCAAACACACGCCAACACTGGAGAGTGGTTTGCCTATAAAGGTATTCTTTGTCACATGTATGGAGGTTACGTGGATGACCTACAAATGCTCCAGATATACTACTGAATTCATGGTCACTGTATATAACCACTGTTACACGGGGCGGGGCGGTTCTTCCTTTTTTTTTTTTTTTTTTTTGGTTGTTAAAAAGGAGCCTTCATACTCAAAAAGTTTAGGCAACACTGATCTAGTCCAGACACTCATTTTATTAAAGGGGTCTAGATCTTGGGGACAGCTGGGACTCCAATCTGTCTTCTAATTCCCAAGTGGCCTTTTTCTCACACCACATCCTTCCACTGCAGGCACCCCATCTATGGGAAGTCAATAGTCATGGCTGTGTCCTCTCTCTAAAGAAAGAGGGTATAGTCCTACTCTCCCTGCCTGGATACGTTCCAGAACTATCCTTATCTCCTGAGCCTTTCTTTTCCCTTTCCTTCCCTTCAACTCCCCCGTTTGTACCTTTAGAGTCAGCAGCACTCTCTGATGTTCTGTGAGTACCCTTGGACTTTAGTCTCAATATGAAATGGAAATATAGATACCAAGGTACTAAAACAAGGAACATGATAAGTATGTATACAGTACGCATACACATGAATATCTTTTACAGCTAAAATTCCAGTACTTCTAATATCTATAAAAATCAGAAAATTGAAATATTCACAAATAGTCATTTTATTTACTCCAGATCTGTCAACACTAATAGAATGTTAATAAATGCCTAGCATCCCAACTTTTCAAAATGCTTTCACATCTCTTAATGCAGTTTATTGCCCTAATGGCTGAGTAGGATGTAAGTGCTAGGATTGAGGGCCACAGGAACTTAAGTGCCGTGTAGACAAGAAATGTTACCTATTTTATTCACTGCCTAGTGCTTAGACTCTGGCACATGGTAGGCATTCAATAAATATTTGTTGGTTGAGTGAAGGATAGAACTTAACAGAGATGGTAGTTTTAGCTATTTGTTTAGCCTATGTGTTGTTTTACTTTTTAAGAAGATGGATGATTCTATAAGGGAACAACTGACTTCCTAATAATATCTTTTCGATCTTTAATTCTCCTTTAGTTTTGGTCTTTAATTTGACTTAATTCCTTCAAATATCGTCATGTAATTTTTCAAAGTTATGCAAGTAGTACATTCATTTTAGAAAAATCAGATACTACTGATATATGAAAAGAAAATTAAAATTTCCAATGATCCATTACCCAAAGACAACACACTTAACATGCTAATGTATATTCTTTCAGACTGTATTCTATGCATATGTACACACGCACGTTTGACACATTCCCAAAGCTCTCTGTCTTAAACTCCATGATTTGGATTGTTTTCTTTTGTCCCCAAGGCTTTTTTTTCCCCTCATTGCTTCTTAGAGCACCTTACCCTCCTCCTAAAAATATTCCTTCCCCAGTATTTAGGTCCTTGCTTGTAGAGGACTTTTTCACCTTTTCCCTCCAGAAGATTCATCTATCCTTAAGTTCCATGTGGATGGAGGAGCTCTGTATTGTCGGTCATCCCTTCCCTCTGAGATTCCAGCGCCCCACAAGCACCACACATCTAACACCAGAAGCATCATGTTCCTTCCATCGAAACCACATCACTCACTCATCCACCTCATTTCTATTAACGGTAACAGGACTCTACGAGCCATCCTTGAAGGCATCATGTTTGGTCCGCCAACTCCACATCCAATCACTCACCATGATTTCCATCCTTCTTCCTATTAACTCTGTCATCACCTCTTGCCATTGCGATCAGTGTGGTTCAGGCCCTTACAGCTACGTGATTTTCTACCTGTGTCTCCTGCTTTCTGTACAATTAACACCCTCCAAGCTTACCCATTGCTGCCGGCTAACTTCCTAAAACACCACTTCCATCATGCCCACCCTACTTTTCTATCCTGATGTTTCATTTTTACTGAAAACAATGCTTTGCTCTAGCCAGCGCTGTGTATTCATTTTTCGCTCAACTCCAAAACATTTTAAGTGCTTATTAGGCATTTCTTATGTGTAAAAATCCATTCATTCATTCAACACCTATTTATTGAGCAACGATTCTGTAAAGTAATGTACTGGGGACACCATGGTGAAGAAGACAGATCAAGTCTCTGTCCCCATGGAGTCTAGCAGCTGGTGGGTTTTAGATGGGAAACTCCCAGCCCATGGCACTTGTAACCTCCCATTAAAGTGTCAAATGAGTCAAGACATCCCTGAAGGCTGAGCTTTGTGGCCCAGACTTCCAAGTGGGGAAGGGGTTCAGAAGGAAGGGCTGAGTGAGGAGAGCATGCGTGGAGCACGGCTTCTCTGCAGATGTGTGCTTAGCCGGGCATTGAAGGATGGGTGCCCCAGAGAAAGGGGTGCCTTCCATCCATGGGGATAGAAGGAAAGGTGCCCGGATGGGATGGAAACAACAGCAGCAATAGCACAGGCTCATTTTGCATAAAGGTTCATTCAACACCTATTCAGCAGAGCACATACTCTGTCCCCCCAGGCCCAGACTCTGAGGGCCATGTGAAGATGACTCAGCCTGGGCTCCTACCATGAAGGGATCTCCACGGTCATCCGTCACATCCCAGAAAGTGAGATGTCCCATCAGAGATTCAGAGACAGCACTGAGGGAGCTCAGAAGGAGGTACATGTCTGGGCTCCTATAACAGTATTTACAGAATCACATATTTTTATACATCTACACACCTCTATTCAACATATAGTGTTTTCTCAATCACTTTCTCATTTTATCCTAAGTGACTTGTAAGCAGGCAGAATAGATTGTTTTCCAAATGAACAAAACACAGCACAGATGTTTTAAGTGATCTACTTAAGTCAGGAACACATACAGGTAAGAGTTGAACAAGAACACCTGTCCATCTTGGCCCATTCCTCCTAAGTACCTAGAGCAGAGGACACAAGCAGCTCTATAATTGCACTGGACACGCGGCAGGTGTAAAGAAGCCAAGCAGGCAGATGGATTTAAAAGGGCAGGATTGAGGCAGCCTCTGAAGGTACTGGAGAAGGGATATGACCCAATGCTAGTCTTACATTCCCACTTTTCCTTCTGGAGTCTTGCCTGTATCATTCCCCATCCCTAGGCCTGTCCAAGCCATAACCATTCTGGGTCCACCCCGATATTTTTCGGCCCACACTGGTTTTCGCTTCTAGTGATTTCATCCCACTCATCTCCCTGGGGAGGGGCAGAGGGTAGTGGGTAGGGGGTAGGAGGGTGGGGATCAGGGCAGGCGGCTGAATAGCGGCGAATGAATGAATGAGTGAGTGAATGAATGAATGAATGAATGAGTGAATGAATGAATGAATGAGTGAATGAATGAATGAATGAATGAATGAATGGGCACATCCCCGGGCCAAGGAGGATATATCCGTCCCCAGGAGTGGGCTGCACGGTACGCCCGCGCCCCCCGGAGGAGCTCACCGACCTCGAGGGACAAGGGGTGTGCGGGAGGCGGAGGGGGGAAGCAACAGGACGCTGGTCCCGTGAGCGGCGGGGGGGGGGAACCACAGCGCGCCAATCGAGGCTCCGGTCCCCCGCTGGCGGCAGGGACCAACGCTCCCAAGCTTCCGCAGAAATCCTTTCCTGCGAGCGTGAACTCTTTCCCCATCAGGAAAAGTGTCGGGGAAAGAGGCAGAAAACGACGCCAGCAGTGCGGGAGCGCCAGGAGTGGCGGAGCCC
Organism: Suricata suricatta; assembly: GCF_006229205.1. Lineage (NCBI taxonomy): Eukaryota > Metazoa > Chordata > Mammalia > Carnivora > Herpestidae > Suricata > Suricata suricatta. The sequence continues at coordinate 173,049,851 of NC_043701.1, forward strand.
TAGCCCCGGGCCCAATCCCTCAGGGAGAGGAGGGAGGAGCACGGAGAAGCCATGCGCAGCTAAGACCGCGGCGAGAACCCGGGCGAGAAGCACCGCGAGATCTGGGGTCGGGATCTCACGGCGTTGCCTAGCGACGGACAGGACGCTCGCGGGCCCCCAGGCTAACCCCAGCTGTAGCCTCAAATCTCCTACCATGGGGGAAGAAGGCGGCGGCCGCAGCTGTGGGACCACTAGGGAGCTGCAGAAGCTGAAGCAGCAGGCGATGGAGTACTACCGGGAGAACGACGTCCCGCGCAGGCTGGAAGAGCTGCTCAACTCCACCTTCTACCTCCAGCCTGCCGACGTCTACGGGCACCTGGTAGGGACCTGGGACAAACACCCTCTTCCTCCAGCCCCTCTCCCCCCGCCCCGCGCTGCGGCAACGCCGTGCGCCTGCGCCGCAGAGTCGCGCACGCGCGCCACCGCCGCAGGCCTGAGCGCCGTGGTCATGCGGGGGAGGCGACCCCGAAGGAAGAAGCGGCGAGGAAACCTGGGCAGGAGGTATCTCGAGAAAGTGGTGGACGGGGAGCAGGTAGAGGAAAAGTGGGGTCCTGTCGCTAAGGCGACAGCTCAGGCCCGGTAGGCTTCTGAGCCGGCCTGTCCGGTTGCCAGTTCTCTTTAAACCCAGACCTTAACATCGCGTAGCTCAGTTTACAGCCTGCAGCGGCCTCCGCTTGACCTCGGATGAGCGCCCTGGAGTTTGCCACAGCTTGGCCTCAGCCTACCCTTGGCCTCACGCCCAGCCTGCTCCTCATTACTTCCAAGTGTCACTCCCATTTCAAGCCTATGCACCTTGCAGGGTGCACTCTTCCTGGATGACCGGCCCCATCTGATCCAAACTCCAAATTCACATCGGTCTTGCCCGCTTCACCTGGACTAATTGCCCTTTAGTGTTCCTAAATCATTTCCTGCTCGTAATGAGACCCTCCGGAGGCTTTTGAGCTCCATGGAAATCAGGGGTCTTTTCTTACCACCTCCCTAGTCCCTGTGCCCAGTGCAAGGTCAGGCCTACCTTAAGCAACAAGCGGTTGAAACAAGCAAGCGTTTTCTCACTTCTAGACCCTGTTAAGTACTAGCCAACACCTACCTTCTGGAAGACAGTGTGGCTGGAACCTATAGGAGTTTGCACAAAGATGAGGCAACGTGACAGCAGAGTATGTAAATACAGTAAAGAAGCCCAGGATGTTTACAGGGTTCACGACAACATCTTGTTGAGGCAGTCGGTATGATCCTCCATGAATGTTTATTTTACTCAATCATGGCCTACAAGAGACAGCTGTATGTTAGGAACGGCAGTGCTGAACTCCTTGTGCTATGGGATTGGTTATTTCACTTAATCTTTAGGACCCCTGGGAGGTAAAAATTATGATTTCCGTTTTACAGATAAGGAAACTGGGGCCCAGTGAATTTAGATGATTTTCCCAAGGGACATGGTGAATGACAAATCGAACCATAGCACCTAGCGATTCCATGGCACATAGCAGACACTCAAGTACTGATGTGGCCCAGGTGAATGAACGCAACTCTGAATTCCATTCTCTTCCCACTGTCTCTTGCTACAGGAATTCTCGAAGGTTCATTACCTTCATTTAGTCTACCTTCTTCATTTCACAAAGACACCAAGCCCTTGTCTCACAGTTACTTGGTACAAAAGTGAAGACTGGAGGTTTGGATTCTGGTTCCTCAGTGTTCATGTTCTTCCCAGTCTTACTAAGCAGCCAGGACTTTAGTGTGTACGGCTCTCTGAGAGCTTATACCCTGGTTAGGGATAAGAGCCACTGATACACAAAATAGTTGGAGTACTAGATAAGGTGATACATGATTGTGTGCTAGACTGAGGGACACATCCCTGCATGCCTGTCAAAGGAGTTCAGGGTTAGGGAAGATCCCTGTTGGCTGTAGCCTCTAAGAAAATTTTGGCTTGGACTTTGAAGGATGTTCAAGAATTGGACTGGCAGAATGTCCTTTTCATTTTGCCACTGCCCTAGTTCTGGCCATCCTTATTTTCATCTAGTCTCTCCCTCTATTGAGTCCAATCTGAGTCATGCTGCCAGAGCAATGCTCCTTTAAAAAAATTATCTTTTATTTTTAAGTCATCTCTACACCCAACGTAGAGCTCAATCTCACAACCCCAAGATCAAGAGTCGCACGCTTCACCAACTGAGCCAGCCAGGCGCCCCCAGAGCCAAGTTCCTCATCCTAAATCTGACCATCATTCTCTTGCTCAGAAGCCCCCTGTGGCTCATGACTGTTCCGTAAAGCCTGAAGGTCCTCACTTCCCTCCCCTTGGCTTATCCTATTCCCTCTACCTGAAGTCTCTGCCCCCGACTTCTCCCCTTTGTCTGCCAGTTGAAATACTACTTATTCCCCAATGTTCAGCTCCAATGCCATTTCTTCTCTGCTTCTGTTACATACTAGAGGAACTGAAGTGATGAGGAAGATCCTGTGGGCAACAGCAATACAATACTATTTGGTCCCTCATCCTAGAACTTATGATTGAAAGAGTTTAGAATTGATCTGATCTGACTGAAGATCTGACCGAAGATGTGATTTGATTCTCAGCCCTGCCACTTAGTGGCTGTAGTAGACTATTGTATTGATGTTCCCCAATGAACCGTACTGCCAGTGTGACTGGTCTTATGTAAATCTCTCCCTCACTGACTTGGAGACTTGGCCATGTGACTTGCTTTGATTAATAGCACCTCTCCAAGCATGACACAGACCAAGACATGGTAAGTGCTGCCATATTGAGGCTGGACTACTGGAACCACTCCCTCTTGGAGCTGTTATCCTGCCAGGGCGTGCAGTTACCCTGCTGGAGAGAGAGATCAGGTAGATCGGCTCCCAGATGTAACACCTCCAGGATATCCTATGAGAAGACATGCCCAGCCAGCCCCTAGGATGTGCTAAGCACCCTAGTTGAGGCATTAGACACATGAGTTAGATCATCTTGGATACTCTGGACCCAGTCAAGCTTCCAGGTGACTTAGTCTGAATAGGAGACCCCAGGCAAGACCACCCAAAAGAATTACCCAGTTGAGCGCAGGCCAGATTGGTAGAGCCCTGAGTGAATAGATGGCTTTAGCCACTAAGTTTTGGAGTAGTCTGTTCCTAAGCAGTAAATAAGTACAACATTGGTCATTTTACCTTGTACAATTTATTTCTCTGGAATTCAGTTTGCTCCTCTGTGGAATGGAGATGATAGGACTTACATTACAGAGTTGTTGGGAGAATTTAATGACATAATGTATACAAAGTGCCCAGTGGTGTATCTGACATATATTCATTTATACAAGATTTAATTTGTGGAATCCTAAATCTGCCACGCACTGTCGTATGTGGTAGAGTGATAAGGCGTAATTGCTCCTTCAAGGTACATATTAAACACCTAAAAATGTTAGTCCCTTTCCCCTCCTCACATAATGTTATACATTGTGGATGCTCTTTGCTGCTTGCATCAAATTCACTATAATACACAATGTAGAAGCAAAATATTGTTTTCTCCTGATTCGATTTAAATTCATTCAGCCACTTGCTCTGTCACATCCAAACCATAGTTCTTAAAATACACGGATGGCTTGAAAATTGACTTCTGTTTTAGTGGTGCCGGGGCCCCACCTGCCAGCTGGCACATCGCTGGTGGGTAGTAGATCACCTGTTATGTAGGTTGAGATCACTGGATTTTGAACGGAAAGGTGAGAGGCCTGGTCCTCAATGCAGATAAAGAGCCCAACACGGTCTGGTGATAAAGAGGTTGAGGAGAATGTGCCTTTCACCTTTCCTGCTTCCTTCTCTCCCAGCTCCCGCTCCTCTGTGTAGAAACACCATCTTGAATCTCCTTACTCAGGCTCTTTGAGTGGTTTTCTGCCTCAGCTTCATTCTCTTCCACCTCTTTCTTGGATCGCTTCCAAATGGCTTCTGCTTTTCCTTGTGAATGAAACGGCTATTACTAAGGTTCCAACAGCCCTCTTTGAACACGTGGACTGATGGCGAGTGAAACACAGCCTTTGCAGGTGTCTTCACCACTGAAACGTCAGCTGCCTTGCTGGGAGGAATAAAAACGGGGCCACAGAAGTTTTCCTAAGTTTGCATCACAGCGTTCTAGAGACCAAACGACTTCAGTATCTTGGACAGACGGATAGCTTAGGGCCTGCTGAAGAGTGACATGGGGTCCTTCAGAAATGTATGTGAAAAGTTCCAAAATGTGTCATGTTTGACTCACAGTTTGCTTCCCCAAAGGAGTCTCTTTGGAGAAACTAAGTAATCATTTTCAAACAACTGTTCTCCTCCATCGGATAGCTGGAATCATCTCATTAAAAACAAATTTCTTTATTTCAGTGTTAGTTAATATGGCTAAGACTCCAATCCTGAGTTATTTTTTGTTTGTTTTCTCCTCAAGTTCATATGTCTCTCTGAGGTGCCATCGCCAAAACAGAAATGGAAGCCAAGACGGCAGATGGAAGATTATCTGCCTCTGGAGTGGCCCAAGTTAGTGTGGGGCTCATGTTCCCGACATAAAAACAGGGAGGGTAACCACATTCCTCATGCTTATTTTTATTCCTAAAATGCTGTGCATTTGGACATAGACTTTGTGCCTTTCTCTCTCTCCCCCATCAATTGATGGCAATCAAAGTGGATTCTGGAGTCAGCCTGCCTAGATTTGAATCTCAGCTCAAGTTATCATTTTGAAATCTTGGGGACAACATTTAATCTCTGTATACTCAGTTTCCTCATGTATAGAGTGGAGATAACCCCATAGGGTTGTTATAAGGCACAAATAATGTGGGTAAAGCACTTAAAATAGTGGCCAAAGCAATGATAAATTCTTTTTTTTTAAGAAAAATTGTATGTTGTAAATGCTTTCAAAAGTTTTACATTTTGTTAGATACTATTCGTTAGAGTATATTTGACTTCTAAAATTATACTGTGGGTTTATATCACTTAAAACTGACTTTTAAGTATAAGAATAAAGACACGTTTTCCTTTTTTTAAAGTTCAAATGATGTTTCATTTTGCTTGAAAATAACTTCATGCTTTATTTTAAGAAAAGGAAAGAAAGAAACGTTATGTGTGCTTCTGCTGAGAGTTCAAAAGAGAACAGCAATCCCTATCAAAATAACACCAGCATTCTTCACAGAGCTAGAATAAATAGTCCTGAAATGTGGATGGAACCAGGAAAGATCCCAAATAGCCAAAAGCCTCCTGAAAAAGAAAACCAAAGCTGGAGGCATCACAATTCCAGACTTTAGGATGTAATACAAAACTGTCATCATCAAGACAGTATGGTACTGGCACAAAAACAGACATGTAGATAAATGGAACAGAATAGAAAACCCAGTGGACCCACAAACATATGGCCCACTAATCTTTAACAAAGCAGGAAAGAATATCCAATGGAATAAAGACAGTCTTTTCAGCAAATGGTGTTGGGAAAACTGGACAGTGACATGCAGAAGAATGGACCTGGACTGCTTTCTTAACACCACACACAATAGACTGAAAATGAATGAATGAAAGACCTAAACATAAGACAGGAAGCCATCAAAATCCTAGAGGAGAAGACAGGCAACAACTTTTTGACCTTAGCTGCAGCAACTTCTTACTCAACGTGTCTCTGGAGGCAAGGGAAACAAAAGCAAAAATGAACTATTGGGACCTCATCAAGATAAAAAGCTGCTGCACAGGGAAAGAAACAATCAGCAAAACTAAAAGGCAACTGACAGAGTAGGAGAAGATATTTGCAAATTACATATCAGATAAAGGATTAGTATCCAAAATCTGTAAAGAACTTATCAAACTCACACCTCCCCCAAAAACAAATAATCCAGTGAAGAAATGGACAAAAGACATGAGTAGACAGTTTTCCAAAGAAGACACCCATATGGCTAACATGAAAAAAATGCTCAACATCACTCATCATCAGGGAAACACAAATAGAAACCACAATGAGATACCACCTCATACCTGTCAAAATGGCTAAATTAACAACTCGGACATCAACAGATGTTGGTGAGGATGCAGAGAAAGAGGGACCCTTTTTCACTGCTGGTGAGAATGAAAACTGGGCAACCACTCTGGAAAACAGTATGGAGGTTCCTCAGAAAATTAAAAATAGGACTACCCTATGACCCAGCAATTAGGTATATATCCTACTATATATATACATATACATATACATATTAGGTATATATGTTTTATATATTAGGTATATGACCCACTACTAGGTATATATCCAAAGGATACAGGTGTGCTGTTTTGAAGGGGCACATGCTCCCCAATGTTTATAGCAACACTATCAAAAATAGTCCAAGTATGGAAAGAGCTCAAATGTACATCGACTGATGAATGGATAAAGAAGATGTGTATACACACGCACACACGCACATGCACACGCACATGCACTGGAATACTACTCAGTGATCAAAAAGAATGAAATCTTGCCATTTGCAACAATGGGTATGGAACTCGAGTATCTTATGTCAAGTGAAATAAGTCAGTCAGAGAAAGACAAATATCATATGACTTCACTCATATGTGGAATTTAAGACACAAAGCAGATGAACATAAGGGAAGGGAAGCACAAATAATATAAAAACAGATGGAGACAAACCACAAGAGACTCTTAAATACAGAGAACACACTGAGGGTTGCTGGCGGGGGATGGGCTAGCCCGGGCATAGAGCATTAGGGAGGATACTTGTTGGGATGAGCACTGGATGTTATATGTAAGTGATGAATCACTAAATTCTATTCCAAAATTGTTACTACACTATATGTCAACTAACTTGGATGTAAATTAAAAATAAATAAGTAAATAAGTGAAAAATTAAGAGAGAGACAGAGAGAGGACAAATTGCTCTCTATACCAGAGATGGGGCATCAGGTCAATCCAAACTTCAGCTCGTGAGGGCAGGACATTTCCCACAGAGCCTAATCCCCGCAGGAGGAAGGCACTCAGGAGAGGCTTAGTAGAAACTAGAGTAAATGTGAATGACCTTTTAAAGACAAATGAGTTACCGTGTTGTAATCTTTGTTTTTTGTGTGTGTGTGTCGAAGGCAAACTGCTTCTCTCAGCTTTCCAAGCCTCCTACCATATGCAAAGTAGTGGGGAGAAACGTATTGGATGGACTGGGACTTCCAACCCTTCAAGTAGAAATATTCTGCACCATTCAGAATTTCCCCAAGGTACGAAGCAGGTTAAAGGTATTCCTCACTGTGTCCGGGATCCACTGCGTTTATTAGCATTTACTGTCTAAATTGTAGGAAATTAATGTTTCGAAGTGCAGCGTTTGTGAAATATACACATACACACAATTCGTAGGCAGTTATGTACATAAAACATGAACTGTACAGTCAGGCATGATAGCTTTATTATATTTAAGTTTCATATTGGTACAGACATGACGTGCTAGCCTGAAGATGATCCAAGATAGAGAAAGGGGGCAAAAGTAGTTTTAAAACTCTGACATTATTAAGTTAATGAGTTCTATAAATCTACAGGTATGTTTATACATTCATAATATTTTTATATAGATTTACATAGATTCACAGATATACTGATCAGATAGGCTGATCTACATAAAGACAAATTCATTTTAGTACTTTTAATAATTTATTTTAATTGCTACATGGTTGTTAGAAATAATTTTGCTACCGCATCTGGAAGGAAAATAATTACGATTAAAATCTGTATCCTTTTAGCTATTTATTGGACAGGTAGTGATAAAAATGAAGTTCAATGTAAGGTTTTTATAAGTGTATGTTAACAAGGTAATAATTTTAAGTGCTCCTGGAGTTGGGCTCCACACTGTTCCAACAGTTATAAAAATACCTCAAAGAAAATTATATATTCTCATTTTCCCTTTGAAACTGGTGATAAAATATCATGCACATTAAAAGCTAGATACATTCAATTTCTTCCTTTCTGCAAGAGGCAGGGAAAATGTGGGGACATCTATATTATTTGCAGAACGTATGTTCAGTGGTGATCTCCACACACTTTGAAGTCCTTGAGAACGCCTCGCCCGAGCTGGCCGAGGCGGAGGCGGTGGAACGGGCTGAGGCCGTGGGCACTGCCGTGCAGTGGGTCAACAGAACCATCACAGAGGAGCTTCAGGGCATTGCCCCCTCCAACCAGGCGGAGGTGGACCAGGTGCTCAGGTAAACCTTCCACTTGCAGATGGATGTGTCCAGCACAAATACGCCTCTTTCCTTTTCCTTTCACCTGCCAAGAGTACGGGTCTGTCATCGCCAGAAGTTATGTTGATTATGAAGCATGTGCTAAAGCAGCAAAATGTAGCATAAAATACCTTTTTTTCCCTGAAAACCTTGTTTTTAAAGTTTCCCCATGGGAAGGCCTTTCAGTCTCTTTCCATGCAAAGGATTTAGTAAAAGTTTCAGTAGAAAGTTTCTCAGGAAAAGCATTAAGAGTTCAGATGATGTCCTGTCCGTCCCCCGATTACATATGCCATCTTTGAGTGTCTCCTATTTCACGTAGTCACAGTGGGTGATGCTTATAGTCTGTCCCTCAACCACAGACACGTCTTCCGTGCTTTGCCCACGACTCTTAACATGTGAAAACCAAGGAAGGGTCTGCCGGGGCTCTCTAAGTACTGTCCAACACCCAACCGTGGGAGGGTTAGCATTACTTTTCCTCTTGTGGCCTCAAGCCTCTTGGCCAAAGGTCAACCGGATTCTATCTCTCTCTATACTTCACCACTTGCTTAATTCTACATAACATGACATTTTAGTTTGCTTCAAAGTTGGACCATAACCTTTGTAAAAAATTTTTTTAATGGTTTTTTGGTTTTCTGGGTTTTTTTTCTTCCTCATCTGCTATGCTCATATTCTTCATTTTCTTTCCCAGTGTAGCTTTTCTCATACCTTCTATTACATTTCTTTTCTCTGGAATTTTTCTCCAAACTTCCCATCTGGCCTGGCTCCTCCCTAGCCTACCATAGAGATGCTGTAGGACGTCCCTTTGTTGTCCCCTCCTTTCTCGGTCCCGTATCTTCTTTCTAGACTCTTTAAAAGCAAGGATGAGAAAGCCTTTGTGGGATGGAAAGTTAGTTTCTGAGTTCTGACATATGTGAAGGTGCTAGCACTTTGCCCTCATGGTTGACACTTTACCTGAGTATAGATCTCATTTCAAAGCAATTTCTCTCAGACCCACAAACATCTGGATCATTAATAAGTGAATGTAATTCTAATTCCCATGTCTTCACTCTTTGTTGGTTTTTTTCTCTTCCTGTGGAAGCTTTGAGCCTCTTCTTACTCTGAGGAGCTGAAACTAACTGTTCATCGTAACTTTGCCTCCCACCAAAAAAGAAAATGAAGTCCTGTCTATTATGCTATATATTTCACTGTCTATTCTTGATTCCTTTTTCTCTTGATGGCCATTTACTCGAAAAGAAAATTCAGTAGCCCTTAACCAAATTATATCTTCAATTTTTACCTTAAATCTATAAATAGATAGGCTAAAATATTTTTCAAATGAGCACCTACAATCTGTAAACATTTATTTCCAGGCCAAAATGAATTTCAGCTCTCCAAACAGTTTTGTAATAGCATCACCACTTCAGGTCCTTGGAACATGAAGGTAATCTGGTTCTAGGTGGCTAAAAAGCAGAGTTCATTCTTGAAACATGCTGACTAGAGGTCAGCACTAAACCATGGCCCAAATTATGAGTGATCTTCATTGTAAAGCCATGTTTTCTTGCCATGAAGGACATTGTTTGAAAACAAAGTGCAAGAAGAGAAGGAGAGAAGAGAGCTGGAAAAGGCCCTAAAAGACCAAACAGTGTCCATCCCTTCACTCCCACCCCCACCACCGCCTCCTCCACCACCAGCGACAAAGAAGGGACAGAAGCAAGGTTAGTGGCTCGTATTACAGAACCTTCGAGAACCACTACGTGAGGAAGAAAGGTTGATGCTTGGACTGCCTTTCGGTTAGAGCCTTTCTGCAGCAGCTCTAGGCTGGGGCCCCCACCAGGTGCCACCATGTGTGGCTTCCTTGCTCGGAGCTCTGCTGTTGGGCATCTTAGGGGGTTTTGCCCCACCCCACCTTCTATTTTCTTTGTAAGGAAAACAATAAACACTTCTTCCCAAATGAAGTGCACGGAAAGGTGGTGAAGCTGGGGATGGGGAAGAGGAGCGTAGCGTGGGGGACCTTCAGCTGCCCTGCAAAATATCCAAAATATGGAGAAAGCCACTCCATATTTTAAAGGTTAGCAATATCCTTTGATACAGATAACCACCATTTCCTTAGTCCTATTAATAACATATAAAGAAAACTTTGGGGGGAAAGACTTTGTTATTTTAAAGCGAATGATCACAGTTCTCATGGCCCTTTTTTCCATGCTTTCTAACATATTGTGAACTTCAGCCCTGCTGCGGCTAGCATTGTAAACAGAGTTTACGGTCTTTCCAGCCTCCTCCTTGAGGACATGAACCATGTCTCGTTCAATGGAGCATTGCCAGTGCCTAGCATGATGCAAACACACGAAGTAAACACCCAAAAAATGTGGGTTCCCTTGGAGAAGAAAGCACCAGAACCAGGAGGGAGTCAAAGAGAACGTGGAGACATGGTTTCTTCCCAGATTTAGAATGTGATCCCCAGAAAGGGAAGGAGAGTCACTCAAGGCAAAAGAATCATATGAAACCAATCTCTTGGGACAGGGAGATGGCCAGTGCTGAATTAGAGGTAGAGATCAGCAATGGGTGTTCATTTGGTGGTTGCTGTTGATTGACAGAACTTGGAACATAAAAGAAGGGATAAAGTAGGAGGGGACAGTGATTGGCTAAACATTTACTGTGTACTCTGCGCTTACATACCCTAGTCCACTTATCTTACCTGCGCGAGGCAGGCTGGCAGCTGGGGGAAGGACAGGAAGGACGCTAATGATTTACAATGGACGGCGTAGCACCTGATCAGGCTGGCTCACTGGAAACAAGTGTGCGTAAAAGATGAGTGAGGGTGGATGGCTGGATCTGGATGCCATTTCTGATATAATGAGACATCTGCTTGGGGTTGGCCAGAAAAGTAACCAGTTAGATACATGCGCATGAAGAGACGTTCAACAACAGAAGGGGTACCTAGAGCTATGACAGGTGTAGAAAACAAAGGACTTGGAATCCAAAGACTGTCCAGGTCCTCTGTATTTGATTTCTATTAGATATTGGGCCAATCTTTTAACCTAAGCCCTTGTTTACTTATATGTGAATGTGGGATCACAGTATCTACCCAATATAATTGTTGAAGGAGTTGATACTGAATGTCTTAACATTTCCTAGAGTGGCAAACTCCATGGCCATGGATTATTTGAATGTCACACAGAAACTTCTTGGGGGTTGGGGTGGAGAGCATTTTCTATCTAGGCTCAGTTTTCCCCCTTTCTTTATGCTGGGCCTTCGCATCTGTAAGTAAAGAATTAAAAACAGATAGTTTTTATCATAGTCAAACTTCCTAGAAAGGAATCTTTTATCACTGTTTTTCCCTCTAGGGAGAAAGGATACTCTTCTAGAGAAGCCAATTTTGCCTCCAGAACCCATTGAACCTATACTCAGCGGCAGCATGGCCATCGGGGCTGTGTCACTAGCTGTGGCCAAAGCCAGTGCCATGCTGGGCAATAGCCCCCTCTACTTAAACCTTGCATTCCTGAAGCACCCGCAGGTAGTATGGAACCCTCGGGTTAGTATCACTTCTATTGCAAGGACCATGATTATCTCAATACCAATGAACCACGCTTCTTGTTTCTCCCTGCTCTTCCCTCTTTCAGGACCAGCCAACAAAGCTAACTCTGCCTTTGCTAATGGTATCTCTGGTCAGCTGTGGGAAGTCATCGCCTGGGAAGCTGAATTTAATGAAAGAAGTGATTTGTATACCCCATCCTGGATTAACCGCTAAACAAGTACCTTATAGTATCTCACTCTACTTTTTCTTTAAAAAAAAACAAAAACAAAAAAACTATGCTCCATCATTGATGAGTCTCTAGTATAGGTCCCCAAGGTTTATCACACCAAGGGAGAGAGAATTAATTATAAAATGAGAAAAGAATACTTTAGGAAATCAGGGATGTGGGAAGAAAGCAAGACCTCAAAAAAAAGCGGGGGAGGGGGCACATTTAGTCCCCCTTCGATTTCTGGTTCCTTTTAGCACTGATGTGTGCCAGGGAGTCCACAAGAAGCCCTGGGTGAGTGACCTGGCAGGCCATGATGGCACTGGAGGGCTGTTATTTGGGGGAGTTGAGGCCTATCTACTGGCCGATACACTGTGGCAGCAGCAAGGGGAGGCTGGAACTTTCCTAGTGGCCAGTAAGAGCTCCAGGGCCGGGCCGACTGCTGGGCACAAAGGAGAGGTTTGGTGCATGTTTACAGAATGAGGGAAGCCTAAGTTGCATCTTTCTACTCAGTGTTGTGTTAGCATCTGTTTTGTTCCACCATGGCCTGAATGAGTCAATACGCCTCTTTAAATCTTCATGAAACATTCCACCAATTAGGCCTTGGGAGGAACTCATGTTCATGTTCTATAGCAGATGTTTTCAGAAAAAGGGTACAGGACATTCCATCCCCTCTGGGGACACATTGAATGGTATTTTTTTTTTATCCAAGATAGTGAAAATCATTTTTTAAAAAACTTCAAGATAATTTCTTCATGATACAGATTTCTTTTTTTATGAGAATAACCGTTATCTCCCAATGTGTTGAATGTGGAACACAGGAATCCATTGCTGACTCACCATCCAGCAGACCATGTTCAGACCCTGGCACCAGAATCTTCCCTGCAGTTAATATCCGGTGTGCTATTGGCCACCAGAGCAGCCAGCACACCGTTCTGTATTTGTCTTCGTGCGCTGATCCCACGGTCATTGGAATACCTTTTCGGCTTCTTCTGTGATGGTGACTTTATACTAATTCAAACACTGTCATGCAGAATCCCTTGGTCAAGAGACTGAAAGAGAATGAAGTCCACTTGATCCAACCAATCAAACTGGTCAGTCCTGAACAATGGAGAAAGGACAGTGAGAAGATCCTCGTTCATTTTCAACCAAATAAAAATTGAGCAAATGCTGAAGATTCACAGTTAATCTTCTGATTTTGTAGAGGATGCCTTGACCTGACAAATATTCCATTAGAAATAGCCAGGGTGTGGTGTAAGCTTTTATATTTAAAATTTCTAGAATGTGGTTGTGGAAGATCATGGTTATTCTACTTACAGGGTGTCGAGATGCTCCTGGAAATTCAGAAACAGATTAACAGAACCGTGGAGATGGTATGTAATGAGGATCTATGGTATGTAACTGCTGCCGCTGATACCTTCTAGTATCCAAATTATAGTTCATCATGAAATTAACTCATTTTGTTGTTATTGATATGTGAAATGTATTAATTTGCCTTGGGTTTCCCATAGGAGCCAACCTTCTACATTCCCTCATTGTCCATGGATCCAGTTTCTAATGGCCTCTAACAATCTTTATCAACTGGCTCTATGCTAAGATCATCCCTTAGGATTTGCAAAGAAAGGATTTGGCCCCTAGGATGTGCGAGGCAGTTTAGTGTAATGCAGGCTAGTGTAATGGTTAAGGCACAGACTCTTGTGTCTGCTTAGGATCCTGGTGTTGGGCAAACAGGAGCCTTTGGCCAGGCTGCCCACGGAGGAAAGCCACAGAAGCCAGACGATGGCAGCCGTACACACGAGTCACTAGTTGTACCTGTGCGTGTCTTGTTACCCATGTATGTCTCCTGCCTCCCACATCCATTTGCTTTCCGAGCAGCTAAGTTTACCAGAGGATAGAAAGTTCAGCTGACTCCATTGTGAACAAAAGAAGCAGGATATCTGTATTTGCAAATCCTCAGGCATGAACCACACTGATTCTTTACAAACATGCCCCAGTGTACAGAGCCAGTGAGGCCAATGAGGTATTAAAATGCATCCTTTAAAGGCTGAATCCTGGCTCCCCCTACACTGTGGGGATTGAAAATCACCAATAATCTTTGGAAAGTCTCTGCTTTTAATCTCAGGTGACGTTACACATACCAGAGTCATGAGAGGTAATGACCTTTGGCTGTTTCCAAAAGTCAAGTCCACCCTGCAAGAGAAAGGCTTTATACCTTAACAACATTCAAAACGATCTAAAAGCAAATCCCACAGTGGTGTTTCTCCTTAAGGGCAAGGAGGGAACTTCGTATGAGTGAGTGATACCTTAGTTATCTGAGCAGAAAGGCACAGACATGTTCTACACACATAGCCAGGTACGATGTAGAGATGAACAAAAGGGTACATGCACCTGAATTTGAGAAAGGGCTGGGAGGTTATCAAAATAAGGAGGGGCTGGTAAAGTCCCTCCGTGTGCGTGCACATGTGCGTGCGTGCGCAAGTGCACACACAAACACGTGCACATGTGTGATTCATAGTGTGACTGGTCAGGCCCCAGAGCAGTGGACAGGCCACAAGACCTGATAATTGCAAGTGATTTATCTTTATCTCCTGTCCCACAGCCCCCTCTTGCAAAAACAGAGACAAAGAAAGGGCATAATGGAAGCAAAAGAAATCAAGTAAGTTTATGTATTTCCTGACCGCACCTCAGCATGACACAATTCCTTTATAGACTCTCTGCCCAGGCTCCTCTCTCAGTCACCGTGCTCCAAGACCAGGGCTGATGCAAATGGAGACAGCACAGTGCTACCCCTCCAAGGGTGGGAAAACGGCGAGCCCAGAGCTGGGAGATCACTCTGCCCCACCTCTCTGGCCATAGGCTGTGGGACACCTCGCTGGGTGTGGGAAAGCATTTATGAGTAACAGGATTATATTTGAAACCTGATAGGGGAGGGGAGCCTGGGTGGCTCAGTAAAGCCTCCAACTTTGGCTCAGGTCATGATCTCACGTTCGTGGGTTCGAGCCCTGCCTCAGGCTCTGTGCTAAAAGCTCAGAGCCTGGAGCCTGCTTCAGATTCTGTGTCTCCCTCTCTCCCTGTCCCTCCCCCTCTTATGCTCTGTCTCTCTCTGTATCAAAAATAAATTAAACATTAAAAAAAAACCTGGTAGGGGAAATGCTGGGGAAGGTGAATTCCTGATAACTAGCTACAAAGCACATGAGAAAGGTTATCTATCTTCATCTGAACCCCTACCAAGTGAGAGAGAACAAAAGGCACAAAAAGAGAGCCATTTCTTCCTTCCCGTCCCGAAAAGTCACCAGAGCACCGTGTCTAGGAGAAAAGTTATAGGAGCTCAGATTTTTGTCAGCGACATCAGACTAACAGCTCTTGTCAAGACTGGCCAGGCTGCAAGAGCCTCGGAGAACCCTCTGACCTTGATCGGTCGATGACCTTGGTGATTACGGGTGCTCTGACAGACCCACCTGTTCCATGCCTGAGCTTTCCATGATACAGTTAGAATCACAGATAGGAACCCTGGGGAGCATGCAAGTGTGACAGTTGCTCACATGGGCTAGTGAAGATGGCAAACCAAAATCCTGACTCTCTCCTCAAAATCAGGAGAGAGAAGAGAAATGGAGGGAAAAATATGCCAGAAAGTAAAGTACTTGACAGTTGTATCTGTTGGGATGAACACAATACTCATTTTTTTAAATGTCTTTATTTTATTTTGAGAGAGAGAAACAGAGAGTGAGCAGGGGAGAGGCAAAGAGAGAGGGAGACACAGAATCCAAAGCAGGCTCCAGACTCTGAGCTGTCAGCACAGAGCCTGATGCCGGGACTTGACCCCACGGACTATGGGATCATGACCTGAGCTGAAGTCGGATACCGAACCCGGGCGCCCCCTGAATACAATACTCTAAAGTCGGACCTGCAGGAGCGCTAGGCGACGATGAACAGGCAACTGAGTATCAGAACTGCTCCCTCACGCCAGCAGGTGGTCCTCTGTGTTCTGAGCAGCTCAGACCAAGATCAGCCTTTCCTGTGATGAGCTTTACTCGTGTTTTCTGTTAGAAGCAGCTTAAATGGTCGATTCTAGAGAGGCAGCCATTCCAGTGGAGGCATGAACTCTGAAGTTAAACTTCCTGGATTAAAATATTTTCCAAGTTACTTGCCTCTCTATAAAATGGGAAAATAATAGTACCTGCTTCGTGGGCTAATGTAAGGAGTTGATGTATTTATTTAAAGCATTTAGAATGGTGGCTGGCATTTAATAAGTGATAAATAGGCTCTAAATCAGTAATGCTTTTGTACTTTAGAAGACTCTAACAAAACTCCTCAATCAATAGACAGAAATTCCCCCAACTCTTCCTTTGCCAAATAAAAGGTTCCTCTTACTGACATTAAAAATGTTGGATGGTTCTTATAATTAACTAGTGTTATCATCAGAGAAATGGGATAGTTACACCTAGGTTCACGCACACACTTGAGTTTGCTCTTGAGTTTGGCATGCATGGGTGCGCGCGCGTGCACACACACACCCCCTTCAGGATGACTGATACTGCTTCAGCTATTTATAGTTGCATAGTGACAATCTATGATGCGGCACATCAGGGCTGACCTTGCAAGGGGAAGGCATGATTTTCCCTGGGCTGCTTTGGGTCTCAAACCTTCTTCCACTGAAATCCATCCTCCCTGCTCCACATTTTAGCAGAGGTCTTCACTCCTTTCTTTCCTAAAACGTTTCCCGAAGAGGGTTCCGTCTTTCACACTTTTAGTCTTCCAAAGGAAGACAGAACCCAGGAAAGAGCAGGTTTGGAAGCAGATGGAGAAGGAGAGAGTTAGGGAAAGGCAGGACAGACGTTTACAGAGACAGCCTGGCAACTCACCACCTTGGTGGTTGCAGCTCAGGTCAGCCCATGTACAGTGAAAGAGCTGAGAAAGAGATGACACAGGCACACCAAAGAGAGAAGTGTATTCCTTTGTCAAGCTTGATACCTTGGGGTAAGAAAATTACTCCAGATACTTTGGGCCATCAAACGCCGTAAGGTCATGCAGAGATGAGAGGGACCTGGATGTGCCGTTAGTGGAGACAGAGACATGAGAGCTGAATCTGGTTATAAACAATGCCCAGTTCATAACCAGGAAGCTCCAAGAACCTACTGCGCTAAATTTACAGGCATCATTTGCTTTGCATCTTACAGCAGCCCATCACCGCCAAGATGTCCCATCTTGGCTGTTTAACCATTAGTTACGACACCATAGAGCAGCCGCTGCTCCTAATCGAAGGCATCTGTGCAAACCTGGGGCTGGACCTGGGGACCAATCTGCATCTAGCCATCAACTGTGCCGCACACGAGCTCATAGACTATGTAAGTTTCTGCTCCCGAACACTTCCTTTGTGTTGAGTGCCAGTATTTTTAAACTAGAACTCAGAACAAGAATGTATGTGAATATTTTCCAAAATAAATGCTGCTGTTTTTCATAATGTTGTGTGAGGGGTCCAAACATAAATGCCAAGTTGAGAAAGCCAAGTTAGCTAATGACCAGAGCATACTGTAACCATATAATTCAAAAAAATTTTTAATGTTTACTTATTTTTGAGAGAGAGAGAGAGAGAGAGAGAGAGAGAGAGAGAGAGAGCGCGCAAAGGAAGGGTAGAGAGAGAGGGAGACACAGAATCCCAAACAGGCTCTGGGCTCTGAGCTGTCAGCACAGAGCCTCAAGCGGGGCTCTAACTCACAAATAGTGAGATCATGACCTGAGCTAAAGTCAGACACTTAACCGACCGAGCCACTCAGGCGCCCCTATAATTTTTAAAAATTAAGAGAGAACAGCAAAATAATTACATATAGAAATTCTGTAATAAAAATTACTAAAATGGGTTGCTTACATTGCAATTATGAGAGCTGTTGACAACTAACAAGCTGGTATGTCCTGCCGAGTTCACTCATTTCATTGGTAGGTGCTGCATTTGTCAGGCATGAAAAGTGAACCCGTTGTAACTGTGACTTGGTAAGCCCTTCGGGACAAGTGGCTCTCAGAGTTTCTGCTGTGACTCCCTTTTTATTTTCTTTATCTCTTCATTTTGAGACACAGCAAGAGTGGGGGAGGGACAGAGAGAGAATCCCAAGCAGGCTCTGCCCTGTTAGGGCAGAGCCCGAGGTGGGGCTTGAACTCATGAACCAGGAGATCATGAAGCTGAGCCAAAACCAAGAGTGAGAAACTTAACCGACTGAGCGAGCCACCCAGGTGCCCCTGTGATTCACTTTTTAAATATAAAAATATTTCCAAGTTACTGACATTTATGGGGAATGTATTTTTATCCACTTAAGCCATCACCGTGTCACCCACAGCCCGGGGTAGGACAGAGCTTTAGCGACAAAACTTCACTCAGAGACCACACCACATGGGGGCAATTATTTTAAGAAGAATGGAAATCAGGGTCATTTTTATAAAGCCACTGGGGCGCCTTGGTGGCTCAGTTGGTTAAGCATCCGACTCTGGCCCAGATCATGATTTCACAGTTCATGAGTTTGAGCCCCACATTGGGCTCTGTGCTGACAGCTCAGAGCCTGAAGCCTGCTTTGGATTCTGTGTTTCCCTCTCTCTCTGTCCCCGCCCTGCTCATGCCCTGTCTCCCTCCCTCCCCCCCTCTCTCTCCCTCCCTCTCTCTCTCAGAAATATTTAAAAATTAAAAAAAAAAAAAAGCTGTAGTCCTCCCTTCCTTGGGGTGAACTCACCCCCAGTTAATCTTTAAACCTGGGAAACCAGCGTGTTAGGAACGCTGCTAAAAGTTGTCTGTCTTATACAAATCCACATACTTCTGTTTTTCAAATACAGAAATGCTGAGTTGTGTTTTATAAAATGCCCAGCATGTTAACATACATTTGTGGTGATTTGGTAATTAATGTCAAAATCAGGGGAAATGACCAAAGAGAATTCTGCTCGAACTTGCAATTCTTTAAACTTCAAGGAAAATTTGAACAGTGTATCAGAACCCTAAGTCTCAGCTGTCTTCTAAGTCTTTTTAAGTTTTCTAAAGATGCTAAGGGCATGAAGGAACGTTTAATGTAATTTCCTATTCTCCACATAATGATTGGTTCCTAGGTATACTATTACGATAAATAATTGCATGTTTTCATCAGCAATGTATACCAAGAACTATGAATATACTGACTGCTAGTGCTACTAGAATGGGTGTTTTTTTCGTTTTCTTTTGTTTTTTTGCTTATATTCAGTAAAATGTATTAGCTTGATAATCAGGGAATTCTTACAACGTAGTTGAAAGCCATTAGCTTCTCTGGGGCACCTGGGTGGCCCAGTCAGTTGAGTATCCGACTCTTGGTTTTGGCTCAGGTCATGGTCTCATGGTTCATGGGGTCAAGTCCCTTGTTGGGCTCTGCACTGACAGTGTGGAGCCTGCTTGGGATTTTCTCTCTCTCCCTCTTCTCGTGCTCCTCCCCAACTCACATGTGTGCGCACACATGCTCTTGCACACACACACACTCTCTCTTTCAAAATAAATGAAAATAAACTTTTAATGAAGTCATTAATTTTTCTTTGCTGACAAGATAGGATTTTCAAAGCTTTGCAGTAAGAACTAAAGGTTCTTGCTGTTTTTTAATCTGAAAAAAATAATAAAAACCTTTCAATTAAGGACTTCTAAGTCCAGTGGAACCCATTCCATTAGGAGCAGTGACATGAAGGCACGAGCAGCCCAAATGGTCTTTCTGTTCCGTCCCCCCTCCTCCCCAGGGCTGAAATACATCCCTGGCCGTCTCTGAACACAGACCTGCAAGGTCAGTGCTACTATGCTTTGCAGAGACACTACGCTAGATCCTTCAGCCCTGTGTCCGTGGTGACTCAGGCGCTTTCCAGACTTCAGATGAACGGGGTGGATCTGGAACTCTACTTTCCAGACCACACAGTTCCTGATGGAACTTGCATGCTACCTGAGGAGGCGATGCCTTCACATGGGTCACCTGACATTTCATAGTGGCCGCTAGTATCCCCAAATCGCCCTGCCTTCAAATGTTAGGCTATCCACAGTAGAGGAAACAAGCTGTTTACTGGGAGCGGAAAGACGGTGGGCTCTGGTGAGTGGGCAGCTGTGCTCTGCTGTCTTGTTTTACAAATTTATAATGTCGCCCATGCACGCAAGCAGCCAGGCGGCCAGCACCGCGTCACAAACCGAAGCGAGACATGTGTACTTGGCCTTTTGTGCAGAAGGCTTTCTCTGAAATCAGTGGTCAGAGCTCCACAGGGCATGAAGGGGAATGGTGACTCGATTTCCCCAGGCTAATACTGAACAGATATTTAAGGTGCACAGATTTCGAATGGGCCTGAAAAGAACGTTTACAACCTTCAATACGCAATGAATAAATGCGAATGGGAATCCCACCTTTACCGTTGGAGGCAGTCACCATTTATCCGTGCTGTGTTACTGCCCATCCGCTTCTCAGAGTAGAGGGAAGTACGAAGTGATGACGGGAACATTCAAGAACGCAGACGAGATGGTGGACCTGTACGTGGATCTGATCAACCGGTTCCCTTCAATTATCGCCTTGATCGACCCTTTCAGGAAGGAGGTAACGGGATCCATCTCTAATTTTATACCCACACTGAGCAAACGCTCATCCTTTGGGTTGGTCATTCGAAATACTGCAGTCGGGCTGGGGCCGAGTTGCGTCAGCACACAGGAGACGCAGGCACCGCGCACACGCATAGCACGGACAGTTCCGTGGGAGTGTGCCTGTCTGCAGCGGGAACCAGGCCAGCCCCGGGCCCGTGGGGGACCGTGTGTTTATAGGCCACCTCAGCCATGGTGGGGGAGCCGCTGCTTCAGGAGGCTCGTCACTTACCATCCTTAAGTGTTCCCGGCCACAGGATTCAGGCTGGGCCAAACGTTCTTAACCTAGATCCACTTACCACCTGTGCATGAATGTCACAAAGCTGTACTTTTTTCTTTTTAAATATTTATTTATTTTGAGAGAGAGAGAGAGAGAGAGAGAGCGAGCGAGCGCAAGCATGATTAGCGGAGGGCCAGAGAGAGAAGGAGAGAGAGAATCCCAAGCAGGCTATCAGCTGATAGCACAGAGCCTGGTGCAGGGCTCGATCTCACAAACCATGAGAGCATGACCTGAGCCAAAATCAAGAGCCGGACACCCAACCAACCAAGCCTCCCAGGTGCCCCACGAAGCCATAGTTTTCAAAAGGTTTCAGATAGCTAGGCTTTGGGATCTGTTCTAGCTAGAGCCCCTGACGAGGGATGTTCATGTTAGGAATCAGAGAACCAACAGATGCACTGAACAGACCCCCTCTCTGAGCGGACGCGTGATTTAAATTTGGGGAGTGAGGAGCGTTGCTGCTCTCACTTGGTGGCCCAGCACCTCTCCCAGCCATCACTCCTGTCACCGCCTGTCTCCTGTCATCACCCGGCGCTGGCGGAGCCCCACCTTCCAGGTCTGTCCTGGGACTCTGACCTCAGCCGGTTTTAATGGGATGAACTGCCCGTTTGGTCAGTTGTCGTGGGACAGGACAGAGTCTGGCACCGAGGCTTTGAATATCCTCCATTGGGAAATGACAAGCACTTCATTCCACGTGGCGGTCTCACCCCTAAAAAACCAGTGTTTAGAACGACAGCCTAGGGCAGGCTCATTCCTTCAGTTGTCGGGTCACCGGCTGTAACCGTGACGCCTGGCCAACTGGTCATTAGCAGTGTCACGGGCAACACAGGGTAGGACCAGCTTAGGTTTGGCAGACTTCAGAACCAACGAGGAGCATTTAATGTGTTCAGCATTTTACTGGCTAGATCTTTAAGTTCTCATGTAATCACTTGAAGTTTCTGTTCCACAAAGCTTGTGAATTTGCGTGGCTGTGATGTGGGCATCGTTCAGCCAGAGCAGATACGACAGGAAACTGGTGTGTGGATCTCAGAAAGATACGTACCGTTGATTGTGCGCTAGGAGATTCCTGTTCTTTTGTGATTATGCTTATCACATCAATTCTCAAATGTTTACCCAGGACTCTGAACAGTGGGACAGCCTCTATACTGCGCTTGGTTCCAGATGTTACATAATTGCAGGAACTGCATCCAAAAGCATTTCTAAACTTCTAGAGACCGGCAACCTCGGCACCCCGAAATCCAGTGGGCTGATCATAAAACATACCAATCAAACGACGATGTCTGACTTGGTGGAAATCACCAGTCTTCTTGACAGTGAGTAAAAGTGTAGATCTAAAAAGGCTCATAATGAACTTCACTTGGTTGCACAAGAAGCCAAAAATACAGTTTATCAGTTAATAAAAAGCACGGCATAAGTCTTGAAAGAAAAACAAATTTCCAACCATCTGCGAGAGCTTTGATGCTGGAAGACAAAATGCAGCTAGCTTTCTGAGTCACTTCATGTTCCAACAACTGCCCCGGTCCAGAAGGTCACCCCTTACGCGGGGGCTGCCACACAGGTACGGCTAAGGACAATGCCCCTGCCAGCTGCATCCCACACTACAGTGATCCCACGTGTCCACACTGAGGTTTTCTCTTTTTTTGGGGGGGGGGGGGGGGGGGGGGAGAGAGAGAGAGAGAGAGAGAGAGAGAGAGAGAGAGAGTGCTTGTACACAAGTTAGGGAGAAGGAAAGAGCATCTTAAGCAGGCTTCATGCCCAGCAAAGCAGTCCAAAGCGGGGCTTGATCTCATAACTGTGAGATCATGACCTCAGCCAAAATCACAAGTTGGATGGGCATTTTCCCCCTTTAGTGGTTATAAAGGTCTATCTGACAATTTATGATACCTTAATTTTGATGACATGTGGCATTCAGGTAGTATTTGGCATCTGAGATACCAGAAAGGGTAATAGGGGGTCCCTGGGTGGCTCAGTCGGTTAAGTGTGTTACCCTTGATTTCAGATCAGATCATGATTTCACCAAAGATCAAGCCCAATGCTGGGCTCCCTCTACCCCTCCCTTCTCCTCCCTTTGCCCCTCCCCCTTGCATGCATATTCTCTCTCTCTCAAAAAAAACTCCAACCAACTAGGGTAATAAAAATACAAATGTTTAGGTCAGAATTCTCTGCTGGTCAATTCATTGACTCTTCATAGGAAAGTTTTAAATCTCTAGCAAATTAAAAAAAATTTTTTTAATCTTTATTTATTTTTGAGAAAGAGAGAGAGACAGAGTGTAAACAGGGGAGGAACAGAGAGAGAGACAAAGAATCAGAAGAAGGCTTCAGGCTTTGAGTTGTCAGCACAGTGCCTGATATGGGGCTTGAACTCACGAACTGTGAGATCATGACCTGAGCCGAAGTCAGATGCTTAACTGACTGAGCCACCCAGGAGTCCGAAATCTCTAGTAAATTTTAAATTTTGGTCCCAGAGGCTCATATATGTGTGAGTGTGTGTGTGTGTGTGTGTGTATGTGTATATATACACTCACACACACACACGTATATATACACACTCATTGTTTCTATGCCACCTGAAAAGAATTTCTCTGCTTACAGGTAAGAAGCACATGGCCATCTTTGGAAGCACAGAAGGAGAATCTTCGGATGACAGTCTTGTCGATCTCGTAAGTACTAAAAGCTGGTCAATTGCAGAATTGCCAAAACACTGCTCTTATCACGAATTGGCATTTCAGAGAAATGCAGTCTTTGGTGGAGAAAGTCACGTAACCTTTTATGAAATAGACTTGCTTCCTCCAGACAGCTGCCTTCTGCAAAGAGCTAATCTTTGAACTTTTAAGAAGAAGAAAAATGGAAGTCCTGGGAAAATGATGAGCACACCAAAATGGCAAGGGTGTGCCCTTGCAATCTTGCTGCCTAAAATGAAGTGGGAAAGGCCAGAACGTTCTTAGACAAAATCAGCACGCTCACATGTCTAGTAAAGCATCTGATGTATAGTCACGCTCTTCACCTTCTGACACTGTCCATTTGAAAACAGGCCGCGTTAGCTGCGTAAAGATAAAATACTGAGTGAGGAGGAAAACCCAGACAGCCCGCGGCGTCAGCGCCCTTTCTCCCTGAAGAACTGTTCGTATTTTAGCAACATGCAACTTCGCATCTAAAATAAGTTTTGTCCCCCACCCTCACCCCCTCCAGGCTGTTGGACTCGGTGTCCGGTTTATCAAGTTGGGAGGTCTTTCCCGAGGCGAGCGGGTGACTAAGTACAACCGCCTGTTAACTATAGAGGAAGAACTTGTCCAGAACGGAGCACTGGGTACATGCTGCTGCTTTCTTGCTTTGTTTTTACTGCGCCATGAAAAGAGAACAAAGATGGGAAGAGGGGGGAAGGGGGCGCTCGGCAGGAGGGCAGGGGAATCCAAAGAGGATAACTAAGTGCTGACAACACCGGGGTGGCATTTACCACAATGTGCATTGTTTTCTTAATGGATTATCTATTTACCTGAATGTTGAAAACTCTCGCCCTTCTTCTCCATGAATAAGCTGCACGGTGCTTTTCAATAGAATTAATTGATTGGAGTCTCCAAGCCTACCTTTTGTTATGGTCCAAATTATAGTTAAGGTCTGGCTGCACAGAACCTGCAAGTTAAAGGCAGATGTTTTCCCGATGATTCTAGGAAACAACTCCTTTTACTTCAGATGAGTAGGCGGCATGTTCAGTTTGTCAGACGTTGGAAAGGCTATGGTCTCAAGAGAGCCCAGGCCATCAGGTAGGAGGTCAAACCTCTGCAGCTTTGCGTGGATGGAAGCACCTTGTGAGAACTGGCTCTCTGGAGAGAAAACACCGCAGATACTCAGTTTTACCCTTCATGTTACTGGACTGGCTGGAAGTAGGCGCACAGCACACAGAGATACGTAAAGAGACAGAAGTTATTGTCTCTGAAATTCGAAAAATAGTTTGCATTTCAGTCTAGAATAAATGAGTCGATATGCTGGGGAAAAAGTTTGTGTGGTGTAAGTGCTATTGGCCAAGTATGAAATCTTGGATGCTCGAAATGCAATCTAGTCAATGAGAAATGGATCACGGGATGTATGTACAGAGCCCAGTAGCTGGATATGACAGCAAGGAAGCAGACCTATGTTGTGCCTCAAACTATGCACTGAAAAAATAGAGGCCGATGGAAATTGCAACGATAAATTTGCCACGTTTAACATATATAATGACCTTCAAACACACCCTAAGCTTTCTAGAAAATAAAAATGTAACAGAGAGACTCTTTCTGAGGCGTGTAAGGGCAATCAGAAATTAGTGTGTGTTGTTGGATGTGTAACACAGGGATGGTTTTTTTTCAAAGCGGTGAAATCGTATTGTTCCCGCATAGGATTATTCCTACCTGGTTATTTTATGTCATACTTCCTCGTGGAGACCACAGGGCCCTAAATGACCCACCACATTTCCAGCCAGACTTCCCCACCAGAGAAACCGCTGCTTCAGGGCATCAGGAAGGATCCTAGTGACCAAAGGCCCAGTGCCCCCCTCAGGGGCAGTGCCGACCCCTGAACACTCTGGAATGGATGAGCAGATGACAGGCATGCCTCCTTTCACTGCACTTGGCTTCACCACGCTTCTCAGACACTGCGGGTTTTTACAGAGTGGAGGTCTGAGGCAACCCTGCATCGAGCAAGTCTGTCTGCACCATTTTTCCAACAGCATTTGCTCACTTTACATCTGTGTCAGGTTTCAGTAATTCTCCCAAAATTTCAAACCTTTTCATTATACTTTTTATGATGATCTGTGATTGACCCTGAAGCTCAAATAATGGTGAGCATTTTTTAGCAACATAGTATTGTTGAGTAAGGTAGTACATGGGTGTTTTTTTTTAGACAGAATGCTACTCCACTCTTAACCATCTATGGTATAAACATAACTTTTATATGCACTGGGAAACCAAAAAACTCACTCGACTTGCTTTACTGTGGTGGTCCAGGACCACACCGGCAGAATCTCTGAGGTGACAAGTCCTGTCATTGGCCTGTGGTCAGTACACCACATAGACGGAGGTCAATAAATGGTAAAGGGACCAGAAACTGAAAAAACAAATCTCCCCACTGAGAGAATAAGTAGGAAATCCGTAAAAGCTCAACCTTTACCACACTGTCCCTGCCCATGTGGACCGGACTGGAGCCTGCAATGGTCTACGTTTAGCTGACCACGTTTGTATTCATGTGGAGGACTCGTCTTTCCTCCAGTTCGTCTTCCTCCGCTGGTCCGTGTCAGCTGAGCTTCTGCCCGAAGTTCACTGGACACCAAATGTCCCAGAAGGGCACCACACAGACTGAACAAGTGTATTGCCCAGTCAACATATAACCAAAGTCAGGCCCAGTTTTCAATGGTCCCAGGAAGTTTTCTAACGGGGATGTGAGCCTCTGGGCAGTTCTGAAGATGCTTTCCTTTACATCACGTAACAAATAACAGCCAACTTGGCACCCCTGGGTTGGGCTGTGAACTTTATTGCTACTGTCGTTTAATAGGTCTCAACGAAGAGCACACATTTTTTCCCTTGGATGAGGAAGCTGAAAAGGCCGCCATGTCCGGGGAGCCGCTCTTCCCCACAGAAGTGATGGAGAAATCAGCCAGAGCATGAGCGTCTTCTGGACGGGGCTGTGGACAACGCCGGCTTACGGCCACATGAGACCCGTGCAGCTGTGTCCTCGTGTTGGTTTTGCTCGAAAACATCCCTAACTCGTGCGCTCCTTTTTATTCTTTTGATTTCACTGTTTGGTAAAATTGTACGTAGTGTTTCTGTGTGAAATTATACCTGTAACTGCGTCTCCCAGCCACCCGTTTCCGTGGGGATTTTGTTCGTGCGCCAGCCCTCCTGTCGGTGGGGGGCGGCGGGGGCACGACCAGTAGAGGAGCCCAACACTGTGCAGTTGCCTGGGCGCCTGGTGCACATGCTCTGTCCGTCTGTCCATGCCGGACGCTCCGACGCGGTTGTGGAGTAGCCGGCCTCACGCACACGTAGGGCATCGGTTTGCGTAGCCGCCGAGAGCTGCTTCTCGCTTCCTTGTCCTTAATTCCCGTTTCCTGATTCCCTCCTCTTCCTAAAATTTCGTCTCTATTATATTATACGTTTGTGGGTGTCCTTAGATCCTCTTTGGAGAAAGAAAGCAGTTTAAATGAATAAACCCATTAGTAAACGGATATAGTCCTGAGGTAATTAACTGCCTAATTATACTACAGCGTCTAACAGGGGCTAAAAATAATACCTAGGCCAACCGAACCACCTTGCGTATAAGCCAGCGTCGGGGCCATAACAGGAAAAAACCAGAAACAAATGTATTCACACATATACCTCTAGATAATAATAGTACCCTACTGCTTTCTATATAATTTAGATTCTCTGTTAAAAGTTATCATTTGCTTTCCTCCAAAATTATGAAAATTGTCAGGCACTGACTTGTGGGCGCATGGGCGAAGTTTAGATTACTGACATATTCTGAATGTTTGTACTCAGCCTGCTGAGAGTGCTCCTCTGAAGAGTGCCCCCAGGGAAACTTGAGGGCCTCGTGGTAGAGCCTAGGGCTTACGCTCAGAGCGATGACAGAAAATGGGCTCAGTGGCAGAGACTCTGAGAGCACGGGGGCGGGGGGCCGGCTGGGATGTGAGGTTGGGGGGCACGATCTGCAGTTGCTGCTGCCTGTCCCGGTGCTCAGCAACACGGAACGGGGTGTGAGAAACTGGAAGAAAATTCACTTTAAAGGCAGGCGGAACATGACTGGTGTGCAGCAGCACGTAGTGGCACACGCACAAAGTTTGGGAGATCATCTGAGCGTCTGCCCTGGAACCAAACACGAATTATAATGAACGGAATGGAACCAGAGCGAAAATACGCAAACTAAGTCAATAACTAAATGAAATCAACCAAGGAGGTAATATATTACCTCAACCAGGTCAGTGCTTTCATCTCAACACCGCACACAGCCTGTCCGCCTTTTCTTCCCTCGAGTCCCGGGCCGCCAATGGAGAGGAAGCATTCTCATTTCTTAAAGGAACACTGCTTCTGCTTACATTTTCTCTCTCTCTCTGTACATATATGTCAATATATCCTAGATATAAAACATGCAATGTACAATATATAGCAGGTATTATCTATAAAAGAGGTAAAAGAGATAAAAGAGGGGTGCCTGGGGGGCTCAGTCAGTTAAGCATCCGACTTTGGCTCAGGTCATGATCTCATAGTTCCTGGATTTAAACCCTGTGTCGGGCTCTGTGCTGACAGCTCAGAGCCTGGAGCCTGCTTCAGATTCTGTGTCTCCCTCCCTCCCTCTCTGACCCTCCCCGACTCGCACTCTGTCTCTCTCTCTCTCAAAAATAAACATTAAAAAAAATTTTTTTTTAAGAGGTAAAAGAGACTAATCCTGTATCCATTGTTGATGAATGGGATTGGGGAATGTTGGCACCAAGAAGAACCTTCCAAAGCAATCCAGTCTGTTCAATAAGAGCTGCTCGAGGGCCGTTCTAAGGTCGGTGATGGTGATGGACGGCTGTCCCCTCTCCATGACTTACCTTCATCTACACTGAAGTTGTTCCATGATGGAAGTCATTAAACACACACAGAAAAACCCTCCAGGATTCTGTAGCATGGACGATCATTTACCTAACGTACAACCTTAAGATGATCTAGAAAGAGAATGGGTAATCATTTTCACCTGTCCTCCGTTTTCCAACAGACATGTTCTTGTGTGTAACAAAGAAGCTGAGGAAACAGGAAATACCAGTGAGTGGCCCGGGCCAGATCGCCTGTCCTTCTCAGGCAAAACAAGGCTGGCTGGGCACGGCCCTGCGGCGTCCTGCCAATCAGCATTTCCAGGGCACCCCCAGCTGCTGAAACTACTGGTGCCGAGGACTTGGAGACCAGCTCAGGTGCAACAGGGTGTTAAAATTTAACTACATTCTTCTTCTTTTGCGAAAGAAGGGAGGCATTTTCTTTAATAGCAGAAGCACAAAGTACATCTATCCCTTTCCTCACGCTGGCAATAAGAATGCACCACTATCAGTTCAGAACTCTGTAGCAGGTGAGACATAATCCCTATTCCAAAACAGAAGAAGAAATCATTTTTTAGAGAAAACAAAACTTTAAAGATGGCAGTCCCTTCCAACTGTAAGATGGTATGAGTAGGTCCTTTATACTTTTTGGGGGGCAAATAGCTAAGAAAGGACCCCGAAGATACAAAGCCTAGTCTTCCCGTGTCCTCCTGTCCTGGACTAACTGCTTGTTGACAAGGACCCCCCAGCACGGGCAAAACCTCCAAACTGATGTGAAAGGGGAAATCCTGGAGGCAGAACGAGAGGAGTTAAATCCTACATCAAGTACCTTGAGATGAAATTTACCTTTGATGCTCTTCGATCACGATGAAGGAAAGAAAGTGGCTTGGAAATGACAAGAACACTTGCAAAGCCCGGCTACTAATTGATGTGTGGTCCTGGAACACATCTCAGCAGACGGGTTACCTTCCCGCCCTGCACACGAGGGTGTTTTCGTAAGTGTGTCACCCCGTTGATGTGTGAGATGACTAGGGGATGACAAGTGTATGTGTCTCTATTTTCCTAACTGTGCGTAAGACACAGGCCAGCCCACTCAGGACAGGAAGGAGAGCATGGAGAAGCACGGAGCACAATTCCTCCAAAGAGACTATTTTGTGGATGAGTAAAAATGACTAAAGCTATCAATGCAACTGCACTGTTCTTGCTCAAGAACGACACGTTTGAGGACCTAAACCAAAAATCTCAATAACCACAACTGACCTTTAATGAGAAACTGTCAGTGCTTTTTAATAAGTGTGGTGAGGAGAGTTCAAATCACAGCATAACAGAACCCGTGTAAGCGTTAATGCAGTCTGTAGTTAGTGCATCATATAGCATATTATTCAGTTAGGAAAATTACATTTGAAAAAACACAACATTTTAATTCCCCGTGAGTAAACCAATAAGTAACGGAAATCATCACTGGAAGAACATGGAAACAATCAAGCATCACAAACCTACAGAAGGATAATTATCTCCAAATTTCGGAAGTACATTTATTTACCTGCCTACCCACCTTGTCAAGCCTATGCTTAGCACACGTGCAAAAATAAAATACAACTACTGCAATTATTACTATCATTTTCTTCTGCCCTTAGGTGAGAAACACCTGACAGCTACATGCTGAGCCGCGCTAACAAAACTAAACCTTTCACGTCCTTTAATAGTAAAATTACCATTACTGAATCATTGTCATAAAAAATGCATCCAAGTACCTTACCACTTATTTCAAATAAACACCAATTTTGAAACAATCAACTCTGAAATGCTGTATAAGGTGTGGGGGTTTTTTTTGTTTGTTTTTTTTTTTTTTTTAGAAATCCCTGATTACATTCCTATTTATCCATCATGGTAGACTGAAACATTGTATTTTTAGAGACTACCTACCACTTAATTTCTTAAAGGAAAAAAAAACCCGCACACACACACATACAACAAACCGGCATGATGTGGAGGAACAGCAGTGAAGGAAGACAGGAATGTGCTTGTCACTTCTCTGGCCGATAAACCAGGCCACCGGCGCCTCATCCGCATGTGAGGGAACACAGCTGACCCCCAGCGCGGAGTGCGCCGTTTATACAAGAGAATTCTCTATGAAATCCAGGGCTGGGACTTTCCCCCTCCACTCTCCCCTCAGGCCACCAGAGCCACCGACGTCCCTGGGGAGCTCTGGCCACGGTGAAAATACACACGTATTTTCTGCTCCGTAGCCGACAGCGTGTGTAAGCAGCATGAACTACGGGAGCGCTGGTTTACGCCTGCAGATCCGGAGTTTATGCTAATCTCGGGACATCCTAGAAAGTAAGCTCTGTGCCGCGTGCCTAACCATCGCCATGCTACCACAGTCTCTCAGAAGATCAGACCCCAAACAAAAGCTGCTTTGAGGGCTTTTAAAATCATCTTCTGTTCCGTTTCTCCATTCATCCACAGCGCCGCCAACTTCCGGCATTCCGTTTGTTTAGTGAGATGCACGTTAGCGAAAAAGACAAACATGATTTTTTTTTGCAACCTTCCAGAAGTCACACTTGATACAATAATTTGGGGGGGGGGGGAAGCTTATCCCTATAAAGAAAAATAAAACCTACATAGGATGTATATTTTGCTAAACAACTTACTTATGTGTGTCGGTAAATTACTTACAAAAGTGACACCAGAAAAGGACCTGTACTCGAGTCCGGTGACAAGAACAGAGTGTCTGCAGCCCCCTTCCCAATGCACCGGAACTGATTGCGGACTCAGCGGAAGGGGCTCACACATAAGTCAGCCTTCCGGCTTCCGCATCAGCAGTGGGAGCTGTCTGTGTCCCTCAGTTTGTCCATGCTGTCTTCCTTGTGCTCTGGCTTCATTTCATCTTCGTCATCGCGGCGTTGGGTTGAATTGTTCTCGGTGAGCTGGTCTTTGGTTTGGGGTTTGTGTGTGGGAACAGGATCTAAAACTACAACGGGTCCAGCTTCTTGCTCTTTGCCCAAGGGCTGGCTCCTGCCTCCAGCGTTACTGAGAGGCCTAGAGGAAGAACAGTTACACAAAACAATAAAAACCAGAGAGAGAAAATATTTGGCTTCCATATTCCTGGATTCAGACCAACCAAATAAAAAAAAAAAAAAGCCAAACGCTCTAAGTCTAATTAGCATGCACAGAGTGGTCTTTGAGGTGCCAGCCATTAAAATAAAAAGGAGCTATTAGATGACATATTAGGAGCAGGAGGCCAGGAGAAAGAAGGCGGAAAAAGTCAGAGCAATTAACTATGGAAGTGTTAAAAAGCCAAGTTCACCTACCTGCTTAATTACACCCTCTTCTCAAGAAGCGCAGAGCGCCTGGGTGCCTCTCGAAGGCCACCCCACGGCCACACAGACTCCTGTGACACCTTCCCTTAGCCAGAAGGAGCCGGTGACACCCCCGCCCCCTGCCATCATGTCCCTGGGGACAACTGGTTGCAGATTAGCTCTGAGGAGACCACACCACTGAGGGAAGGAGGCTGCCCCGTCAGGGATGGGCAGCTGAGAGACGCGCCCGCCACCAGCATCAGTGACAAGCAGCAAGCTGGTGAGAGACGGGGGAGGGGGGAGGGAGGAACGAGGCCAGATGGAAGAATCCGGAGAAGAAGCTAAAACGCTAAGTGACCATAAACTTCTTCCCTAAAAGGAGAACCCAGTTTCTTGTGAACTTTCTTAATGAATTTCAGAGGCCGTTTCTTTTCCCACAGAAGCTGCCTCCCTTGCCTTCTATTCTGAGGCACGAAGCTGCTGCTTCTCAAGGACGTGGGTGACAATTTCCTTGTAAAAACAGAGATGCCCACGTGGTCTCCTGCCACGTGTCAGGAAATGAGGCTGCCGGCGCCTAGAAGTCACGGTCAGGGGCCACCACGTGCAGGCTGCTGAGCTGGGCCTGAAGGTGGAGGCGTGCGCGGGAGGCAGGCCAGGGACCCGTCTCCTTGGCAGATGCTGCGATGCCAAGTGCGAACCGGCACCCCCGTGGCACCTCTGGCGGGCCCACGGCTCGGGCGGCCCTGTGCGGGAGGTGATGCTGTGACCCCCTGAGCCCTGTAGCCAGTGAGACGCACCCAGACCACCCGCTCGTCCCTTGTCAGACCCCACGCGAAATGCTGTGTGAGGAGCTGTCTCATGTCTGTGTCTCCCGGTAAGACACAAGCACGCACGAAGCAGGGACCCCTCAGCTCTGTCCGGTTCTGCCCCGGCACCTAGCGTCGGTCCACTCGGGGCGTAAATAAACGAGCGGACGCTAATGAAAGGGGAGAGGCTCAGAAACCCACACTTGGCCGGGACCAGGTCTGGAGGTCTCTCTCACACAACAGCAGCAGCAGAACAAACGCCCGACTACTAGGGAACGCAGCCTGTCCCCTCCGGCCACGGGTAGAGCGCCCTGAAACCCAATGACCACGGTCTGTGTGCTTTCTGACCAGCACGGTGAAATCGGTCCTAATGCCTGAAAACCACTCCGTCGGGCCTTGTGGTTAGACTGCGTGACCTGGTCATCATCAACAGGTGACTCACACACAACCCCGTCCTCTGTGGCAGCGGCGAGAGCACAGAGATGACCAGGGGCAGAGGAGCCCAGCCGCAGCAAGGACAGGTTCCTCTGATTTGGTGTCGACTCAACAACACCTTCGTCGTTAGAAAACCCCAGGACAGAGTCAGGGAGAGGGAGGGAGGCAAATCACGAGAGACTCTTGAATACTGAAAACAAACTGAGGGCTGAAGGGGGAGGGGGGAACAGGGAAGGGGGAGATGGGCATGGAGGAGGGCACTTGTGGGGATGAGCACTGGGTGTTATATGGAAACCAACTTGACAATAAACTATAAAAGAAAGAAAAACACCATGACACATTCCGTTTGCCTGGGCCACAGATCACTCCTCAGGACGGCGGTTGCTATGCTTCGGGAATCAACGGGGGGTGTAGTTTCCCGGCGGTACCCGGTTTGACTCTCTCTGACCCAGCCAGTGCCTGAAAGACTGTGCGCACTGGGCGCGGTCACAGGAGCTGAGCCGCCGTGAGAGAGCGGCCTACGGGGTTCACGATTGGATTGAGGCTTCGGGCAGGGGACAGAGCGAGGCCTCTGCATCTGATGCTGGACCCGAAGTCGGCAGTCCTGGCAGCTGAGAAGGAACATGGGTGAAAAGTGGCAAGAGAGCTGAGGACAAACCGGAGCTTTATCTCTTCACAGTCTCCAAACCCATGAGGCAAGAACTGCACACAGACCTGGTCCAAAATTTGGAAACGCTGAAGGAGGAGCTGGGGGCCGCGGGGAAAACCGTGGGCCAGCCGCTCCCATGTGCTAACGAGAGGACACTGTGCATGGACTGTCACGGCGCCCGCCACCCGCAGGGCTTCGAGCCTTCAGAACGAAACAGAAATGACAACGATGTCACGTCTGCCTTCTAAAGCTCATGCCAATCTGTCTTGGGGTCCATCCTAACCTGGAAACAAACGAGCAGGGGGATTCTGGGACATGAAGCTCCAGCCCAGCTCAGCTATTATGGGCCAAGCAGGTCAGTCACGAGTCTGGCTCTGCCAGCTCGGGGCTGAGCCCACTGCTCCATCAGCCAGCCCGTCCGCTGGAGGCGGACAGGACATTTCACCCCTCCTAGGTGAGCCAACTTCCATCAACCCACACTGCCCTTCAGCCCTTCCGAAGAACGATCGTGGCTGTTTTCACACCCATGTGTGTCTGTGGGTGAAGGGGTGATGAACACACCCTAAAAAAAGCTTTTCGCATCAGGTGGAGGTGGAAACTTCCAGGAAACGCTCTCAGGCTTCCACAACAGCAACAAGAGGAGGCCGACTGAACTGAAAACTCAGACACCTTGTGTGGTCGGGATGAAACTGGCCTGGAATTGTCTCAGTGTCTCAACCACAGTTTAATTTATTATTAAGTCACCTGTGGGCTACAAGGTGAGGACTCCATAGGTCATCGCTGAATCTGGCACAGGGCAATTTCTCTGAATCCGCATCAAGGGTCAGAATAATGGATTTCTCAAGGATAATGACCACTGCCTCGGAATCCCCGTGGGTTAAGGCTGAAAGGGGCTATGACAGGCAGTCATCTAGACCAACTGATCCTTTACCAGATGGGAAAAACGAGGTTTGGAGGGGAGAACCTGGCCCACGACCACACAGTCCATCAGCGGCAGAGGCAGTACAAGAATCAGGTGCTTTCTCCCCTTTCCTGCTCTTCCCATGGTGCTGTGTGCTGCTTACCAAAGGCGTCTTCTCTCAGAAAGAGGATAATGATGCCACAGGCTAATCTGGGCACATTTACTGATCTCTTTCTTTCTGAGTCCCTGTCTTCAGGTGCATCTTTCAGAGTCCGTCCCTTCAAGCTATTCTTTGCCTTTTATCCCTTTGTGACTGGGTTAGCTCCTCTGGGTTTGACGCATTAGGTCTATTCCTGGTTCCCATGGGGAGCTGCCCAGGACTCCTTCTGGAATAAGGGACCTTTCGCCTCATTCTAGCTCCATCCCCATCCCCCGGGAAGAGCCAGAGTGTCGTCAGTGACCGTGCCAAGAAACCAGGCTCTTGCTCTAGGTGGCCACAGTGGCCAAGTTCTAGCAAGTCAAAGCTTCTCTCTAAGATAGGGGTGCGTGGGTGGCTCAGTTAAGTATCTGACTCTCAATTTGGGCTCAGGTCACGATCTCATATGTGGGGCTCCACATTGAGCGTGGAACCTGCTTGGGATTCTCTCTGTCCCCTCTCTCTCTCCATGCCCCTCTCACAGGCACACGGTCTCTCTGAAAATAAATAAAAAACCTTAAAAAAAAGCCTCTTCCTTAAGGGAAAGGCTCAAGTGCTCAATCACAACGACCCAACAGGAATTGCAGTATACTATTATTCTGCTCACTTTTTTCCCTTTAATTCTTCATCCAAGGGCAGTGACCACAAAAAAAGGGATTAAAACTAAGTACTCATGAAAAGTATCAGACTTTCTCCCGTAGGCTACAAAATCTCCAAGTAAAACTTCCATTGTATAGATGCAATAGAGTAAGACTAAAATCATGTGATGCTAAGGCTGAAAGGCATTACTGACGTGAACTAGTCCAACCTTTTCATTTGTTCAGTGAAGACACCAAAGAAGAGTGCGTTAAATGATTTGTTCAAGGGCACAGGACTTGTTACTAGCAGACACAGGATTAAGATCTTGGAATCCGGATTTCCTGGCCAGTATTCTTTTTCTTACCACAACATACTGGCAGTCATTTATGAT
This sequence comes from Suricata suricatta, assembly GCF_006229205.1. Classification (NCBI taxonomy): domain Eukaryota; kingdom Metazoa; phylum Chordata; class Mammalia; order Carnivora; family Herpestidae; genus Suricata; species Suricata suricatta. The sequence goes on from NC_043701.1 coordinate 173,085,468, forward strand.
CCATTCAAAATATTTTCACGGGTCATTTTAGATGGTTTGCTCAAGAGCTATCTCAAGACAAAAAGAAAAACTGAAAAGCAACATAAAAGCTAAGAGACAATGTAGCAATCTGCTCTGCTCGGCTCCACGCAGCCGGGGCCCCAGTGCATGGGACTCGGGAGCCCTTTTAGAAGGCAGCTGCTCTTCCCCAACTAGGAGAGAGCCAGAATGTGGGGCTGGGGCATGTGGGGGCCACGTGCTAGTCAGAGGAGAGACCGGACTCCAAACCACGCTGGTACCACAAGAACATGAATGACTGTAACCAGCGTTGCCAAAACTGAACTTCTTTAAAGGGACTCCGTGATTTCTCGGACTGGGTTACAAGAGACGAAAGAACAGCATTCTAATTTTTAAAAAGCCCATCATTGTTTGCATTCAATGAAATTCCTTTCAAAATCAACTTTCCATGTTCCAATTACATTCAACAACGTTCTAGCTAACATTTCGGCTGCAATTCAAATTAACTAATGCCCAAAAGAGCCCTAATAGATGTGGTTCTGAGCTCAATTGAATACAATCAAAGCTCATGAAATGAAGGGGGAAATGGTTATTTCATGCAAATTCTGCATATCACTCAAGCTTCATTTTACTGATAATATAAAGGTGGGACATTTTGAACATTACAGTGAATGAAACTTTTAAAGCGGTGAGAGTTATTTTATAAAATGCTACCTCTGAAAAGCTGATTGCCAAACAGTATAAAAATGGTTTGGAGGCATAAATGCCAAGTTCATTTCTATTTCACTTCTGAGGTAACTATCTTTCAAATCGCAACAGCTGGACTATTTAACACAATCTGGTGAATCAAAGTCTAGTTCTTCTCTGGTCTCCCGGTGGGACGTCTGCATTAGTCCGTGGCAGCCGTCCAAAAAATGACGCACAGCCGGACGGTCTGAACTCCGCTGCGTTTACAATAAAAACGAATAAAGCTGCAATCGTGGCTCCAAGAACAGAAGACGGAAAGATTTAAACGTGTCTTTATAAAGTAGTTTCCTGGGAAAACTCCCGAGAGGAAGTCAGCTTTCTATTTTCCCGTGTGTAAAAATTAGAAGTCTTACTTTGCTTCCGAAGCCCTTTTATGCAGCTGCTTGCAGCGGTGAGCGGGAGGGCTCTACAGCAGAGGTGGTTTTTATTGTTTCTTGCAGATATCCTACGTGTCGGGGGATTTTAGTACGCCTGTCCCAAATCTCCAAAAAGGGTTTCTAATATAAGGTGAGGCTGTTTTTATTACCCATTCGAATACATCCAAATGTAATCAAGGTAGAACAAAGCTGAATTCTCTCGGCTTTGTGTACTTTTCAAAACTCCATTTTAGCTCAAAGAATAGTTTTTCGATTTGGGTCAGCTGCTACCCATGCAAAAGTAGCTATGATTTTAAATTATTTAAAAAATGGTAAAAAAAAAAAAAAAGAATAGCACCACGGGGGTGAAAAATCTGACATCTGCTTCTGGACTGCTAATTTGCCATAAAGATGAACAAGAATTCCTTCTTAGCAGAAGTAACAGTGGCTGGGCAAAGGCGTCCTTGTCCACACGGAGCTGTGCCTTCCTCAGAGCAGTAAAGGCAGCGTGGGCATAGGGGGGCCCGAGTCCCAGCCCAGACCATGGTGCACGTCATGAAGCTCTGTCCCGCTTCTTGCAACCCTAACATGAGCTGGACCCCAAAATGCCCTGGGTCCAGGGGGGCTCAGGAATCCAGCCGTCCTCACCAGCAGAATCAACACTGATAAAGCGTGACCCAAGACCGATTTCAGCTCAGAGATTCTCAAATGTGTGTACTACTTTTTGGGGCTACTTTTTAAGCTTCTTATAATTTTCCACAACTTTAAGTCACCATGAAAACTCCATTTTCGATCTGAGCTATTAACAGTGAATGTTATTTTAAAAGAAGTATCTTATTTAAGAGAACTAAAGTCTTCCACAAAATCCACCATATATATCTCTGGCTCCTCAAAAAAAGCTGCCCTGCATGAAATGCTTGCATTTTTTTTCTAGGAGTTCAGGACACTATTTTTAAAATACCTTTCTTTAAATTTACCGTGTTATACACGTTGGGACTCTCTTAAGATGGGAAGTCACAGTGCTACTTTTCATAGTTCTGTGACAAGGCAGATTTCAAATGAACTGTGTTTATCAGGTTTTAGAACTTAAGTCAATGTGTTCTTAGGTCTGAAACTGCATTGAACTTTTAGTTGGCTGCTTTTATTTGAAGAAATGAAACACCTCCCCTCGGCACTGCCATCCGCAAATAAATGGAAACACACGTACTGCAGAGACTACTGAAAGTTGCTTAAAAAAAAAAAACAAACTGCAAAGCACCAAAGGGAATTTGGTTCTCTGTGCAGACATGATGTGTTTTATGCTATGTCTCTTAAAATCACAGGTGTTTGCAACTGGAGGCAAATGTTTGGAGGCAATTAATTCTCCGTGAGCAGTGACAAGGGCTCAGGCGCATTTTACCAGTCATTCTGGGATTGACTCAGCAGAATTTTAACACTGGAGGTGATGCAGCCTCCACATGAACCCTGAAGACGTTGTTGTCTGCAGGGCAAGTCAGAGACAATGCTGTCGGGTGGACCTCTGGCCGGTCCACAGCACAACTCCTGGGGGAGAGAGGGGACAGGAACACGAAGGGAGGGGATCTCCACTTCCAGAACATCCAGTTGTTCTGCTGATTTTGTTGTTGAGACTTAATTACCCCCGGATGGGCACACAAGGAGGAGCACTGTAGCAGAGCCTTGCCAAGCAGAGCCAGCCCCTGCGGTGCGAGTACACAGTTCCAGGCACTAAGCTTACAGTTGAAGGCACAGCAAATCCTTTAATTGTGTCAGCGCATCAGATGAAGCAGGAACTTCCGGGCAGTTCCTTCTGCTGGCCAGTCGTCTCTGCTCGGGAGCAAAGGTTTACAAAGGACAGGGAAGGGGCCCTCCACTCTCTCCCCCAACACCATGCGCGCACACACATATGCACCTACACACACGCACGAGCGTGCACACACAAAAGGAGAGAGGAGGAGAGGAGGCAATGGTGAAGGGCGGAAGAACAGGAAGAAAACCCACCCTTTTCCACCATGGGGACTGAAAGAACTCCTCCATTTTCCATCTGAACAAAATGTTGACCCAAGCCTCTATGACCCACTGAATTAATTTTGAGCTGAGATCAATATTGGAGAGAACTTTAGGCCAAGGTTCCCTTTTTTTTTTTTAATGTTTTATTTATTTTTGATACAGAGAGAGACAGAGAATGAGAGGGGGAGGGTCAGAGAGAGAAGGAGACACAGAACCAAAAGCAGGCTCCAGGCTCTGAGCTAGCTGTCAGCACAGAGCCTGACGCGGGGCTCAAACCCACAAACGGGAGATCTGATCTGAGCCGAAGCCGGACGCTCAACCGACTGAGCCACCCAGGCACCCCAAAGGTTCCCTTTTTTAAAGGAAGAATCTCAATTTCTATTTGGTAACTGATTTCAAAAGCTCAGATTTCCCAGCTCCAATTCAAAAGAGCGGCACTTTTCAACTTTATTTTTCTCCATTAGTTTTACCCTGGAAATAATGACATAAAACTGAAGAGACCAGTCAGGGGTCAAACGGTGATAAAATCAATCTTACTTTTAATGCAAACCCTGAAAGGCAATTAGATTTTTTTTTTCCTTTCATAGAAATGGTTGACTGATCACACTAACCAAGAGACATCTAAAATTTATCTTTTATCATCTACCCTTTGCTATTCAGTTAATGGCTCAAACAAGATGAACTCTTAACAAAAATAAATCTGTGTGGGGACAAAAGACACATGTATTTAGAGCCACCGCAGATCTAGAAATTAAATGCAAATTGCAATAAAAATGGTTTCATTGGAAACGGACATTTTTCTGCAGAAATTGAACTCCGGTCACTGCTACATGGGCTTTTTGTTTTTTAAATTCGTGCAGGGCGCAGCGTGGCCTGTTCTGACCTTCCAAACAAAACAGGCAGGCCAGCTGCCTGTCTGGTGGTTAAAAAGTAGAAGATAAAGCTTGATAAAGCTTGGACTTTTGGGGGCGATTTGGGGTTGAAAAGAAGCACGATGAGTGAAGAGAAGCTTTAACTGGAAGACTCTCGGGCAACTGTGATTTTAACTGCATCTTTGAGAATGAGGACCAAGAGATGAAGACCCAGCTGTGAAACAGCGGTGCCCCAGTCCCGACAGAACCCGAGTTCATGTTCATATGGGTCCTCCCCTTTGAAATAAGGTTTTGTAGAAGTAACTACATTAAATGAAAAGCATCTTTGAGGTTGACCACCTTGTTTGGTTTAAGTGTCAGGACATTCACCTTCCTGAAAGTGATGAAGAGGAAATGTGAACATGGATGAATGAATAAAAGCTCCATACAAAGGAGCAGGACCACCAGTAGATGACACTCTTCAGAGACCATGGCAAGAACACAAGACCTCATGTTGGGCTTCTGCCAGACTGTGATGCAAAACTCTCTTCTAAGATGAGCCCACCTCTCTGTCCACGCCGAAGGCCCATTCGTCCTGCCGCTCTTTACAACACGATGGCCAATGGACACTTCAGCACTAACTCAAAGGAGCTAACCAGTTACTGACAAAGATGGAGTTGTCTCAAAAAAGGCACAGCATAAACTGAACAAAAGTTATTTTGGGCTGTAGAATGTATGTCTTTGAAACAATTGGATTGATTCACAGTGATTCATCTTTATATTACTGTATTATCATTTAGTAAAACACCTTCCTAACCCAAGGATTAGAGTCAGATTACTTTCGAGATTTTTGACTCCCCGGGAATAAATTATTCCTCAAAATGTCTGAAACTGTCAAAAAATTTAAAAATGTATAAATGAAACTGATGCCAAAAACTAAAGTACCATAGGCTGGTGTTGTGATATGGGAATCTGCAAAGTTTGTGATGGTTGACTCTTTACTGGACACTTGACACAATAAACATTAAAATGATTTCTTTTCAACTGCTCTTTAAGTCTTTGTGCTAATTCAGATTGGCTCCTCTTTCCAGAATTGTTTTGCTGGCTCACACTTTCTTCTGGGAAGAGGTATTGTACTTGACTAGATTAGCCTTAGGAAGGGGTGGGGGAAAGAGACAAACCACCTAGGAGTGTGCAGGGTCAAAGTAACAGGATGTAGACATCACCGGGTCAGCGGAGTGACTAAACTGCAGAATCCCTGCTTCCGACAGGACACAATCTTACAGTTCGTTCCTTCCCTCTGCTCTTCAAGCTCTCAATTCACTCAACACAGTAAGCTAGAGTTCAAAAGCATGGGTTCTGGAGCTGGATACGAAACAGGCTCGAACGAAATCTGAGCTGATTCTCGATTAGGAACAGAATTTTGAGCCAAGTTATTTGCCTCACTGAGCCTCAGTGTTTTCATCTGTAAAACGGAGATAGGTCCAATCTGTTACACTTGGAAGAATTAAAATAACACATGAAAGTATATGCCTTAACAGTCAGTGAAATATGGTAACCACAGCCAAAACTAATGGAACCAAATTCCAAAGTCCAGAACCTCCAAAGTGGAAACATCACCCAAGGCCTCGTCTATAATCAGCATATATATCCTGCCTGCAGCAATTAAAGTACTTCTCCTCTTGGACAGAGATGATTATAATGTGAATATATGTATTAACATATAATACATGCTATGAAGAACAAAAAATATTAACTATAAAAAGAGAAAAAGACACATACAACGGGATGTTGCAGGCTTTTACTCCAACATGTTTCCCCAACTTACTGCACCTGTATCAGTCGAGAGCCTCAGACTCCTGGACTCTTTGATAACAGCTAACATCTTTCAGGGCCTTCCAACAGGACTAAAATGGAAGACAACTTCACCCATATCTAGGTACACAGTGTCACAATAAAAATATACACATCTGCGGGGCGCCTGGGTGGCTCAGTCGGTTGAGTGTCCGTCCGACTTTGGCTGAGGTCAGGATCTCATGGTCTGTGAGTTCAAGCCCTGTGTCAGCCTCTGTGCCGACAGCTCAGGGTCTGGAACCTGCTTCAGACTCTGTGTTTCCCTCTCTCTCTGTCCCTCCCCCACTTATGCTGTCTCTCTCTGACTCTCAAAAATGAATAAACATTAAAAACATTAGAAAGATCTATATACATCTGCAAGTGTGGCAAACTGATGGCTATTCCTAAAAATTGAATCCAGTTTCAAAAGCCAGAGTCATTTGGAGACATGAACTGAACATACAATGGAGAGTAAAATGGCCCTCATCAGTGTTTGCCCACATTGAATGCTAGCACGAATTCTCCTTTAGGACCAGCTATCCAATTTCTCTCCTGTGTGATCAGGCATCTCCAACCCAGGCAGGTCTGAAAGCATCTGGAGCAACAGCCTCGGGGTTCGAGTGAGTGTGCAGATCCCCCAGAGTACCTCTCTGAATGACAATCATTCTGATTTGGATTTGTAAATTCTGGTAAGGTAGCTGAAAACTTATTTGACAGTCTTGGGCTTGTGTGTTTTACTGTAAATCTGTATTGAGGGGCGTGTTGCAGGCAGAAAGTCCGTGCTTCCCTCTTGTTCCTTATCTTCACTGTGGACATCTTTGCTAAGCAACCACGTTTGTGAGGAATTCTGGAAGCCTCGGAGCTCTCGGGGAGCTCTGGGAGCGCCTAATCTACCTGCCTCGATTTTAGATAAGACAACACACAACAAAAAGAAAACAAAACAGACAGGTTACAAGGCCTTCCCAAGGACTCCTGGCCCAGTCAGTAACGCTCGTGTCCAGCGTCTAAGCTCTGAACTCAACTCTGGTCCCCGATTATGCGGCAGTGGCCCAGCATTACAATTTTAATGCAAGACCGGAAAAGAATGTACTGAAATACTTTTCATGTATCATCTAAGTCCACACGACAACCCTACAAGGTGGGTATTCTTACCCTCATTTTATACAGGAGGAAACGGGATCATGGGCTCAATATCTTGTCTCAGGTCCTAAGGACCACAAACGGCAAACAGTCGAGCTCCAACCCGGCAACGACTTGACGCTGGTTGCCACCCAGTGCACACACACATGGAAAGGCATGGGCTTGGAAAATCGAGCCCACGGCATCTCCCTGCTACAGCCCTCCCCAGGCCACAGGCTTCTCCAGGTGAAAATACACACATCCTTGACTTTCTGACCCTGTGAACCACTCAGCCTGTTCCCAGGTATTGTGGCTGCCTGACAGTAATAAAAGTTACCTTTGAAAAAAATCTATCGGTTTGGAATTCTATTTTATATTGACCATCCCACCATGGATTAGCTTGAATCAATGAGTCTTACTACACTTTTAACATGGTCAGATTACTCTCTGTCAACAGAAAAGAGCATGAAAGCAAGAATCAGGTTGGTTGCTTAGTTGTGTATTTATATATTATGCATTCCTTATTTCTTTATTTCATTTGGCCAATTCTTTCCCTCTCGTAGCAGAAAGGGAGATTATTATTATTATTCCTGTCTGAATTAGAAGTAATCAGAATTGGGACACCTGGGTGGCTCAGTTGGTTGACTGTCTGACTTCGGCTTAGGTCACGATCTCGCAGTTCATGGGTTCAAGCCCCACATCAGGCTCTGTGCTGACAGCTCAGAACCTGGAGCCTGTTTCAGAATCTGTGTTCCCCCCTCTCGCTCTCTCTGCTCCTTCCCCACTCGCATTCTCTCTCTCTCTCAAAAATAAACATTAAAAACAATTTTTAAAAAAGAAATAATCAGAACTAATGAAACTCAAATTTGCTCTTACGTTTAAGATATTATTACTAGATAGCATATACTTATTGGAACACAAATATTTCTAAAGTTATTACTAAAATAGAAATAATTAGGCTTCTCTATGTCTTGATTATCTTTTCCTTTTTCTTCTTTTTTCTTAAAAATAACAAAAAACCCTTGCTTTGCTTAGGCTGGGGACAAGAATGTTAATTTTAATTAATCCTTGCAATTAAGTATTAAAGGTATCTCTTGCCATCTCATAATGTCCTAGGAAATAAATTCATATATTTCTGGCACTATAATTTACTAGACTAGAGATACTCCATTATTTGGAGTATACATATATGTTGACTTGAGGAATTTACTGAAAGAAAAGAAACTTTCCAGAGATAGCTTGGTGTTATAATTTTCGGATTAACTGTGGATCTTACACAGAAAACACCTTTGTTTCTATTCTTTTCAAACCTTTCTTAGTAGGTCTGCAATCTTTCCTGTCCACCTGAGCCGTACAAGTGAGCAAAGCTGAATCTTCTGTAACTAGGTATGCTATTGGCTCTGATAACATTATGTTATGTATGTACAAAGATACAGATGGTATACAAAATTGAGCTGACTGGAAATGACCCCTGAGCATTAAAAAAAATGTTAACAAAGCAGAGAAGCCAACCAAAGATAAACAAAAATCTCTCATCATTAGCCTGTGCGTTCGTGGGGCTGCTGAGTAATGGGAAATGCTATTAAGTGAGTATCCTAAATCCTAATGTTTTAGCAATAGTAAAAATGGATTCATTTGTTCATTGACTCAACAAAGCATATACAGAATTTCCAGAATTTTCCCAGGTGTTTGAGATATACCAGTGGACAGACAAAAAGAAAAAAAAACCCCTCCTACCCTCATGGAGCTGACATTCTAGCAGGGGAAGAATAGAGGAGGGTAAAGGGAATCAGAGATTCAAGGAAGAGGAGGTACGATTTGAAACTGGGTGGTCAGGGTAGGCCTCACTGAAAAGATGCCCTTAGAGCAAAGAAATGAGGGAGTTGAGACAGTATGGCAGTTAGCCACTGGGGAAGGACAGACAAGGCAGAGGGGACAGCAAAAGGCTAGTGTGGAGGGAAAACCCGCCAGAGAGGTCAAAGGAGAGAGAGGGAGAGGGGTCAGGGCAGGAGGGACTGGGTGTGTACAGGGGTGAGAAGGAGAAAACGTATGTGTTAGAGGATGCTCTGATTGTTTTCCTCCCTTGACCTTGATTCCCCATCAAGAATGGAATACGCCATTAGGCTGAAACACCATGGTGGTGTGACCACCATTCAAAATAAGAATGCAATTTATCAGAGCAGAGACTGATTTGGATTTCACCTTCGGATTGCTGATCGGACTTCTGGGCGCTTGGACAACGTGGGTCTATGAGAGGCGACCTGCCTCCACCTTCTGGCTGGGATCACGGAGCAAACTTCTCAGTGGAAGCGACACGGAAACAGCCTTGAAAAGAACCCTTCTCATTCCTGGCAGCTGGACTAGTTTCCGGGAATACTGCTAAATCGCATGAGTTTTTACTTTGAAAGCTTACACGCAATTACATTAAGTTAAACTTCTTTTGCTCATTAAAAAAATAAATAAAAAATAGAAAGAAAATAAAAAACTAGCTTTAAACACAAATGAAATGTGCCTGTCTGAGAAGTGAATAATTACTATGTATACACACAAAATCCTCAGATTCATTCGGAGAGCCTAATTATACTTAAGAAACAGATTTTGCAGAAAGGCCCTCTTCTTTGCTAAATGACTGTCAATATGAAAATACACGACATGAGTTATTTCAGCTAAAGAATGTCAAGAACTGAATAATCAAGCATTAGGTTACAAAGTTTAAAAGTTAATACAGCAGCACGGAGTATTTGTATTAGTGCTTTAAGTAGCTAAATTAAATTGAAATGTGTCTCTTGAGCAGTCATTGAACAAGCAAGATGAGAAATAAATTGAGCTTCACTTAGGGCTTTATGGCCTCTAACAACTATGTCTGTCAACACACAGATCCTTTTCACTGTCAATTCAACACACATTTTGCAGACCTTGGGCCTGCAATTATTTCATTTCCTTTCTTGGAAATGTAATTTCCACTTACTTTTGGAGAATAAAAGACAGACAAAAGGAGGAAGGAGTTGCAGTATTTTCTGATTAAGATTATCTGTATAAGACGGTAAAGGGGAAAAAAAAATCTATACGCGCACGTTGAGGCATTTCTCAGCAGCTAACCTGTCTCGGCCAAATTGCTTTTGTGTCTGGATATCGGTTCAGATGCAGCCAGACTGTTGATGTCAAATTAGGTGTTAAACAAATTTAATAGGAAAGATGAAGAATGAATATAGATCACCTTTCTGTTGGAATAGTTCAAATGACTCCAGGCAAAAGAAAGGAAACCGGCGACCGCAGGAGAAAAGTGTGCTTTTAATTAATCACAATGAAATGAGATAAAACTGTAAACCAGCAAAGGCGGCCATTCATTCCAAAGGTGGCGGGGGTGGTAATTGTGCCCAGCGAGAGCAAGGCAAGAGTGGAAGAAAATACCTGTTGGCAAAAATAGACCTAAATTGAATTTCAACTCTGTTTGTCCAGGCTTCACCTTTTACACCAAGACAGGTACAGCTACAAAAAAAGGGTTCTTTCTTTCCCGATAGAACAGGAAATCAGAGGTTTTAATTTGCCATGATTACAACAATTCGGCTGACCCGATCTGTCTCCCCTCTTCCTTTTCCTCACGTGGCGAACCAGCTGACAGTCGGGCAAGAGAACTAACAGCAAAACCAGAAGATCCTCCTTTCGAGAAGAGCTTGCCTCTGTGACAACACAAGCTGACCCTCCACCAGACCTGTCTGAAACATATTCCAGTAGCAGGATTCAGTCTTGGACCAAATGCCACATTCAGAGCAAGTCTACAGAGACCATTCTTTACACGGGATCTCTTCACTCTCGAGAGAGCACCCCTTTGACGGGGGCCCAGAAATGAAGGTTGTCCCTGCAGAGTATGTGTGAAGATCTAGACCTCCTGGGAGATCTAGTATCTTCCTTGACTGCTCAGAAATTGTTAAGAGGGATGGCCCAACCATTGAACCCTGGAAGAATGATTAAATGTCTCACGGTGCTGAATAACTGTCATCCAGGTCCGTCCTCCGTGTAGAAGAAGAACCGGATGACCCAACCAGTGTAGGGGAAGGGATTCTCCTGACATGACGCGGATCTGCTTTGGATCCGTATAAGACCTCTGACCGAGAAGCCTAGAATCACAAGTTGGCTCAGCAAACAAAGGAAGAAGAGTAGTTATCGGCTGCCTCAGTCAAAGTCTCTCGGAAGAGGCACAGAGCAAAGCGACACACAATGAAGTCATCACAGAGTCTTCTACACACTTAGTAAAGAGCATCATTACTTACTGAAACGTAACCTTGGAACTTGTGCATCCTTCCAATTTACACGACCCTTCACCTGGCTCAGGTGTTGGGGGGGACGGGCTGTTGAATTCTGCCTCCAGAGTTTTCTTGTTCAAGGCTGTTTTTGTTACACTGGATACAGAAGCCAACACTGGCATGGATTTGGACTCTGAGGTGGCTAATATTCCGGCTGGACCTTGAAACCAAACACATACCTCAAGTTTAATAATTCTGTGCAATGCTTATTAATAGGGTGCTGAAAAACAGATTAGCCGAAAATCCCTCAGGATTACACCTATTGTCCCTGGGTAGTTTTGGAAGTGAGAGGCCAAGTTTTGTTAAGATTTCGAGAGCATGCTGCAAAACGTTCCTATTAGGAATTTGCAGGACCACGCTGAGGAATTATGGACAGGCCGTTCAGAAAGCACAAACCCCCAGGCCAGGGCTCCCACGCTGACCAGAGTCCTTATGAATACCGGAACTGTGAAAACGCTTTTCTGCTCAGAGTGTGGATTTCTGACAGCCCTACTTGGACCGTGTGGCCTCTCAAGAGTTAATTCTTCCCCAAAAACTCAGGCTCTGCGTTTGAAACAGCAAATGGAACCATGTCAAAGGCTCTTTTTAAAAGGCTCGTGGAGGCTTCTTAAGCATTAAACAGCTTTTATGAACGTTTTTCATTTTAATGTGATTGAGAAGTAAGTGGATTTATTTCCTGTCCAAATACAGGCACGGGATTCTACAAATTAGGTGGCAAAGGGTTTGGCTGTTCGCCTCTTGGATTCTTTTGCTCTCTGGGGACAGGATTAAAGGACTACGATCGTGCCCGTTCCCGAAATTATCGGCGTACCAATCCAAACCCCCTGGCACTGAAGCAAAGTTCTCTCATTTTTCATTTCCTATCCTCAGTTACAAACATACTGTCCTAGCCAGCTTTCTTCAAAGCGAGATTCTAATAAGTCTTTCTGGAAACCTCAGAAGACATCCCTGTCAAACAGATTTATGTAATAAGTCATACACATACAGATAAAATCAGAGCTTCTAAAAATTAAGCTAGAGGACAACCTGCGAGCCATCACTGAACAGATGGCAAAACTCTGCGGGGGGGTGGGGGGGGTCTCCTCTTCCGGAAGCAAGGTCAGCTCAGCTCCTCACGTGGAAAGTACCAGCGGGGACAATCCAAGCCACTAGCTCATTTCCGGTCGTTAATACTCAGCTCTGGAATTTTATTCTCACATTTGCATACAAATACACCTGAGCTATTCCAACAGTATAACCTATCAACTCCAAAAATGAAGTTCTGACTTGAAAAACCTCCGTAAAGAGTGGCTGCACAACACTTCTGCCATTCCGTTGCTGCACCTCTGATGGCCTTGGGGGGAGACACAGACCCGCTCTGGCCTAAGGGCGAGCCTCAGCTCCGGAAGCATTGGGCCTCTGTCTTCCTCACATATTTCCACTATGCCACCTGGGCAGACAAGCTTGTGACGTTGCCGAATGTCCCGATTCAAGCTGTGACAAGCCTCCAGGTGCATGGGGACGTGCGAGTGATGGGAGAAGAAAGATCCCAAAAACAAAAATGCAGAGGTGAATTTGAGACTGGCTTCTGAGCCGCTCTCTTCTGCCCTTGGGTAGTTGCTGGCTATGGAGCTAGACAGCTTTAAACAATCCATCCTTGTGGGAAAACAAGCACAGCTTCTGAAGACACCTCCTCTGGGGAAGCCAGCTACCCACACGGACAGCGGGTGAGCTGGGTCAGGGCTCTCGGCTCTTCTTACGAACAAAAAGAAAATAAAGAAAAATACGCAACGTTTAACATGATTATTACAGCATCCTGTTTAAGCTGCCCAATGTTTTCCAAGAGGCACCTGCTGCCCTTGGAAGGGTCAGCTTGGGAGGTCACGGGTCTTGAAAGTATCAGTTGAGGGGCGCCTGGGTGGTTCAGTCAGTTAAGCATCTGGCTTCGGCTCAGGTCATGATCTCACAGTTCGTGGGTTTGAGCCCCGTTTCAGGCTCTGTGCTGACAGCTCAGAGCCTGGAGCCTGCTTCGGATTCTGTGTCTCCCTCTCTCTTTGACCCTCCCCTCTTTACACTGTCTCTATCTCTCAAAAAAAATTAAAAAAAAAAAATAAATAAATAACATAAAAAATTTTTAAAAGAAAGTATCAGTTAGGTTTGATAAAAGAAACTCTAAAGAAAAAGGTGTGTCACTCGTCCCTGAGGGAGACCCTGACTATCCTGGGATCTGAGGTCTGCAAAGCTTGGGCTGCCCCTGCCTCTCCTGGGATGCTTCCTTTCTCCATGCTGTGACCTCACATTAGCCTTCCCATAAGCCTTTGTGTACAGAAGGAAAGAATCTCAAAAGATGCACATGTACCTGAAGCCACAAACCTATCAAAGTCATCTCTGCAGTCTGCTCCCATCATGCAGCATACAGGACGCTGCTGGGCTAACTTTAGCTTCTCATTCCCTCCCCACGATCCCCTCCTGGATTTTCACTTTGTCATTCCACAACCCTTATACAGAGATTTATTTGGTAAATACCTCTTCCAGTTTGATGCTAGAAAAATGTGGGTACCATGTAGAAAAAAAGAGGTATGATTTCTTTTCTAGATGATAGTTTCTAAGTTTGTTTCCTCCTCCACTGATGTTTTTTGTTTTGTTTTGTTTTGGCTACTAGGGAGCTCAGAAGAAAATTTCTGCTCAGTTACGAGTCTCTCTCCTCAGTAGGATTCCTTTCCACTCTGCTAATTATGGAGTTCTTGTTTTTCTATCCAAATACTGAGGATTCTATTGAATAGGTGCCTTCTTACAACATTCCTCAAATTATACATTGAATATTTATATATTAGTGGAATATAATAAGTAAAATGAAAGGTTCTCACATGCCTATACAGTGTGTTCCTACCTTTCTTTGTCCAATCTTTGAAATATTCAAATTCCCATATTGACTAAAATGAAAATGTTTGTTTCTCCCTTTGATAACTAAGTTTGAAACAGTGCTGCTGCACATTTGACTAAGTTCACAAGGGAAGTTAAGGATGCTTCCACGGGAGCAAAATACAAAATGTAAACGACTGAGAACAAAAATGGGATCCACCAAGTCCTAAAAAATAACGATGGCTATTTGGAATGCTTCACGGATGAACTGTTGGAAGAAGTGATTCGTGGTGGAGGCTGGTAAATGCTTATAAAGCAATTCTAAGGAAAACAACCCCTGAGAGGATCCCTGATTTTCTGAGAGGGGGTTGTTCTGGGTGCCGGTGGAGGGAGAATTCGTACAGGGTATTAACAGCAGAATTTCCAGACCAAACCAAACACTGAATGGCTGAATTTTTTTTGAAGAGGAAAATAAGTTTCATCTTCTAATAATAAAGGTTTGGCTGGTATTTTATGCTGCCTTCAGTTCAAGGAACCAATTTCCTAAACTGAGTAAAATCCCTATATGCAAAGTAGAGCCTGATTATCAAAATCCCAAATCCTTCCTATTCTAGCAACTTAAACTTGGTAAACATGAATTTAAACTGTTACAATGGGCCAAACGGGGTTGACGGAATGGAGTCTAAAAGGTTCCTCGGCCCATTAGCCACGGTGGCTGGTTAATTCTACTTTGGAGTAGTTTTTCAAAGCCAGCCTCCTGGCCATAAGGGAAAAGCCTCATACAGGTTTCTGCTAATTCCCAGGACCGAGCTGATGGAAAAACCTGGAAGACACACACAGTTAGTCTTGAGGCCTCAGGCGTGCACACCATCACGTGAATGCAGCCTGCGCACTCCCGGCTCGCTCAGATGGTCGTTTCTAGTTGGTGACAGAGCTGGAATGTGTTATCCACCTGGTCCTCAGGCAGAGGCAGCAACAGGACGAACCGGAAGGATACAAATGATGCCCCCGCGTCTGTAACTGATGCGTCCTGACTCCCCCATTACTGATAAACCCGCGCTGTCTTGTCCCACAGGAGCTACTCAGGACTCTTTGTGTAACTGACTTACGTGGTGCTTAGAATAACCCTATGAGGTCACGCTTTTATTGTCCTCATTTCGCAGATAAAGAAACTGAGGCACAGAGAGATTGAGCCATTTAGGGGCAAGCTGCTGGGACGCCGGTTCCAGAGTCCATCCTTCAGGCTACACTGTTCTGGGAGCCCGTGCTGAGTATCTTCATCCTGGGTATCTTGCGCTAAGCCAGCCTGATCTCTAAAACCCTGATGACCCACAAATTCGCAATCTGCAAACACACCAAGAAACGAAAACATACCAGTTCTTATGAGAGATCGGTAAGTACCTTCGCCCATCGATACTTCTCACTCACATTAAAAACCAACGTAGTCATTATAAAAAGAGCATTTCGTGTTAAAAAGCAGCTTAAAGGAGAATGTTTCTGAGAGGAAGAGGAGAGCTGTGAAGAATCGAAACCAGCTTACTACCGCTATCTGCTTCTGCCGTCACCTTTCTGCGACGCAAAATCCTCTCTAACTCAGTCTCACTGGGTTCAGTGTCAAGGGATTTTAAGCTTCTTGAACTAGTGGACTTGTTAAGTGTCCCCTAAAGCAAAAACAAAACAAAAACAAAAACAAAAAGGTTAATGTCTTCATAACAATATGCAAAAGAACACAAAAAGCAACCCGGCAAAGCATTACCAGAATTTGAGTGGACTTGGGCAAACAGAATGAATGTGCCGTAGACGCACCGATTACTTTTTCTCGGGTGCGTGTCTTCAACAACACACAGTGTTGGATCGTTTAAGAAGACGCTACTGAGGATGCAAGATGTTAGCTTTCACATCAGAAGAACAGTACAAGATGAGCTAACTCTGAAACTCGGTGGCGGGAAGGTCCTTGCACGTCCCGTCGATGAGGAAGATGCGGATGCCTGTTGATCCATCGTGTGCAGAAGAGAAGCAGGTATTGAACTCACCTTAGAAGGTTTTCGTGATACAGCAGCCACAAGCCACTGAACCCAAATCCTCATCCTCATGGCCCTGAAAACGTGTGGCTGAGTCTTCGCAATGACCCTGGCTCCACGATGGGTGGCCATGGTGTCGTGGCCGCCAAAGGAGGCACATGGTGCTCTCCCGTGGCCTATCGCCAAAGAAGCCCTGCCCTGAGACACCCTGACTTGGCTGTGAGAGGAGAGGGTGTAATGACACGGGGAAGCAAGGGAGGGCCCGGTGTCGCAATCCCGAGTTCCCAAGAGAGGAGCCGGTGATTATCCAGGGCCCAGAAGATACCTGAAGGAAATAAGAGATGCCCCGAAACCGTGTGCCTGCTGAAATTGGTACTGACTTTCGAGCGAACAGAGGAAGACCCAGGGGGTGGCTCCCGGCCCTGGCTCCTCTGGGATGCATGTTACGGAGGGAGGGCTCTGGCCACCTGGGCCCCGATAGGGGTCATGTGTTGGCACAGAGCGCTGGGTGACATACGTAAGGATTCAGCACCGCACCGTTACCAGGGGCCCGTTTTCTTTCATAAGAAATGCCCTGCTATTTCTTTGAAATAGCCTTCCTTAGCTGGGCCACGGTCTTGGCGGGGGGAAGAAAGCCGGGAGATCCACAATCTCTGCATCAGAGCAGAGCCTCAAGTCTGGCCTAACTCGCCAGGGCCAGAGGCAGCTTTCACCCACCGAGGCCAGCAAAGGGGCCTTCATTCTGCTCCTGCCCCCCGCCAACTTCCTGGAGGAGTCTAAGAATCCTACTGGCTAAAAATGGTTAACTCATGTTTCTTCTTTGGCCTATAAAACAAAACGAGTAGCTTGTAAAATCAGGTAGCTCCAAATCTCATGTGATATAGGTTATTATAATGTTTTGTTTAGGGAGGTTTCCGCCCTAACTGGGTAAAGGCATTGAAAAGCAGCCTGATGGGGCAGGGCGAGTGACCAAGACTAGGAGATGTTATTCTTTCCCTATCAGCTGCCCAGCTAAGACTAATGTGGAAGATACACATTAAAAATACACATGCAGGGGTGCCTGGGTGGCTCAGTCGGTTAAGTGTCCGACTTCGGCTCAGGTCATGATCTCATGGTTCATGGGTTCGAGCCCCACGTCGGGCTCTGTGCTGACAGCTAGCTCAGAGCCTGGAGCCTGTTTTGAATTCTGTGTCTTCCTCTCTCTCTGCCCCTCCCCTGCTCATGCTGACTCTCTCTGACTCTCTCTGACTCTCTCTCTCTCTCTCTCCCCCTCTCTCTCTCTCAAAAATAAATAAAACATTAAAAAATTTAAAAACAATCATAAAAATACACACATAAAATAAGGCTCATGTTGTAATCAAGCATAGGATACCTCCCCTCTCCCCAAGAAGTATCTCTTTCTGCTTTTCATTGTAAAAATTCATATATAAATATACTCAAAGGAAAATCATGTTACGTGGAACATGGTCATAGCTTATTTTATTTAGAAACACTGGATGATGTGGTTTGGTTATTTAACAGTTAACAATGCAGAACTGCACCTACTCGTCAAAGAGTTAAGGGGTGAAACAGGATCAATGCCGATAAGGTAAAGAAAATGGAACAAAAGCCAATTAAGATAAATTTGAAAAAAAAACGTATTAGAAAAACTATTCCCAAATCATGCATTTACAAGTTTTAAAAACTTATCAGCTGTATCATTTGTAAATAGATTATTTGAAAAATGTACAGTCATTAGTACTAAAACCACTCATGAAACTATTATCGTTGTTTGAATGTCAAGAACAGTCTTTGCTTTTCCCAAAGGCTGGAGTTAATTCAATAAAAAGATATGTGTCTGTGGATGTGCACACACACATGCACCTTGCAAGCACGTCCTTTTAAGGGAGCATTTCTCTCTCACAACATCCCCTCTTTTTTATTTGGGTAACAGCATTAATTCCCCCAAATTCTGGGGGGAGCTACCCTCTCATCACCCTTGACACTGAAAGGTTCTGTTTCCCAAGTTCTAATCTTTGAATCTCAAAACTTTTTTCTCCATCCACTGATTGATGTGACTGATTCAGCTAGTACGGGAGTGACCTTGAAATATGCAGATGCTTGGGGAGAAAAGAAAGATGTCTACATGACTCTCAACTGGAATGATCAAGAAGCTCAGCTATTAAAAGTACCAAGACTGTCTAAATTATCTATTTATGTCATCACCATAAAGTCTGAGAATCAGAAATTAACTTAGAAGCCATGCGGGGCACAGAGTTCCTTTAACTTTATAAAACAAGAGAACTCAAACTCAGTGAGCCTTGGCCCGAGGTTTGGGTCGGGTCCCACAGTAGGTCAGCGATGGGGCTGGACTTGAACGTAGCTCCTCTGATTCTCAAACCAGCGTCCAATCTTAGTCCCCATGTTGGTTACATGTTCATGACACTGACTTATTTAATTGTTGGTTGGCCAAATCAACTATTCAATAATTACTGGGTATTCTGAAAAACTGAAAATGCTTGGGGAAAACCTGAAAAAGAATTTCTTAGAAGTTGTTTTTGTTTGGGGAGGGTGTGCTGGTGGCTCAGTTGGTTAAGCATCCAACTCTTGATTCTGCCTCAGGTCATGATCTCACAGTTCATGAGTTCGAGCCCCACGTCGGCCTCTGCGGACCATGTAGAGCCTGCTTGGGATTCTCTGTCCCTCTCTTTCTGCCCCTCTCCTCCTCAAGGTCTCTCAAAAATAATAAATGTTTAAAAAGTTGTTTTTGTTTGATTTAGAGACAATGCAACTCTAAAGAGACTTTTAGATTAACCTGTATGGATTTATTCTTCAGACATAGCTGTTTCCACTAAGAGTGACATTCACATGACTGGGGTAACTCGAGGGGTTTCCAAAAGCCCCCAAAACCCTTGTGTGACTAGGAGTAGTACAGCAGGAGAAGTAGCAGATTGTTTTTACTCTACAAAATATACAACTTTAAAAAGTTCTGTGTAAATGGGCTTGGAGAAACAAGTTCAGTCCACAAGGGAGACTGTAGCACTTGGCTTGGCAAGTGTCCACATCCAAACAGAGGGAGATTTTCCAAATCCCAAACCAGAGATGTGTTGCCTACTCCTGTGCTTGCAGTGGAGGCCAAATCTCTTAAACACATTTAAGGACATCGCTTGTGATGGCCCTCCAACTCGCGTCACGTCTGATTTCAGCGAGAATACCAGTTTATTCCTGGTTCCTGTTCTTTAGTAGAACTGAACGTGGCGTTTTTGGTTGCTTGGCCTCTAGGAACAGGTCCTGGCTTTCATGGCCACATACCAGGGGCGGGCTTTCCACGCTCTGTCCACGTGTGCGGCTCACGTGCCACAACTGGGAGGCAGGGCCGTGGGCGCCGCTGGGTACTAACTCTGATGGCCCCGACGGCCTGCGCACCAGCAGGAAGCAGCAGGAGAGCCCCATCCGAAAGGGGCTTCCTCTCTCTCTCTTACGAGAAGTTGCAAGCTTTCCTGGCCCCAAGCGACAAGGGGTTATAAATGACGCATCACCCCTCAACAGGAACTTCCCCGGGGGTCCTGGAGGGTTGCCATTTGGCAAAGGAGAATAAGGGAGAGCACCGTTGAGTCCCACTTTTTAAAAACCATTAATGCCAAGAAAGAACGCTGCCAGAGTACCAGCTATTGGTGGCACATCAATGCCAGAACAGGTATGGAATCTAAGGACCCATCCCGAGCGTGGAGGATGGGGGTGATTTGCAGAAAAGAAAGAGGTTTTGACAGTTTTTGTAATTTGTAAATTATTTCCCCCAAATCTACTCTGCACACCTCTCTCTCCTTGAAGTGGCACGAAATTGTAGTGAATGTGACTGTGCGGTGAACACGATTTTTAAGAGCAACGCTGTAATTCAGGGAACTTGCTACTGTCCGCCATTATCAGGAGTGGGATATCTTAGCTCGTCAAATATCATCTGTCTCTTGGACAGATGTCTGATTTCTTTCAAAGAAACCTGATTTTTAAACGGTCAACCTGAGTGTCATTTACTCTCTCGCTGATGATCAGTACTCTATTCTTGGGAGTCTTCATGAACAGGAATTAGTGTCCTAATTCAGCAGGGACAACAAAGGGGCCTACAGTAGGGAGTTCTCGCTGATAACAAGATTTTCTCAAGAAAGAATCCATTAGATAATAAACACACTACTTTCTCAAGGGGCTTAACATGTCATTCCGTAGGTGGAACACCACTGTGAGCGAGCCCGTACCCCTCTTCAGTCCTAATGCTGCTCACCTAAAAGTAAAGCAGACTAATTAAGCCATTGGAAGTCTGCTGTTTCATTCTTGATGAAATTAATTTTGTTTACCACAATTATGTGGATGTCTACATGCAATGCGTAATTAGCACGGTAATAACAAACACGGGAATGAGTTCTGCACCCGCCCCCACGTTGTTGACTTACTGTGCATAATAACTGGGAATGAGACTGTAACAGGATCTGAGACTAGAACCCTTAGGATCTGATACATTGTCTCTTAAAAAATTTTTTTAAGTTTATTTTTGAGAGACAGAGAGAGACAGTGCAGGCAGGGGAGGGTCAGAGAGAGAGAGGGAGATACAGAATCTGAAGCAGGCTCACAGAGCCTGATGCTGGGCTTGAACCCACGAACCATGAGATCATGACCTGAGCTGAAGCCAGACACTCAACTGACTGAGCCACCAGGGGCCCCATCTGATACATTTTCAAAGGGAGGCGTTCCTCGCTGACAGCCAGTGCCGGCCAGGGCAGGCCTCGCATATTCTGGTGCTGAAAGCTCAGGCTTGGGAAAGAAGAAAACTGGTTGGAGATGGACAGGAGTTCCTTTTTGAAAATGAAATTGGTAACATATAGAAAGGGACTTTTATTTTATTCTCCAATTTATCCCCAGATAATTTTTTTTTAAGAGAGAAAAAGCACACCGTGACCCTGATCTTAACCTATCTGGATATCTGGGTAGGAGCTCAGATTTACATTCTGGCACTAACGGCTCCACATTCATGCCCCCAAATCGGGTACTATCCACGCAAGAGACTCTGCTGTGTTTCTATTACGGCCGCACGTGCCCTGATCCTTAGATCTGGTCACTTCATCTTGCAGCTGTCAGGCAAGGACTGGAAGGCAAAAACAGGACATATGGTTCTGGCGCAAGTGTGACCATTCTAGAACAGAGACAGCAGAGCAGTGATACTTAACAAATACTAGCATGCCCGACTGAGGCGTCCACGGCGCAGTCAGACAAACTATCAAAAAGAACTGAGGGTTATTGCGAATGGAAATGAAACGTAACAAAACCAATCATTCATAAAAATAGATTTTAAAAAAGGCTCTCCTTTCATTTTCCCATGAACTAAAAATAATAAAACCGAAGATCTATTCTTACCAGTATTCCTTTTAGCTCATTCACTGCACTTTCAGAGCCTTTTGAAGATTCCGGCTACAATTTTAAAAAGAAAGCACAATTAATAATTCAGCTTTAAAATTCTAAACAGACGTTTTTACATGGCAAAGTGTTAGCAACTTATATGGACTATTTGTTGTCGTTGTTTTTTAAATTAGGTCTATGTCTTAAGGTTAGGAAAAAAGATCGACCTGTTACTGCTCCCAAGTGGCAGTTAAACAGACAATTAGGAGAAATAGTCAAAGCAAAAGGGACTGGAGCTAGCATCTTCTAAATGCCATTTTGTTACTTCCCGTTATCACACAGGGAAGAGATATAGAGTTCAAAGATTCAATTCCAAAATACTCAGAACTTTTTACACGAAACTGTCCTCCACTCTCGGCCAGGAAGGCAGCGGCACAGAGCAGGAAGCAAGTGACAGGGCGGAAACCTCTCTCTGCTCTAGGCAGAGGCTGGCTTACAGATGGGTCCTGCTTCGGGGATTTCAGGACAGAGTCAGGGGCAGGGATCGAACCTGGCTGCCCAGGAGAACATTAGCATCACTGGCTAATGGAGCAGTGAGAGACCTCAGAGGGCTTCTCTTCTGACGACACCATGAACCCAACCATTTGAAACGCAGTTCTGGGTGACATCCACCCGCCCCTCAATCCCTCGCCATTTCTGCGGATCCCTCCACTGATTCCCTGGAGGGAAAATCCAGCACGAGGTCCTCTGAGATGGGGGATCTCCTCCCCCCAAAGACCTGGGATCCCCTCCCCCCGCACCACTTCCCTTCACAGAGGCTGGAGATGAAGAGAAAGCCTGCAGGGGAGGGAGCAAGAGAGGGAGCAAGGCAGAAGGGGGTTGGGGGAGGAGGAAAAGAGAGAGAGACAGAGACAGAGAGAAACAGAGAGAGAGAGAGAGAGACAGAGAGAGAGGTTTGCTGCTCAAGTACAGATCAGACCAAGACATTCAACTTTCACAGGCTGTGCCTTCTGGGAAATACCATGCCACCAGCGCCAGTCTAAGTGCCAGTCAGAAGCTCTCAGATGATAATTATAACCACAACGGTATCAACAATAACATCAAGGAATTTAGAAAAGATGCAGTTAAATTAGTATTCTCAAGGCAGGCTTGACTTCTGCGGGTAAACCGTTCGGGCGACAAGCTGTGCCTTCTGAGCAAGCGGTCACGGGCCATGCCACTCCAGCCACCCTGCAAGCCTGGCAGGCAAGCTCGTGACCCGGCAGGAAAGCGCCGATGCCCTGCGGGTGGGATGGGGTGGGTGTCTGGAGGCGCATGCAGCGACTTGTTTCCAGGGCTACTGCCCAGGTCGGCCAGCACTACAGCTACAGGATCAGGATCGAAGGATTACCGGCGGGAAACCCAGTCGTCCGCGGATCCTTGTGCGGTGCTCTCCCGTCCGCACTGACATTAACTAACGTGTAACTGCGGGAAGAGTCAGGGCAGGAGAGAAGAAGGACAAAGTGATACTCTGGGAATGAAGGGGCATCCGCACACCGGAGGCTCAGGATCCAACACGTTCTCGGTAGTTCGTTTCTCTCTGAACTGATTTTGTCTCTTTAGGACGCTGTGTGTTCCTCCGGTCCATCTGCTTTTGGTTTATTCTTTTTAAAACAGCTACGATGTGGAAGTCTTAAAAAGTGATTTCGTTTCAAGGATCCCACGGCAATCCCCCATTTTCAAGTGTTTTCACACTTCTGTCCGTGTGAGCCTGACCACAGTCCTGTGGGTCGCACAGTGTCGGTGCTCTGCCCATTCCAGGGAGGGACGAGCCAGGGGAGCAGGGGGAGGGGGCCCGGCCCCACCTCCGGCAACAGGACACTCCCTTCACCAGACGCCAGCGCTCAACACCAGTGCCGGACTGTCTACACTCTACCCCTTGCCTGGAAAACTGCTCTCAGGGCGCATGCGCAGACCAGCACGCCACAGGGCTGGTGGAAACTTCCATTTCACTGGGTGGGAACCTCCTCTCCGAGTGGGGTGGTCTTGCCCTCTTTCCACCCCCACTTCCATGGGCAGCCCGCGGCACGACCGCTCCTGCCTCGCCTGCCTGGGACCAGGTGGCCACTTAGAGCCAGGCAGGATCTGCAGCGAACAGTTGTGCTCCTTGGACACTGAAGCAGGTGGACAGGTGGGGGTCAGAAGGAGCCTTAAAGTTCGGTTTAAAAGAAGAAAAAGAAAGAGGACTAAACTTTGATGCTTTTTTACAGGGAGGAAACAACAAAAAACATTTCTCGAGACAAATATCAAAAATTCCATTCTTGGGGCCCCTGGGTGGCTCAGTCGGTTAAGCAGCTGACTTCAGCTCAGGTCATGGTCTCGAAGTTGGTGAGTTCAAGCCCCGCCTCAGGCTCTGGGCTGACAGCTCAGAGCCTGGAGCCTGCTTCGAATTCTATGTCTCCCTCTCTCTCTGCCCCTCCCCTGCTCACACTCTGTCTCTCAAAAATAAACAAATGTTTAAAAAAAATTTTTAATTCTATTCTTAGGTCTGTTTAAATGGGACACATCTACAGAGACAGATTCTAGGTGCTTCCGTAGACCTTCGCGTTCACCGTGGTCTACTTTGGAAGACAGCTGATGATATATTACACACAATTTTGTCCTCAGAGTGGCCTGGAACAGGTTTGCAGAATTCATAAAAAGAACCAAATGACCCTTACTGTTTTTCATACGCTGCCTTGGGTCTGTTCTGACACTACCATGTGATGCTACCCGCCCACCCGGCCCCCTTCCACAGAAGCCTCAGGAAGGCAAGTTTTGTCTTCTTTATTTCCTGCTTTGTCCCCAGTGCCTAACACAGTACCTGGCCCAGAGGAGATACCCAATAAATACTTGTTGAATGACACAAAAGAACAAGGAATTAAAGAAAAGAAAGGGTATAATAATTATTTGGTTGGTATAACAGTTCGGATCAAGTAGAAGAGAGGGACTTTCTTTTTTAAGTAATCTCTACACCCAGTGTGGGGCTCGAACTCACAACCCCGAGATCAACAGTCACTTGCTCTACTGACTGAGCCAGCCAGGCGCCTCCACTTCCTCTCTACAGGGATTTAGGTAAACGGCGGCTCAAACAGAGTCGTCCGGAAACATGCTTGTATAAAAGGCTTTTACGACGTGTTAGTCTCATCCTACGATTTCAGTCAGTCCCGAAGAAGCTATCATCCAGCTTCGAACATTTACACTTGTGAAAGGAAACCTCACGGGAGGGGGGACATGAGTCATTCCGTACCTTTGCCTTCGGTCTGGCTGTCTGATTCACTGGCCTAAGATGAACTCCCTTTTTAATTCTGTCCATCATCTCTTCAACGGCTTGCCGCTTCAGATCTGTGACTTCTTCGGCTGGCAGAGAACACACACATAAATCAGCTCACCTTACAGGAAAACAGCTACTTCCTCTTTCTGGTGACTTAGGGAGGCTGCCCTTGGTAATGGACCACAGTGGTTTTTCAGACAAAATCACAAAACATCACATAACAATTTACTGAAGTTAACAGCTACCATGTAGCCCCGCTTTTTTTTTTTAATTAAAAACAATCTTTGAATAAAAGATCTGTTTTTTAAAAATGCAGTTCTAAAACTTAAGGTCTAATTTGGAGCCTGGAAGTCAATATTGGCTCATCTCTGTTAAACACCGGAAGTGGATTTGGTTCTGTTTGTCAGCATAATGATAGACTTGCATTTCTCCAGCTTTGTACCTAACCCCAAATAATCATTCAACTTCGCCTCAGAGATGTTTTCAGAACTTATAACATCCCGTGTCAGAGAAATCGGCCCAAAGAAGGAATAACTATCAAAAAGCCCATTTCAAAATAAAAGATAAAAGAGATCTGTTAACTTGCTGGAAGAAATCTACAGTCAGAAGATGAACAGCAAATAGGTGAAATCTATTTTTAAATTTCCATCTTTTGTTTAGGAATCACAGCGTAAGGAAACATTCAAGCAACCCTTTTTCAAGTCTTTTAAAACTGTCAATGCTAAAAGAAAACATACACCCAGAAATGAGTGCAATTAAGTAATTAAATTCGATTTAAAAAATTTCAACTGTCTATTGTGTAACCTTTGCACAACTTTGCTACAAAAACAATGAAGCTGCTGAAATATGCATCAATTAGATGAATGTAGCTGAGGTGGGCTTGGCGATATTGATCAGAATAATAAAATCTGTCTCTTGCACAACAGCTTGACCAAAGAAAGCACTGATTCACGTTTGGAACATTTATCACCATTAATGCCATTCTGGATCTTGTGTTTACATCTGACTCATTCACTGCAACTGACATATTTAAGTTTAAATACCTCATAAAGACCTTCCACTTGGGCTCCCCAGAGCACTCCACAATGTGGGGCACATAGTAGGCCCTCAGGCCTTATCTACCTGCTGAAGGACGTGTTCAAGTTTTGGCTTTACATGGCTATTACTACTTTTGCCATCTGAGCAGAAATAACCAAATCCCAAAGGACAACTTGTAACTGGAGGCCATCATAAGGATGTCCCCACGCCAATGGACAGGAGTGTTGGGCTCTGCACTAATGAGGCCTATGCTATGGCTTCCTTTTCTGCCACATGGACTTCACGTTAATGCAGAGCAGTCATTCCTAGTACGTCATGCCTAGGGGAGCAACTGGACGAATCCAGAAGGTTCCACCATCCTCACCTCTGCAGCACCTCAGTGCTCTATTCATCATACTGCCCTGACTTCAAATAGGGTCCCGTCATTGTCACAGGCCATTGAAATGCTGGTAAGGAAAAGTTCTCAACATCCAAACAGCATTTTTCACACCCAGATGGCAAGAATTCTTCACTCACTGACTCACTCATTCGATATCTGAATACCTATCATGCACCACGTGATGCTTAGGCTGACTCTGTTCAAAGTCAGGGGTGACACAAACCCAGATCTGCCATTCGGGCACCTGGTATGGGTTCGGAATTTATTCCTTGGAATTTTTTTTTTAATCCTAAAAAAACGCATTCGATTTTTAGAAAGCCTGCCATTTTGAGGGAGACTTAAGAAGAGCTGCGTAGCAACAAGAACATTGCCGACAAACAGATTAGCACTCTGTAAGGAATGACTGAAACCCAATTAAATGCACCATACAAAAACTAATTAAGGCAGACAGATGGAGAATTATGGTCAACACCATTCAAATCTGCCGCAGCATCTAACATAACAGGAATTTAAAGTAGTTTCTTATTTTTGCCTGCCGGAATCATAGTGATAATTCAGAGAAGTGCCACTATCTGTATTGTGTACAAATTATAAACCGGGCTTTAATTTCTTAGTCGTTTTCAAATGTAAAGGCTTAATTGGTCTTAAGGAAAAGAAATCCCTCTTCTCAGATTCCCTACGCGGCACAACACAGGGGCGACGCTTCCTCTCTCACCGACCCCGTTTCTGAACTAGCAAAAAGCAATCTACACGAACTTCTCCACCATTAAGCAGTTCTAATAAATCCGCGAGAATCACCTACAGAGAGCCCGTGGCCTGTTTCGTAATGCTTTCTGCGATCCCGCGGTCGGTAATTGTCTCACAAAAGCATGTAATCAGAAGGACAATGGAAATATGCAGGATACTGGAGATTACAGAAAAGGGACCAATGAAGGCAACAGGTCTAATGTCACCGAACTGCCACAGGAAAATCAAATCAAATGTTCTTTGAGTTAGGGCTTCAAGGTCAGTCTTGGATCAGAAAGCTACACGTAATTAATGGAGGCTTAAATGTTAAGACCCACTTGAAAAATAAGTTCGTTCCTCAAAGAAAAGACCCATAGACCAAATCATCACCTTGTGGCTCAGTGAAACCTTTGTTACTACCTACAAGAAAGGAAAATGAATTTTTTAAAATTCCAGAGGATTACTTTTCTCTTTCGCTAACATTTTTTAAAAGGCATTTAAAAAGAATCTTAG
Source organism: Suricata suricatta (assembly GCF_006229205.1). Lineage (NCBI taxonomy): Eukaryota > Metazoa > Chordata > Mammalia > Carnivora > Herpestidae > Suricata > Suricata suricatta. The sequence goes on from NC_043701.1 coordinate 173,112,856, forward strand.
GCCACCGTGATGTACAAAATTTCTAAAGAACACACATCATGGTTGAGTGAGTGTGAATGTGATGGAAGTCATACAGCAAAGGATATTCCCGTAACTACAGTGACCACAAGAGCTTCCCGAATGAGGGCTTCTACCCCTCAAAGGGTCGCTAGAACCCTGTCCTTTTTTTTTTTCCCTAGCTAACATTTTGAGTATTTTCCATATGCTCGGTACTACTTGAAACACCTTACATGTTAGGCAACTTCGTTAATTCTCACAAGCACCTGATGAAACAGAACTATGATTTTCCCCATTTAGCAGGTTAGCAAACTGAGGTAAGAAAATACCAACATATCAATGACCAAAATACATGACAAAGCAGCAAGCACACCTCTGAAATCTCAGAACTTGTTCAATAAATGCATTCTTATCAAAATTAGGGCTATTCACCTCAAAGTCTGTTCTTTATTTCTTATAATTGACCTAAAAATGACTTCTAGAATATTGTACAGACCTTCCTCTACAATCAGGCGTTTTAAGAGCCATGGGTAATGAGCATTTCTTCATTCATCATCTTGAGAAGTGTGACAGGCGGCTGGCGAAAGCCACCAAAAGATGCTAACAAACTGTACTACTGTTAGTAAGATTGATCCCTGCTTATAGAGGCAAACTCCGAGGTGTGACAGACGACCCCAGGGTCAGACGCTCGGCACTTACACGTCATGCATTTAGTCACTGTTGATTTATTCGTTTAACAACTAGCTTTTAGTGTGAACTGTTAACAACAACACTATAAATAACTACCTTGCCAGACAGAGGCTCCAACCACGTGTGGCTATGTTCCGTATCACTCACAGTATAGTCTCAGGGTGGTTTCAGTGTAAAAAAATTGTTTAATGTTTACTCTTGAGAGAGACAGACAGAGAGAGAGACAGATAGACAGAATATGAGTGGAGGAGGGGCAGAGAGAGAGGGAGACACAGCATCTGAAACAGGCTCCAGACACTGAGCTGTCAGCACAGAGCCTGACGCGGGGCTCAAACCCATGAACCATGAGATCATGACCTGAGCCGAAGTCGGCTGCTTAACCAACTCAGCAACCCACATGCCCCAGGGTAACGTCAGTTTAAGATCTCATGAACGACTTCTGGATGGGTCCAGGACCAGGTAACGATACTTACCCAGGTAACAATCCAACAGCTCAAGAACGAGGGAGAGACTACTGTCCCATTTCATGAACTATACATGAAACCTCCCTTTCTTAAGGGAAACTGTATGATTTCTAACACTGGAGGTTAATAAGCTCAGAGCACTTTTTTTTTTTAACTTTTAGGGTGCTGTGGAGGTTGACCAGCTAATAATGTAATTTACTTAGAAGGGGAAATCATTTTATGCTGACTGCCCCGCCAACCCTCTAAGACCTACCACCTGTCCCCAAACAAGACCGAAACGCAGCCATCATTTGTAATGGTGCTGCGAGGTCCCGGCTAGGGAAGACAGGCCCAGGTCTAAACTTGGATTCACTGAAGATGCACATGAGCTGCAGGGGACCTGCAGACAGGGGTACGCCCTCAAAGAGCTTGCAGTCTCTTCAGGAGAGATGTGGAAATAACCCAGACACCACAGCAGAGGCTGGGGGATGGGACGTTAAAAATCTGAAGCAAAAAGCTAGAGCAAAACACGCAGCAATGAGCTAAGGGGAATGGAGGGGCGCCTGGAGGGCTCAGTCAGTGGAGCATCCAACTTCGGCTCAGGTCATGACCTCAAGGTTCGTGGGTCCGAGCCCCGTGTCAAGCTCTGTGCTGACAGCTCGGAGCCTGGAACCTGCTCTTCCAGGCTCTCTGCCCCGCCCCCACTCATGTGCTGTCTCTCTCACAAATAAATAAACAAACATTAAAAAAAATAATAAGGGGGAGTAGAGGAAGAGCCTGGAACCTGCACGGGAGATGTGGAGCTGGAGTATGTTGCCAGGGAAAGTTTTGAGACGAAAGGCAGCAGGGCAATGCTGCAATGATGGAACACAGGGCAAGCGCATGGCGGGGGGTGGGGGGGGAAGGGCTTGAGGTAATGGTCCAGTCATAAGGTGGAGCAGATGTAGAGAGATGAGGCTGAGGTAACAGCAGAGAACCATCGATAAGCAGCCTACAGGGTCTGGACTCTATTCTGATGCAGTGAGAAGCGTAGCAATGTCACAGGACTCAGGACAACGATCTGAGAACGTCACCCTGCCAATGGCAGGAAAGCAGCTGGACTGGATAGATGAACCTGCAGGGCAGGATAAGGGGGCCAAGAAGTCTGTCCCAGACTGGGCTCGAACCAGGCAAATCCGCCAAGCTCTGCGCCTAACAGCGGTTGAGCAAACGTGCAGAGGTGAATGTGGGTTCTACTGGTCTCCGTTGCTCTCCATGTGGCTGCACACCTCTGACCGCAGCCCTGTGAGCCGAAGACCCACTCCCGGCCGCCGGTGCCTCTGCTCGATGGGCCAGCCCTTCCTCCTCCACTCCCATCTCTTCACGGGATCCTCAGCTTTTCCTCCCCCAACGAGTCAGTTCCCGTGAATCCCCCCTCCCAGAGTTGTTCCTGGATTTCCTATTTCTTTCCATGTACTGCAACCCTTCCTCCATCTGAGCCACAAGCCTCTGAATGACGGACAGCCTCTCCCCTTCCCCTCCTTCCTCTGCAGTCCGCTCTCTGTCCTCTTGCTGCCAAGAGTGGGAGGTCTTTAAAAAGACCAATCTCAGGGCACCTGGATGGCTCAGTCGGTTAAGCGTCTGACTTCAGCTCAGGTCACGATCTCGTGGTTCAGTTTGTGTGTTTGAGCCCCGCGTCAGGCTCTGTGCTGACAGCTAGCTCAGAGCCTGGAGCCTGTTTTCAGATCCTGTGACTCCATCTCTCTCTGACCCTCCCCTGCTCATGCTCTCGCTCTCTCTCTCGCTCTCTCTCTCTCTCAAAAATAAATAAAAACATTAAAAAATAAAATAAAATAAAAAGACCACTGTCATCATGGCACGCCCCTACTTAAAACTCCTAACCGCCCTTAGGATACGTTTCGAAATCTTGACCATGGCCTCCAGAATCTGGCTCAGAGCTCCTCTCTTGCACCCCATGTTCCAGAAATACTGACCTTCTTTCAGTTTCCTAGTATGCCAAGCTCCCTCCCTTCTTTGAACCTTGAATTCTGTTGCCCCTTTATGTGAATTTCATTCTGAATTCCCTCACCCTGACTTCCTAGATCTGAACTGCTCAGTGGCAGCACTGCTCCCTGAGACCGGCAGTCCACCTCCGATCTCTCGGAAACCTGTGCTCTTCCTCCATCCTTGCTTACTTCCTGTCTCCCCCACTCAGTGGAACTCCTATGTCTTCTGCAGAGCACCGCAGGTACCTGATCAAGCCTCTGCTCACTTGCTATCAACTCAAAAACCCCTCCCCCCAAACCTCTCACCTGGAATCACTCCCTCTCTTTCTTTAACACACGGCCCTGTAAAGTGCCTCATCCTGTAGAGACCCATCCCAGCAGAATGCTCGCTACAGGGGACGTGATCTCGACAATGAGCTGCAGGAAGGCGGGGGACATTATCTCGTTCCTTCTTATCACTGTTAAGTTCACATTTCTCCCCAATCCGTTCATGGTCAAAGAACTCAAACAGGATGTGTGCTGTTGAAAAACTGGGCTAAAACCACTGAAAGCAAACCAAAGGGGCTGAGAATTACTTGTTTCTGGTTGTGCTGCTTTTTCCTTCTTAGCACCGCTGCCGCTGGGATGGGATCGCTTCCGGATCATGGACATGAGGGATCTTTGGGAGAAAGAAAAAGAGGGACAGGAGATTACTGGGTGCCTGGTAAGCCAAGAAATAAAATGTACGATTCAAAATAATCAGTAAAATCCAATTCATCTCTAGGTACATAAATGCTAGAATTCAGGAGTCTATTTTCCACTTCTAATAAGTTATTAAACTTTTCATCACTTTAAGGAAGAGAAAGATGTCTCATCCCTTTCTGCGGGAAACCATACTAATTACGCAAGCAAATTAATTACTTAAGAAGGGGGCCACCATAATTACCAATGTGATTCGAAGTAAAACAAATACAGAAAAAAAAAGTCAATATCCATACCCCAAATTCGGAAATAGCCACCTACATAATGCATTAGAGGGACAGGAAAGGCTGAGAGAATTCGAGGATGTTTGCAGTAAATATCTATTTGTGAAATACTGGCATCAACACCTCTGAATCTGAGTGACACAGACCAGATACTGAAGGGATAAAGTACATTTAGACCACAGTCTCTCTGGCCTGTGTTTTAAAAATGTGTACCAAATCCAAGTCATGATAAACTTGACATGAAAATTTTAAGATTTCCATCTAGTAAAAGACACCATAAAGAATAAAACAAGAAACCCTATGGCTCAGTGAGAAAGAGCAGGCAATCCTACAAAGAAGTAGGACAGAAGCCTTGAAACTCCGTAAATGAAGATGTCCTAACTTCACATTCAGAAAAAGTGCTGGACTTCCTTAGTTACTAAGAAAACACAAATGAAACCCACACTGATTTAGTTACACGGTCATCAAATGGGCAAGAAATGCTACGTCCGGGCATACCAAGCGTTGCTGGGACTGGGGGTAACAGGAAGTCCTACACTGACGGCAGTGCAGGGACGGATTGTGCCGCTTTGGAAAACTGGCCTCACCCCGTGGACCTGAAGCCAGGAATTCCACTGTCGTGGATCTTACAGAAATGCAAGCCCTTCTACCCCAGGGTTCACATACAAGAAGGTTCACATAGAATTTCCAGAATGTCCTGGAACTGGCAATAAGTCAAATGCCTAGAAGCATCACGATGGATAAGCGCACGGAGACATTCATAAAATGGATTATGTCGCCATGAATATGGATGAGGTTCAGTTCCACAAAATAACACGGATGAGTCTTGCAAAATAATGTAGAGTAAAAAGAACGAGACCCAAATGCAGACAGTAAAATTCCAATTATATAGTTAGGGAAAGAAATACGTATATTCATAGGACTTTAGGGATATATATGTGGGCAAAAATTTTTTTTCTTTCACATAAGAATAAAAGGATAAGGCTCTAGGCTACTAGTATTTTTCTATTTCTTGATTTGGATGGTGAGCACGTGGGTGTTCACTTCATATTACTTTTAAACTGTACATAAGTTGGTGTACTGTTTCTACATGTTATCATTCCCCCTCAAAACAGTTTATCAAAAAAAGAAAACAAAAACAAATGGACTGAGAATTCCTGAGGTCCTTCAACTACATTTTAAACGTCCTCAGTCCCCAGGAGGCCAAGCTGGGAAGGTGTAACGTTGCCTAGGGAATGAGGGACCTGGACCATGGCAATGCCTGGCTGAAGACAGACCGGCTCAGTGTTTCCTGCTCACCGTAATTTTCAGATTATTTTATTTCTTGCTTCTGCCTATAGATCTGTTACTAATCCTCGACCTGCCTTTTCTTCAAACTCCCAGACACACTCAACAGTCTCTCGCGAAGCCCAGCAAAAAGAAAGTGCTACATTCCGCTCCCCTCCACCCAGTGAGGTTTCTAGAACGGACCAACTGGAAAATAATTAGTCATTGGACTTTGACTTCATTTGGTTTGCCTACTGGGGGCTCACGGTGGCTCCATATGGAATTAAATTATTTTCACAGGAAGTTAGAAATCCTTATTTACACAGAATTTTAAAACAAGCATATTTTATTCCAAAAGTTGGGATAAATGAAAGAATGCAAACGTAATTTGCTCATTTGTGCCATTCTGTGACTGAAGGCAAGGGATATTCAATGTCTACAGGTTAACATTCTGTGGTAGAGTGGGGCGTGGAGAGGGTTCTCCCCGGTCGGGGGCTTCCCTTAGTCTCTCACAACACTCTGTAATGAACTCATTTCTGGTTGTGACATTTTCAGGGTTGAATTATTGTATGTAGAGATTACAAAGCAGGAAGTTATTTGTCCTGTTCGAAATATCGGTGTACACTTACATAAATGAAGAAAAGCACCCAAGTAGATGAGAGAATGTGTTAACTCCAACTATTCTGAATTGAAGTGTAGTTGGAGACTCATATGATGCCCAGAGGAACATCATCCGTAACATTATAAAAGAGCCCTCTGTCAAGACGGGGCTTAGGTCACAGATAAAGTAGGTGTCTCAGGCCAGATGAGAACACCAGGACAAGACATCTGGGATCAATCATCCAAACCTCTGGCTAAAACTGCCCCATTTCACAGCCAGTTCAACTGGATCAACAGATAAAAGCTTGAAGCAAGAGCTCCCAAACATGGGCCGGTTCAGTGAAAGACACTGACCTTGAAATTCTTTAAGAAGTAAGAAGTGTTTCTCCTGCTCACTGTGTTAGTCAGGCTGACTGGGTCAGTGAGGTACTCAGATATGGGGTCAAACATTCCTCTGGGTGTTTCTGTGAGGGGTTTTGAATAAGCTTAATGTTTAGATGGGAAGCCTGAGTAAAGCAGACTGCTCTCTGTAAGGTGGGTGGACCTCATAGCATCAGTTGAAGGTCCGAATAGAACAAAAGGGTGACCACTGCCCAAGGGAGACAGAATTCCTCCTGCCTGCCTGCCTTGAAATGAGGAGATCCGCTTTTTCCTGCTTCCAGACTTGGATGGAAACACTGCCTCTTCCTCGGTCTGCAGCCTGCTTGACCTTGAGACTGAAACCACAACCTAGGCTCTCCTTGGGCTTTGTCCTTCCAACCTACCCCCGGAACTTCTCATAGTCCATAATCATGTGAGCCAATTGCTTAGAATAAATTTTTTATGCGGATGCATATGATGCATACACATATATGCACACAGATCTATACACACACCCCTACTGCTTCTGTTTCTCTGGCAAACTCTAACTGATACGCCAACACACCCAACTCTTCCCGGTGAGCCGTGCCTGCCCAGGACCTCTCCTGCCTTCACTACTGCCAGGAAAACATGACCAAGGTATGCCTTCCACCTCGCTTTCCTCTCTCCTCCCTGTCCCCTGGGTCAAAGGAGCAAGCCGCAGTCTTTATTTTTCTTTTCTGTTTTCATTTATATCCATTATCTATGGCAGGGTAAAACAAACGGCTCAGGAACAAAGTTAGAAAACCTTGATCAGTGGATTCAAAGTCCAATGAAACTCAATACATATGCAAATACGTTTCTTTGACAAGGAAGTACTCCTTACCAAAAAAAAAAAAATTCTCTTTCTGCTTAGAAATTACATCTTACACTACTTAAATTCATCTTATAATAAAAATCATTCATGGTATTCAATGAACACTTTCTTTAAAGGGTCTTATAAAAAAAGAGCTCATGCTTTACATGGACATAGTCTGAGTCCTACATTCATTTCTCAGTATAGCTGAGAAGTGCTCTTAGGGAAAATATTCTATTTAGGTTACACTTTCCTTTTAACTCCAAGGGCTTCAAAATTCGTTAGGCTAAAACTTAAAGGCCAACAGCAAGACTGTAATCACTTTCTTCATAGTTCTCCCTCCTCATAGACAGAAGTGACCTTTCTTATCAGCTCAAAATTCTATACCTTAGAGAAAGATCAAAGTGATGAATTTCCTATTTTAAATGTCAAATTCAGAATATCTCCAACTGCTTTAGCTACCCGGGAGAGAAAGGAATTTAAAATACCTGAAATTCTTTCAATTGACTCTTGGACCAATCATGTGTAAAAATTATTTTGCCTTGACTACCTCAATGGCTTAAAGTAGATTATTTATGTCATCCCCTGCTCAGTAAGGAAAACTAATGAGAATCCTTTTAAAAGGCAAAGTCCCATTTTCATAGCCGCGTGGGAGGAATACGCTACACGTTCTATTCAGACGGAGCAGCAAAGGTGCAAAGAGCGTGAATAAATGGCCTCTCTGGTTGAAAGGATTAAACAAAACACATGAGTTAATGAACGGTAAAAAAGCTAGCAAAATTTTAAATTCCATTTTTTCCAGAATAAATTATACAGACGCAGCTAACACCATGACATGAGGAGGTACGCTGTCACTGGGGCGAACAGGTGGTCCCTCGGGATGCTCGATGTCATCGGAATGAAGCATCAATGACAAAGGAGGCCAATATGTGACTCTAGGGTCCACTGTGCTTAATTCAGGCCCCCAGGATCATCGAGACACCTCAGGCTTCGGAAAAAGTGAACTCGTGCCTGCGTGGATGATTCTCTATCACAAGAACGTAAACATAATTTCTTCTTCTGGAACGTTCCTCTCTCGGCATTATTAAAGGTTTAAATGCGAGGTTAGGGATAAAACATAATTAGCACTTTTAGCTTAATTACTAGTCTGTGACAATTACTACTGATAAGTTTTTGTCTCATTTAGTACTTTTATCTTTAGAGTAAGTGAACAAACGGAGCTTTTCAAATTCAGAGTCGGACGCGGAAAGGGAATAACATTCTGAAAAAGCTCAAAATTTTCTGGTCTTCCACGTAACAGAAATCCCGGGCTCGAAGACTGAAATTTTGCAACTGAACCATCAGGCTTTTTAAACAAATGTCTGGCTCGCAGGTTTGGAACATGGACGGCAGGAGAACAGGGCGGGCCCCGGGACCATCTCTGCCACGGGCTTTGTAGGCCCTTTCTGTACAGATTACAAGTGATACACTGGCCTTTACAAGATCTGCTGAGCGAGATACCAGCCAGTAAGTTTCAGAGTTTTTACGTTTTTACCACCCCTTCCTCCAATGATGCAATTTAAGACAGCAGTGTGCTCTGTTCTTTTGTTTTTAAAGGAGGGATGCCCCCTCCCGTCCGCTGCAGGCTCTCTGACAAGGAAGGCCCATGATGCCCAGAGGTCCTCCCGCAGGTGCTTACCGGATGGGGTTGGGAGGAGGAGGGGGAAGCGGCGGCGGAGGCGGCGGAGGCGGTGGCACTGAATTCTCTGACTGGTTCACCCGCTTCTGGAGCTCGTCCACTGCAGAGAGCAAGCAGTCAGACAAGAGCTGAAACAGCAACTGAACAGAACACCTTTGACCCACATAGAGGAAAACACATAACCTCTCTCAAAATCGGGTTCTTTGTATTAAGGCAAAGGTAGACATCCCAGGATGGTGGCGGGGGTGCCTGAGTGGTTTAGTCGGTTAAGCATCCAACTTTGGGTCAGGTCATAATCTCACTGTTTGTGGGTTCGAGCCCCAGATCGGGCTCTGTGCTGACAGCTCAGAGCCTGGAGCCTGCTTCGGATTCTGTGTCTCCCACTCTCTCTGTCCCTCCCCTGCTTATGCTCTCTCTGTCTCGAAAATAAATAAAACATTAAAAAAATAAAAAGTAAAACAAAAAAAAGGAATCTCAGTATGAAACTGCAGAATGTCTTAACCTTTTTATCCTCTGGGCGGCCTGCCATCGCGAAAGCGGCCTTACATAGGTTACAAGAAAACATTACTGCCTTGTTGCTTTACATCCAACTACGGAAAAGAAAAAATAATTCAGGACAATGCTGCATGGGTGGGAAATAAGGACCGAGTAGGCTGAAGAAATATTTGTTAACAATGGACTACTACTCAAACACTAAGAAATTCTTAATACTTGACTTTTAAAATGTATAGACCGGGAATTAATTTTAAAGATGACATTCAGTGCTGAATTTGAATAGCATACTTTCCTCCCTCCACTTAATTTCCTTCAAAAAATTACAAATTCTCAAGTTCTTGATTTTTAATCAGACTCAGACTCTCAAATGTCTGTGACTTCAGAAAGTGGTTGCTCTTCGCAAAGGAGCATTCTGGAAATCCAATTTATCCACTCAATTCATTCTCCCCGTTAATAAGCAGGTATTTAAGCACCAACAATGTGAAAGGGGCCGTGCGTGGTGCTGTTCAAGATGCAGTTTCTGAGTTCAAGCTCAAGCTCAATGTACACTGCAGATGCTAATACCCCTAAGATAGGCCCCACTAGGCTCTGGTACTGAGCAGTGTCTGTACTCAGGAACGGCTCTCTGTCCCCAGCCAGTTCTCTCTCCACGAATGACTGCACCCCCAGTGATCTGCTTTTTTTGTTTGTTTCTACATATATAATCATGGTGGCTTTGGCCACAGGCTGCCTCGATATTCACTTAAAAAGAATGGATGGGGCACCTGGGTGGCTCAGTCGGCTAAGCGTCCGGCTTTGGCTCAGGCCATGATCTCACGATTCGTGGGTTTGAGCCCCGTGTCAGGCTCTGTGTTGATAACTCAGAGCCTGGAGTCTGCTTCGGATTGTGTCTCCCACTCTCTGCCCCTCCCCTCCAATGCTCTCTCTCTCTCTGTCTTTCAAAAATAAATAAATGTTAAAAAATTTTTAAAAAAAGAATGGAACACTTCTTAACTTTAGATCAATTAAAAAATAAATTGCAATTCAGTTTCATTGTGGGTTAGAAAGCACTGAATCTTTTTTAAAGGGGGGGAAAAAAAGCCTACACGGTTCTTCCATACAGATTTCAAAATTCTAGTATAAAATGAACCAAAAAGCCGAAGTGAATACTGAAGCTGTTATAAATGGGAACGACCTGCCTCCTTAAATCACCTGCCTTCCAACAGAAACTTATTACTTATCCCGGTGTAATAATCCAATTCGCACATTCCTGTCAAGCCTTTTAGAACTAAATGAATAAATCCTTTGATTTAAGTATCCCCTGGAGGTTGAAAAGTTTTTCCACTTAATATACATATTGTTGCCCGTTTCACTGTTAGCTGTGATACTGAAAGTATTAGTTCGTGGGTATAATTAGACACCACACATGGGGGTTGTACGAACCATAAAAGTTTAGTTCTTAGAAAGGCGTCCTGAAATGAACAACATAAGAACTCCATGAACACTCCTATCTGAATCCCTGAGAAACGGCGCCATGTTGGTCTTCTCATATTAGCGGTATCTTTGTGTCTTACTTCTGTAGGGGAAGCTCCCAAAGGCTGAGGGCAACAAGTCTAAGTGTTCGCGGAGCGCTGGAGGACAGTGGCCATTCGACTCAACTGCTGTGATTTGCGGACTCAAGCGTTCGGCAAGCGTCTGGACCAGCTACCCGCCAGGTTCGGGGCTGGACGCGGGGGATTCAGACCACCAAGACACAGAGCCCACTGGAGGCTTTTACCGGAATGCTTTAAATCTCTGGCTTTCTCCTCAGAACTCTGGTATTTCAATTCCAGTTCCTTTTTATCCTCTTCCAGAAGCCCCAGCTGCTGTTTGAGGTTGCGTATCTCTCTGTGGAGTGCTCCGTTTTCCAGCTGCTCTTCTAATTCTTTCACCTGTAATTTATAAACAGAACGTCACAGTCTTTCCTTTGTCAGGGAAAATAAAGGGGAGGAACACCACTGCTTGCCTTTACGTTCCATTTCATGGCAAAGAGATTCCAATCCATCTTGAAAACCACATTAATCCTGGAGTACAGTCAATACTTAAAACAGCAGCTATTTGAATCGATATAAATTTATTGGAGACTTAATATCACAGATAATTAGATGTTTAAACATGGGTCAAAAAGTCTAAGTGTTCGCGGAGCGCTGGAGGACAGTGGCCATTCGACTCAACTGCTGTGATTTGTGGACTCAAGCGTTCGGCAAGCGTCTGGACCAGCTACCCTAAGAAATTTATTTAAAATAAATTATTACTTTTGTACCCATTTTCAAGAGAAAATTCAGGTATCATGAGAAAGAATCCTTGGGAGACAACTTGGCAACCAGTATCAAAAACCTTAGAAAGAGAGGTGCCTGGGTGGCTCAGTTGGTTAAGTGACTAACTCTTGAATTTGGCTCGAGTCATGATTCCAGGGCAGTAGGATCGAGTCCCAAGTCAGGCTTCATGCTGAATGTGGAGTCTGCTTAAGATTCTCTGGCTCTCTACCCCTCCCCCCAATCACACGTGTGTGCGCTCGCTCGCTCTCGCTCTCTCTCGCTCTCTCTCTCTCTCTCTCTCTCTTACTCTAAAATAAAAAGAAACAAAGACTGAATACTTGATTTAGCAAACTACTTTTAAAATTTGACTTAAAGAAATAGTAAGACGGGGCACCTGGGTGACTGGGTTGGTTAAGTGTCTGATTCTTAATTTCAGCTCAGGTCATGATCTTGTGGTTCGTGAGATTGAGCCCCGTGTCAGGCTCTGCGCTGATAATGTGAAGCCTACTTGGGATTCTCTCTCCTTCTCTCTCTGCCCCCCCCCACCCACTCACTCAGGCAGTCTCTCTCTCTCTCTCTCTCTCTCAAAATAAATAAACTTTTAAAAAATCCTTTAAAAAAAGAAAGAGTAAGACAAGAATTCAAATATATTTACTGTAGTGTTCTTCCTAACAGGGAAGATTTGAAAATAAAGACCCACCAATATTACTGACTTAAGAATTCATGGTGTGTTCACTAAATGAAGTACTATACAACCATTTAAAATCACACAGCTCACTACATGCTGACACGGGATGATACGTTACCAACTGGGGAAAACAAATCAGATTGTAGAACAATACACATGGTCTTATTCCATTTAAACTGCCTTCATAAAATTCTCCATTTGCATAAAGTTTGGATAGGTACCAAAGTATGGACTTCTTGGGTAATCTTAATTTCTTCTTTAGTTGGTACTACATTTTAAAAGTTTATGGGGCACCTGGGTGGCTCAGTCGGTTAAGCATCAACCTTGGCTCAGGACGTGATCTCACAGTTTGTGAGTTCGAGCCCCGCACTGAGTTCTGTGCTGACAGTTTGGAGCCTGGAGCCTGCTTCAGATTCTGTGTTCTCCCTCTCTCTTGGCCCCTCCCCCACTCACACTCTGTCTCAAATATAAATAAGCATTAAAATAAATAAATAAATAATAAAAAAATAAAAGTTTGTTCATTAGATGAAGTATGTGTTGCTTTTATCATCAGGAACACAGCACAGTGTTTGAGAGACTGCTGGGGGGCCCACAGGGGGCTCAGAGACAGGGAAGGGCTGTTAACCACACGCCTAGAAGACCACGAGAGGCCCTGTATTTTCCAGTATGGCCGCCTCAGGAGTCCCGCGGCACTCACAGTACCAGCTCTTCTACCCCAACGAGGCACATATCCAGCGAGTGACTCCCGCACCTGACTTCAATTCGGTAGGTTCTAGGCCTGAGTTATTTACTACATGTGCTAACTCCACCTGGTAAGACTTTTCAAAGCTGCAAAACTCTAGCACAAGCTACATAGACATAAACCGTCTTTTACTCTCCCTCTCTTTATCTGAAATGGCAATTTCTTTCCAAAAGAGAAAAGAAAACAAAAGTTCTCCTCGCTCTATTCCCTAGATCTCCGTCCAGGGGCAGCGCCTGCTCCCGTCCACTCGTCTGGAGGCTGTGCGTAAACACCAACGTTTCTAACTGAGGGGGGGGACAAAAACCAACTCTGCCTCACGACCAACTCTGCAAAAACTCCAGCAACTTCCAAGGATTAGACGTCAGTATTATCGCTTAGAGAGATGTTGGCAGGTGATGACAAATAGCAGCCAACAGCCTTTTCTTCACAAAAGAGGGACACTGGAAATAGTATAAATATTGATGTAATTTTTCTTAAGTGGTTTCTTTAACTTCAGAGCCTTTGTTCCGGCTGCTGGCCTGCTCTCCCCGCCCGCCCCCTCTCTCTCTCGCTCACCTACCGGGATGGCTCTCCTTTCTGCCCGGCGCACAGAGGTGGGCCGTGTCGGCTGGAGTCGCTGCACTCAAACAAAATGAAATAACCACTTGGGAAGTCTTTAAACATATACATTTGTGCCAGATTTACAAAATCAGAAATTTTCTCTAAGCAAACAATGACTACCAACGCGGACATTTCCTCCCTCTTTGAGTAAGACCTGTGCCTTCCACTAAGCTCTCCGAGACGCGAACACGCCGGCGGTGCGTGTGGTCTCCAGGAACACCATCAACTCACAGATGTCCCCACCGTGCTTTCTGTGCCTTACCCATGCTCTTCTCCGTGCTCTCTCTTTCCCTCGCTTCTTCAGACCTTCGGACAGGTTAAAGATCCGTATGAAGTCTGGGATGGTGGCGCTATGAATTTTTAGTTGGGGGCTAAATTAACTTCATTTGGTAGTGACATTTTTCGAAAAAGTGAGAAGACGGGAAAGACTCACTCATGCCCCCAAGGGAACTCTGGGTGTCTGGACTGAGCCCTCTCGTGCGGGGTGGGGGGGGGGGTTGTGTATCAAGACTCCAGTAGCAAATCCGTTACCTTTTTCTGATGCTGAATTCTCTCTTCTTCCAGTTGCTGGACAAGTTTTGCATTTTCTTCTAAAGCTTTCAACAGCTGCTGGTCGGGGGCAGAGCTCTGCAGCAGAAGGTGGCTCTGTCTCTTCAGCTTGTTCTGTTCAATGAACATCTGTAAGAGGGAAGGACAAAACACGTCTGAACCAATCAATCTCCCGGATCTCCCCAACTGAAACCAGAGCGTCGGGAAAGCTCAGCTTCTACTCAATAGTTAAAGGTAGGACTCCTGGTGGCTCAGTCGGTCGAATGTGTGGCTCTTGGTTTTGGCTCAGGTCGTGATCTCGTGGTCTGCAAGATGGAGCCCCACATCCGGTTCTGCACTGACAGTGTGGAGCCTGTTTGGGATTCTCTCCCCCCCCCCCACTTGTGTTTTCTTTCTCTGTCTCTCAAAAATAAATAAACATTTTTTTTAAAGTTAAAGGGAATTTCTGAATGGTACAGTATCACAGTTCTAGAAGTAATGACCGCTATGATTTCACCCAGAACTTTTATACAATCTTCAAGGACCTTCACCTTTGCCCCAAGGAGGCATATATGCAATAACTGAGCCTTATTTTATATCTCAGTTTTTCATGTTTTATTATTATTTTAAAACACATTAATACTAATAGTACTGGCTAATATTTATCAAGAACTGATCTCACGCCAGGTACTCTATTAAATATTTTATACGTGTTATTTTAGTCCTTACATCAATCTTAGGAGTTAAATACTTCTTCCTTGAATAGCTAAAATTTACTAACCCTATGAGATAGATTTGGTGGTGATTTTACATGTATTACATCATCTAATCCCTAGAACACTGTCAAGTAGATTCTATTATTATCCCATTTTTACTAATAAGGTAACTGAGGTGCAGAGAGTTTAAGCAACCTTCCCAAGAACACATGAAGTGGCAGAAATAGGATTTAAGCCAAGATCTGTCTGATTTATAAGCCTAAGCTCTTAACCACCTGGCTAATCTCCTTCCTCTGGTATTTATTAAACCTAATGTTTTGTTTTAAACCAATTAGCTTTTCCCCAGTGATGAAAGTAGTTAACAGCGAGGAGGGTAAAGAAGAGACAGGAAAAGGTACATTAATTTTTTTTGGCCCCTGTACTAAGCAACTTATATACATACCTGGTCTTTACAAGGTTACATTTTTGAATACGACATTATTTCTATGAACCTGTTGTCTCTTTTCCTTAATATCCAACACAAGTTAGCCAGCGGGCGAGTCTACACAGAAATGTTTCATAAACTCTGAAATTAGGCCCATTTCATAGAAGAGCTTCAGAGTCTCAGATTCTTAACAGCATTTATTTTTTTATAAACTTTTAAAAATGCTTTTTATTTATTTTTGAGAGACAGAGGGAGAGAGCACAAGAGGGGAAGGTCAGAGAAAGAGGGAGACACAGAATCTGAAGCAGGCTCCAGGCTCTGAGCTAGCTGTCAGCACAAAGTCCCATGCAGGGCTCGAACCCACGAACCGTGAGATCATGACCTGAGCCGAAGTCATATGCTTAACTGTCTGAACCAGCCAGGTGCCCCAACAGCATTTTAAAGTTAAACCGACATTCTCCTTCCCCCAGTCAGCTCACTTCTATGTAATGGAAGGTGCCGGGGAGGCAGGAGGGAATGGGCGTGTGTGTGCACGCGCGGGGGCTGAGCTCCAGGACCGGGAGGCCAGAGGCGTCACCGTGCTGGGGAACAGCCACCCCACAGTTCACCAGTATCTCATCTAGCATCTGGCATCTGAAACCAGCGGTATAAATGAAATGAGCTATTCTGACTTAACGATTATTATCACAATAGTGTTTTAAGGCATTTTCCCTCTCTTAACACTTGAGTTGATTGGGGTCCCTCGCTGGTGTCTGAGCAAACACCTCAGAGAGCCAGCAGGAAGGCCTGCCAATAGCAGCCGGAGTCAGTGAGTCCTCTGGCTTTCTGGCAAGTGATGTCTTTTCGTAAGAGTGCTTGGAGGCCAGCGGCAGAAAGAGAGGCAGCAGTTGGGGTGGGCGACCAGGACAGAGGCGGTGAGCTCAGCGGGCGGACGGCGCTGGGCACGGCCACCGTCGTCGGTCAATGCACGGCTGTGCCCCTCGCACTGCGCTGCTTCTCTGAGCCCCCGTTCCCTCCTGGGGGAAAGACACTGTTCTTCCCTCCACGACGCTCAGGAAAACTTGATACATGATTATAAATCATCTCAACTTTGGTTCTTTTGAAAAGAGTGAAGATTATGCCTTGGGGATGTTAATAATGTGAATTTCTTCCACAAAACCCTATAACAATCCCTAAGTAGTAATAGCATACAATGAAAAGAACATATAGAAAAGAAATTCCTCTAGGTAATGGCGGTAACTTTAAAGGACTTACTCAGACTACCTTTTCTAGACTCTAAGACACTAACGTGAAATATCCTACACAACGCCTTCTAACGATGTGTTTAAAGGAAATTTAGTTACCAAATACTAATGACTCTGGCTTTTAACTATGATAAGAACTTGATGTGTTTTTTAAAAAAAGAAATGTTAAGTGTGACCCACTAACTTGCATGTCTGTTTATTTTATTTTTGAGGGGGGGCAGGGGCAGAGAAAGAGGTGGGGACACAGAATTGGCAGCAGGCTCCAGGCTCCAAGCTGTCAGCACAGAGCCCAGTGCAGGGCTGGAACCCACCAACTGGGAGATCATAACCCGAGCAGAAGTCGGGACGTTTAACTGACTGAGCCACCCAGGCTCCCCTCACATGCACTTTCTTTTAATGGACAGACGGAAGTAGCAGTGTGGGAGAAACTTCACCTCTTTTTTACTTTACACATTTGAGAACTGTACATACAAGGCATATACGTTCCTTTTGTAACTAAAAATATGAAGGAAGTTAACTACTGAATTCTAAGGCTCCAGAAAGGCAGGGTCATAGTTGCTTTCTTCGCCATTACAGTCCTACCATGAGCACAGCCTCTGGCTTCTGAAGATGTTCGCTGGATTCACTAAAAACCAAAATGCGAAAGAATACTTCTCTTGTTAAATCGAGTCATGCACCTTGTAGCAGTAGTTATCTGTGGAAAAGCTGAGAATCTGTCAACCGTGCGAAGGGGGAGGCATATGGCTTCTAATCTAACTATAGTTTAAAAAAAAAAACAAACCCAACGATTTTCTTCTCACTATTGTGCAGATGGAATGGATATACGACAAAAACACTGAGCACCACTGCAAACACCGACGGCGCCAGAAAGGGATGGGCCCGTGCTCTCCCTCCTCCCACCTCCATCTCCTGGTGCCGGGGTCACGGGTCGGCGTCGCTGTTCCCGCCCGTCACTACCAGGTGAAGGGCAGAATCCATCACCCATTTTCATATTCTCAGTGGAATCACTTCTTCCGTCTTCTCTGCTGATGCATGGCCTTCAAGTTTTCTTCGAGCTGCTTTGCATTCTAATATTGTTCCACGAACAACAGATGTAAAACTGAAACTGTCTCTCAACATAAGACGCTAGCATTCGGGTCGAAACAAGCCACGCTTTTCAGTTCTGCAGTGGAGACACCTCCACATGATCCCTGCTCTCGCGCCCCCTCAGCCGTTTATTTGGGGCCATTATTTATATCGCTGCAGCTTTCTCGAAGGGCTCTGACACACTTCAATTCTTTTTTCTTTCTTCCAAGTACTAAGAGAACAGTTTTTACTCACCTTTCATTAAACTCCCTGAATAAAATGAATCATGATATTTCAAATTCATATCTTCTTGGACGGAACCTTTCCAGAGTTCATTGCTAGCACAGCTACACTCGAGTGCAGAGAGGCGCCTGCACAAAACCGTAATCTGATTTTCAAATGTCATTCCCACAACCCCACGCTTCGTCTTCCTTCTGCACCTTGGTTGCTTCTACCTACGAGTGTTTTGCATTTCCTTAGCTACTTTCCAGCACCGCCTACGGGGCACACGCGGATTCGAGCTATTTCTACACGGTGGAAATCTGGGGCAGACCAGCGCCATGGCATGAGCTGTGTTCTAGTTCAGCCAACTGGTGCCACATCATTTCCCTGTAAACCTGCCCCAGGGCTGTGGGAAACGGCAGCCACAACAGGTCAGCAAAGGGGAGCCGGAGCATGAGAAGCTCAAAGCTTTCCTCTGACATGAGAGGAAAGTCAGGACTCTGGCAAAAGGCCAAGATAGTGGGTGTACAACACAGCAACGTTCCACCGCAAGTGAAGAACCAGCTCGTGTAAGAGATCGCCGTTGAGGCGAAGAGATTCACTGATACCAGGATGCTGTCCCCCGAGGTGGTACTGGAGATGCAACCGGGATTCCTAAGGCCATTTGAAACATACAGAAATCCCGTGCCCACGTGGGACTTCCCTTCACAAGTTATGGGAATCCCCAAATATAACTTCCTTCTCCTGTTCAGCATTTTATAGTACAAAATCTTGTACCAGGACTGAAGAACCAGGCATTTGATCTTGGAATCACTTGGCTGAGCCGCTAGCATCCCCCATTTTACAGATCGTGAAAGCAAAGCCCCAAGAAGGCTAATACCCTCACTCAAGTCATACAACCAGTGACTGACTGACTGACATGGCCAAAATT
Source organism: Suricata suricatta (assembly GCF_006229205.1). Lineage (NCBI taxonomy): Eukaryota > Metazoa > Chordata > Mammalia > Carnivora > Herpestidae > Suricata > Suricata suricatta. The sequence continues at coordinate 173,131,606 of NC_043701.1, forward strand.
TGAACCTAGATCTTCTGATACCGGGTTCAGTGACCTTGACACTATTTCATAGCTGCCTCCCTTAGTTTCAAGTGATGAGTTCCGGGACATCAGGCTGGGTCAGCCATTAGAGCATGTGACTACTGACCTCAGAATTGTGAATTTGAGCCCCATGCTGGGTGCACAGATACCTTTAAGAAAAATAAAAAAATCTTTAAGACTAAAGTGGTAAGTTCTTATTCCACTTTAAAACCCATTTTGATACGTCATCTGCAGGGTCCTTTAAGAAACAAACATCTAAAACTAGGTCTCTGGAAACTTACCTCTTGTGCAAATGACTCCGCCTTCTTTCGAAGGTCCTTCTCTAGTTGCAGGTTGACCTGCATCTCCTCATACTCTTCCACCGCCAGCATGGACACTGAGGAGACGAGAAACAGAAATGGACAAAACGCCACACAGACTGTCAGGAAGATGAGTGATAAACAATGCTGAAGAGAGTCTACGTATCTGCATGCAATCACCCTCCCTCCATCGCTGGTTGGAATCTAATTGATAAAACCTTTTTGGAGGGCAACTCGGTGATGTGAATCAAAGATCCAAAACTATCTACGCCCCCTGACTCAACAATTCCGCTTTTAGGAAGGTCCTGATCCCCCCGAGGGAGTAAATCATGAACATGTCCAGAGATTAAGCAGTGAGATTGCTCTTGGCATCAGCGTGGACAACAGTGAAATCATCCAGATGGTCTCATGAGGAAGGACCAGGAAAGCACAGAATGTACAAGAAATAGGACTCTGCCATGGAAATGACATTGCAGAAATATATTTCTTGAACTGAAAGACATTCATGATATATATTTTTTTAATAAACTCACTTCTGGTTTTTAAAAATTTTTTTTATTTTTATTTTTGAGACAGAGCGAGAGAGAGCATGAGCAGGGGAGGATCAAAGTGAGAGGGAGACCACAGAATCCAAAGCAGGCTCTAGGATCTGAGCTAGCTGTCAGCACAGAGCCCAACGCGGGGCTCGAACCCACGAACTGTGAGACCATGACCTAAGCTAAAGTCGGACGCCCAACTGACTGAGCCACCCAGGCGCCCCTCACTTCTGTTTTTTGAAAGCTACGGATCCAGGAGGCATTTCACAGAAGACGAAACGTGAGAGGCCAGTGCACGTGTGGAAAGACATTCATCTTCATTAGTGATCAGAGAAATGGAAACGAAAACTACAGGCATCTTTTTACACTCACAAGGAGGGAACTGGCAAAAATTAAGGAGAGTTACACCAGGTCTGGAGAGGATAAGGAGCCACGGGAACAAATGCACTGCTAACAGCAACGTAAACCTGCATAGGAAGGGCTCTGGCGTCATGCAGTGAGACAGAAGATAAGCTGGTATCTGCCACGGATCTTAGTGAAACGCTCGGATATGTGCGCCAGGAGACGCGTATGAGATGTTTCACGACCACGTGACCTGGAATATCAAAACACTGGAAAAAACTCAAACGTCCACCAACAGGATACTGGACCGATGAATTCTGGTATAGACCCTGGATGGTGGACTGTAACAGCAGTGAAAATCAACACCCCACAGCAATGGCTTCAACAGGGACACACCCCACAAACCCAGACAGTGGCAGGACCCATGTGAAGGGATACCACTAATATAAAGTTCAAAAACATGCAAAATTAGACAAGATGCTGTTTAGAGATATATACATATTTGGTGGAACTTATTATAAAGAAAACAGATGATAAAAATCCAAGGGGGGCTAGGTACAAGTGAAGACTGACGTTCAAGGGGGCTGGTAAAGTACCAGTGGGTAAAGAGATATTTCTTTGCTGATATTTTCTTCATCTTCCATAAATGTTAAAAACACATTTAACAAACAATTTAACATAGAGAGAGCTTTCTTTAGATCGGAAGAATATACATGATGCTAATAGCGCTTATCACTGAGCTGTAAACCTTGAAAAGTCCTTTTCCTTTTCCTATTTCTATAGGAATCTATATTTTCCACTAAAAAAGTATATTACCTGAATAAAAAGAAAAAAAAATATATATATACTTTTTAAGTATCTTCCATGTTTATAAAGAGAAACGGCCTGAGATCCATTCAGGCCCGGAGTCAGAGGTCTGAATTAACAAATCAATGTAGGACAGAAATCTTCAAAGGGAAGGTCCTGTCAAATAAGAGCAACATGAAATCTTTGCTACTTTTTGACATTTTGTGGCCTGTGTTGTTAAATAATGATACAGACAGGATAGGAGGAGTGACCGCATTAGGAACTAGGCACGACCCACGCAGGTATCACAGGAGTCTCCCTCTGGAGAGGCACTCTCAATCCCGAACTGAGTCATCTCAATAAAATCTTTAAAAACATTCCCTTAATGGCTGCTTTCACACAGTGTTCCGCCAGGACACTTCAGTCCTAACTGACTAAGGACCGGTTTGTTGGGTAATGTCATAGAATTTCAAACTCTGTGCTCCGTAAATCTACTGCCTTCTCAGAGGAAAGACTAACAGTCTTACTCAAGTAAAGCAATATAAGTGGTGGTCTGTGATGTGAATTACAGGTCCCCGGGAGCTAAATGATTTTCAAACCTACTTAAGAAAAGAAATTTCAGGAAGAAAACAAAGGCGACTATGACTATCTGAAGCCCTGGGCAAGATAATTGCCTCTCTTTTCTACGTCCAGAACACCATAATAAAAAGTGGTTTTTCATATATCCTGGCCCTTTCGACTGGGATTCTAAAAGAAATTAGGTTGGTCCTATTAATGCATTTATTTATATAATCTCTCTCTCTTCCTAGATAGAGGATTCTCTGAAGGCAAGACCTATGTGATTAACCTTCATAGAACCTTCTGCTTCTAGCAACGTCCGTCAAGACAATTACTATCTTCCTAAATGCAGAGAGAGCCTAGGAAATGGCACAGTCTGCCACGTCTCCCACACTTAACTGTCCTTCATTTATTCAAAAACCTCAATTTGTGATGCAAAGGCGGAGAATTACCACCAATCACAACAGGGAAGGCTGGGGGGTTTCCTTGCAGTGTTGTAGCTTCTGAACTAGAAGAGAGAGCTAATGGGGTGGAAAAAAGAACGGAGGCTCAAAACTGTGTCTGCAGAACTCCGCTTGGGCGTCACTCCCTCATCCTAAACCAGGGGACGTAAAAAACAGTCCCCATGAGACTTGACGCTGTGTTTTATTAGCAAGGATTCTGTTTTCTCTAGAGGTCGCCTTCAGAGAAATTTCCTTCTCACGAGGAGACCAGGTCTGCTTCTCCTGATCAAGAGGTTCATTTTTATGTGATTCATATAAATGATCATGAATCTCTCATCACGCTGACCGCCAGACGGCTCCGAGCCAGGCACACGGGCAGGAACAGGCAGGACCTCAGGGGAGCACGCAGTCTGGGCATTGGTATTTGGTTTTACTTTCCCTTTGCCCCATTTTCTATATCCTCTCAATTTAAAACTATCATCCGGACGCCTGGGTGGCTCAGTTGGTGAAGTATCCGACTTCAGCTCAGGTCATGATCTCGCAGTTTGTAGGGTCAAGCCCCTCAGTCAGGCTCTGTGCTGACAGCTCAGCCTGGAGCCTGCTTCGGATTCTGTGTCTCCTTCTCTCTCTGCCCCTCCCCTGCTTGTGTGCTCACTTTCTCTCTCCCTTTGTCTCTAAAATAAATAAACAGGGACGCCTGGATGGCTCAGTCGGTTAAGTGTCTGACTTCAGCTCAGGTCACTCTCTCACAGTTCATGGGATTGAGCCCCACAACTGGGCTGTATGCTGAACACTTGCTCAGAGCCTGGAGCCTGCTTCAGATTCTGTGTCTCCTCCTCTTTCTGCCCCTCCTGGCTCACGCTCTGTCTCACTCTAGCTCTAAAAAATAAATAAATGTAAATAATAATAATAATAAAATAAACATTAAATAAATAAATAAACAAATAAAATTGTGTCATATCATGTTGCATGTATCTATGTAGATAGCCTAATCTCTCCCAGATTAAAAATAACCTACCAAACACATAAATACTGGGGGGGGGCGGGGGGGGAGCCAATATGGCCAGGGTCCCAGGATACACGGAGACAGAACAGTGTTTTAGTTTAAAGTGGGTCGTAATTTCCTCAAGCAAAAGCACTTCTGGAAGTCCCAAGACTTGAAGGTGGATGTTAAAATAACGGGAAGGAGAGAGGCTCGTTGCTAGAAATCGGGAAAACACAATATAGGGTATACTCTGGCTGGAAGAATCATTAGGAACAAGTATAAAACACAGAATGTATGTAAACCAAATAAATTACATGTCTCTAGAAAAAAGACTGGAAACACATACCTCTATTGCATTTTTCTAAGACTCTTCTCTGCTCAAGAACTTCTGAATTCAACACATCTTTTTCTTGTTTAACTTTATTTACCTAAAATTGTGAGGTTGTGGGGGAAGGAAACAGCCAACATTGTAAAACACAACATATGGGGACGTGCAGCACTCAGACTGCTGTTCAACAGTCAACACAAAGTTACAATTTAAAGCAGTAATTGGCTTTACTGTGCTGGGCTTTTTTTATTACGGTTTTTCTTAAGGCCTCAAAGGTAGCTATTTAAGTTAGGATATACATTTGGTAGAGGACTTATTTACAAATTCCAAATGGCACTGGTCCCTAACACTGTAAATGGCTCATATTTTTAAATGCAAAAATCCAACCAGAAAGCACCTAGAAAATATAGGAATCATTTGGTCTGAGATCCAATACTCAGTTTTGGTATTCATTTCAAACTCTGAGAACATTTGGCTTAAGTACAACATACATTAATTTTTTAAGTAAAAACACATCAAACTTTGATGACTTGGGGCTTGAATAAAACACACATGAAAATCTTCCCCCAAAGCTTACATTTCTGAGGTAATTTTGACATCGGTCAATAGGAGAGAATATTATAGGACCGGTTAAAAAAAAGAATGTAAAGTTACACGTATGAAAGAGAGTAAATCTCAAATGCATTATATTGAATTTTAAAAAGCAGGGACATTTAGTGTTTAAAAACACTCAAAACACTATTTATTATAGCAAAAGATAGAAATACATGCACTGTAATGATGAAAACCAAGTTCGGAATAATGACTGGTTAGGGAAACGGGGCAGGGAGGGTGGGGAATGCAGTTAGGAAGAAATCCAATGGGATTCACAAGACTACTTATGAAGCGATGTAGTGGGCATATGGGTGCTCGTTATTTTGTTCTTGATAGTCACCTGTCTGAAAGAGTCATAATAGAAATAACTTCCGAAAAGGTTTCTGATAACACTTCTAAGTGGGAGGGTTCAGGATTATCAGTAAATAATCATAATTGAGGAATAGAGTGCCTCAAAATGTGTCTGTCTCTCTCCTATGGTTCTGGTCAAGAAACAGACTAAGATCATGGTCCTGGAAGAGGAATGAATGACTCCATCACCACGCAGAAGGCCTGTGAACTGGGTGCTTTTAGTATAAACCAGGTTTTCTATCTTGGTTTGAATCAGTGACAGATATAAGATCTCCACAGGAATGCCACTTCCAAAACATCATCATCAGAACATTCTTCTCTCTCATTAGGATGTTTTGCCCAGTCAGGAAATGTGACCGAGGCTGAAACAAGTAGAGACTGCTTCCCAACTTTTCTCACATGACGGCCCTTAAGAAAATGGTAAGATATGTGTGCAAACGGAGGTAACCAGATAAGGCTGCCCACTGAAGGGATCCTGGCATAACCTGTAAGCCACCTGAAGGATATCAAGGTGTTGTGGTGCATGGGTTTGGGAGCTTGGGCTGCAGAATCTGGGGGCCACTCACGCACCCAAGTTAAACTGAGATCGCAAAGGCAGCACCTTGAAGCGTCGTGCAGGAGAAGGCAAGTATGTGCTTCTATTCTTCACGACCATTCAAAAGGAAACAAATAAAAAGATTCTCCAAACACCCACTTGAACCCATTCTACCACCTGTCACATATGCTTATGTTAGAGGGACACGAGGACAGCCCAACTCAGCCAACCAGCTGACGCAGAAGCAAAATTCTTCTTCACCGGCAGCAATAAAGTGGAACTTGAATTACAGATGTGCAAATGTGCACATTCTTGCAAATGTGCCTCACAAGGTGAAAGACAGGGGGGAGGGGGCAGAAGGGGACCTGCATTGGTGCTTTGTTTACTGAGCTACTAAGTAGCAAGTAGATCAATGTTCATGATCTTCAGGTCTACACGTTTTTGTATATTTGAAACGAGATTAAAGAAGAGATTAAAATTAGTACATGGTTCTCATGTCAGAAATTAACTTCCGACGGCAAGTTTTTAACTTAGCCAGTCTCCAAACGCCCTGAAAACACCAAAATGCTTGCCTTTCAGGCCTAAGATACATACTTCTTCAATCACTTCTACAAGTTTGCTCTTGAGATTTTCCAATTCAATGGCTAATATCTTCTTCTCCTCCTGAACAGATACAATTTGATCTCGAAGTTCTGTGTTTTTAAAGAAAAATAAGGAGGAAACAATATAAATAAACTTATTTTTAAAAGAAGAAATCCATCTTGTCAAGAGAATTGAAAATGCCAGTCCATGCGTAGCTCATGGTCAAGGTTATTTAACAATTAAAATGAAAATGAAGAAATGGAAACCTCGTTCTGTGCCCCCGTACACAGCCACAGTCATTAATAATTTTTTATCTCGTGATCTCACTGTGATCTTAAATATATACTGGACCATCATGTTTTCCATACATTCTATCAAACACACATTTTAGAAAACTCTCTGGCATTTTAGAAGTAAAAGTTTTTAAGATTTCAATGAAACAGACTAAAGCACTGTAATCATTTCCTTTTTATTTCAGAATGGCCACGGGCTCCTGTCACAATACACCAGAATAAACAATTGGGCAGTTGATAATTTGCAGCTTTTGATTTGCAGGGAAAAAAATCCTGACCTGCTGCCAGTGGATAGGCCTCAAATATTATTTGAGCTGACTCAAAACATAACCTAGTTAAAACAAGGGTTAATTCTAGTAATTTTCTCTCCAGGGTTTTTGGTGTTTGGTTTCTTAATTTATCCTGTGTTTCTTATTATTGGGATTTAATGAAAACTGTATTACCAAGATGGAAATATTAGCAACTGGAAGAGTAAACACTTTTGGTATTCGATGAAAGTTACTTCCACCACTCAAACGATAAAAAAAAATACACACACCTTAGCACCAAGTACTTAAATTGATACCCAGGCCTACAGCTTTGCAACTTAGTTTTTAACTGCGTTTAATTTCTTACCCTTCTCCAAGGACAATAAAAACCCTCCTCTGCAAAAAAAATCAAAACAAAAAAAAACCCCTTCTGTGGGGTTTACAAATGAAATCAAACTTTTACATGAACCCAGCCTGAATATAACCCACTTGTTTCAAATCCACTTTCTCCACTGGCTGGCTAATCCTGAAGGAACAAGAGACTCTATCATCCAAGACCTCACAGAAGGGAAAATTATGAACAGAAGAAGATCCTAGAAACCTCTTCTCCTTCTCCAACAATATAAATATTATTTTGTCTTCGATTAAGGGGGTGGAGGGTCAGGTAAGGGTGGCTTTCTTTCGACTTTCTTCTTTATACTTACAACTGGAGTTTTATTTACCCAACAAACTAACGAGTATTGCTTTTGACATGTGCCTGATGCTAAAATGCCTCAGAAGTTACTGGGCCCCAGCCTGCTTTCCTATATCATTAACATAAACACTGTGTACATGTAATTATGTATGTATATAATCATGAATAAAATGAAGGCATATTTTTAAAATTTTATTTAAAAAAATTTTTTTTCTGTTTTTTATTTATTTTTGAGAGACAGAGAGAGACAGCACGAGCAGGGGAGGGTCAGAGAAAGGGAGACACGGAATCTGAAACAGTCTCCAGGCTCTGAGCTAGCTGTCAGCACAGAGCTTGACGCAGGGCTCAAACCCACAAACCGTGAGACCATGACCTGAGCTGAAGCTGGCCGCTCAAAGGACTGAGTCACCCAGGCACCCCTTAAATTTTATTTGAGAGAGAGAATGTGTATGAGTGGGGCAGAGGCACACAGCAGGGGAGAGATCTTAAGCAGGCTCCATGGTCAGGCTCAGCGCAGAGCCTAATGCGGGGCTTGATCTCACGACCCTGGGATCATGACTTGAGCCAAAATCAAGAGTTGGGCACTCAAGTGACTGAGCTACCCAGGCGGCCCCATTCTATCTTACCTATAGTCTGTGTTTTGAAGCCGTTTTACAGACTAGCTGTTCCCATCAAGACAATGCTTTCCAAAGCGCCTCATCCCAAACAAGAAGTAACTCCTGACGCACCAATGTCATGTCCTGCCGTGGTTCTCAAACCAGGCTACCCCCGGAACACTTAAAGTAGCAATTTTTTTTGAAGGAGCACCCAAGGTCTAAAGTTCTCCGGTGATTCCCGTGTACAAGCAGGGTTGAGACACATTATCAAAAATACGCTCAGCGACTACGCCACGAACCCACCTTTGATCTGCTTCTGACACTGGATGGAGACGCAGGTCTCCGCGGCGCCCTCGGGGTCTGTGCTGGCGTCTTCATCGTCGATGTTGATCTCTTCAGTTATTACATCTGGTCCCAGCTTGGCCATGTACAACATGCTGATTCTTTTCAATGTTTTATTTTCTTTATTTAGCTGAGGCAAAAATATAAAAACAGTTATTTTAACAGCAGTCAAATGAGTGTCTTGGATTTTTAAACAATGGACAGATTAAGTGTATTTCCGCCTTACATATTCATCAACGTTCAGAGCCTGAACTAACAATTAGAAGATTCATTAAGTAAGGTTTTATTTACACTTTTTTTTAAAAATATTAAACTTATTAAAGTAAGGCCTGATGCCTGGATGACTGCCAGCAGCACGGGAAAATGCTGGTTATAACGGACAACATAAGAATTAGGATAAAAATACCAGTAGAGATGAAATCAAATTTCAATTTATTTCAATTTAATTAAGGCATTTTGTTTCAAGAAAATGTTTTCTTTGCCGCTGCGCACACTCTGTCAGTGTCTGCTGGCCCAGCCCTCTCTCTCCTCTGGACACTGCTACTCTCTTCCTTACTGTTCTACAGGATTCCTGGGGGGACCACCATGTTCCTCCAGAGCACACCCTGTCCCTCTGGCCACAGCTAATCAGTCCACACATTAGGCACACGAGGCCAGGCTTGGCCGGCTGGGTCCCTTCTCTAGGAATCTGGAGGTTGGAACAGAGAGCTGAGCCTCCTTCCACACATCTGCATGCATAGAAGCTCCTGGGAACCACGTTCCCACTCTGAGTTGAGGAGCAGAGGAAGGTCGTCCAGAGCAAAGCCCAAAATGAAGCTGATGTGTAGAGACAGGCAGAGAAAAATAATGGAGGTGGGTTTCCCACAGGGTTCCAGTCCCTTCCTGAAATACTCCTGGCTTATGGCCTCCGTGGGATTCTCCGATAACCCTCGCTAACAAATTCCTGCGTTCTTTTCTTGCTTAAGCTAGTTCAAGACATGTTTCCATCTAGAGTTCTAATAATACACAATGGAAGTACCAGATAAGTTTCTACTCTTTCTCTCCAAGAGTTCCAAGTCACAGCACAGAAAAGAAATCTTAATTGACTAATGTGTTTGTTATTCCTTTTGCAGAAATGAACTGTTTCTTAGTTTTGCAGAAATGAATTGTTTCTCAACTATCACTGCCTTCTTTGGTTCATGTTTGCGTGCATATGAATATTAAAACAAAGCACACACAAAGACTAAACTTGGATGCGGGGCACCTGGGTGGCCCAGTGGGTTAAGTCTCCAACTTCAGCTCCAGTCGTGATCTCATAATTCAGGAGTTTGATCCCTGCGTGGGGCACTTCGGATCCCCTGTCTCCCTCTCTCTTTGTCCCTCCCCCACTTGCATGTGTGAGCGCGCGCTCTCTCTCAAAAATAAACATTAAAAAAAAAAAAAAGACTAAACTTGGGTCCAAAGTCCACAGAAGGAAAATACAATTTTCTTATGTTTTCTCTTCTCAAGACTACAAAACCAAAGGCCTTCTCTGAACACATGAACATTGTAACTATGTTTCTTTTATGAAGGACCAATGACCAGCTAGACAAGTTGTGAATTTCATAACCGACACTAGAAATGAATACAGAGACCGAATTCAATAGAAAGCTAACTCCCCTTCTCTGCTATAAGCCTTACGTCCGAGTAAAACATGCTGGTACTTGTCAGACTTTGACCCTTCATTTGTGGTAATTAGGACCCCTCAGAAAAAAGCCCAGACCATTTCAAACTGGGAGATCTGATTCTCACCCCAATAGCACTGAATCTAAATATATCTCAAGTCGCCTGGTCTGGAGCACAAGAGGTTTCCCTGACCTCTCTGGGGAGTCAGGAAGAATCTACCAGAAATGGATGGCCATGAACCCTTCCATCGATTCTCCTCTGGAAGCCTAGTGAGCTCTATTCAGGGAACCCGACGCAGCCCTTTCCTTCCCTGTCCCCAGCCCACAGCTCGGGCTTCTAGCTCCCCAAGGTACATTAGAGGATCCAGAACTAGATAGGAGCCCGTCCTCTCTCTCAGCCTCTCTCTCTCTCAAGCTGACACATTCAAGTGAAGAGTGACAAGATGCTATGTTCAAGAATCCTGGTCAATGCCCAGATGATGCCATCTGTTCTGAACGTGAGGAGAAAATAACAACTTAAGGAAAAAGGGAAAAAACACTCAAGCCTTCATTTGTAATTCTGCCTCCTACCGCTTAGACTAATGGTTTCCAACTCTGCACATCAGCGACCCTGGGGAGCTTTTAGAAAGTCCCAGTGCCCCAGGCAGACCCAAACCTCTGGGCGTGGAACCCAGCACAGCACCTCCTCTGAGTCCCCAGGTGACTCTAATGCACGCCAGTACTAAGAATCTTTGACACAGAGAAAGGCAATGTGTTAGTGTGCGTTTCTAAAATATCAGCAGAGTCAAGAATCCTGCTCTGTAATCAACTCTCTAGAATAACTTCATCTTTCAGGGTGGCAGTTTCCTCATCAGCAAACTAAGGAGAAAAATAGCCTCTACCCCATAACTTGAAGAATGAATGAGATATTGCATATAAAGTGTTTAATACAGTGACTGACATGCATTAGAAATTCACTGTTAGCTACTAATACTAACAAAAGAGGTGTAGTTTGTGCATCCGTTCTTTGGAAATACTTTATCAGCTCGTTTCCTTCAACCAAGATATATATCCGTGATCCATGCAAGTTTTTTCTTCCTCCAGGATACTTACAAAAGCCCCAAAATACTAATTTTTGCCATCTGGTGCTTAATATGTCAGCTCCTGGGCCACCATCACAATAATACTTAAAAACCTGATAGTTAACAAAGAGTTTATTTAATGCCTCGCTCAAGTCAGACACTAAAATCCATCAGCACTAGTGGCTGCAATGGTAATACAACTACTCTATTTAACCAAGTTACTAACTCAAGAAGAAAGCCACACACTGGGTGCCTGGCTGGCTCAGTAGGGACGGCATGTGACTCTTGATCTCTAGGTCATGAGTTCAAGCTCCGCACTGGGCATGGAGGTTAGTTAAAAAAAAAAAGACACCTAGAAAATTTCAAAAGACTTCTCTGAAACCTCATTCCCATGTTTCAAAAGAAGAAACATAAGATTTATATACATAAAGAACTCATGACCATGCTAACTGGGTATTTTTGAAAACTCTGAATTCACAAATTTTGGCTATGCAATTTCACTGACGTTATTATTCATCAAGTTCTACATGTTAATGGCATGCTAATTGTTTTTTGGAACCATTCTAAATCACAAAGCAAAAATAAATCTTTTATAACCCTCCAGTAACAGAATCTTCTGTTTACATTCTAATTTAAATAGTTTTTATATTGGGTGCAGCTTAATGAATATTTAAAGATACAAAATAAGCAAGTTAAACAGATTTGGACCATATGGTTTAAATCATTGGTCCACATTTATCAGTTTAACCTACACATTTTAGTGAGGTATCCACCCTTGCTTTTAAGAAAATTATGCAAATTGCACCTTAAGAATTAAACATTCCATTTGTCATTAATTGGAGAGCAAAGATCTAGAAAAATAAGAATAAATCTGCAGAAACTTTGCTGCTTTAAAAATGGAGCCTGCTTTCAAAAATGACAATTGGGGTACCTAAATTAGGATGTGCAATTTATTGATCATACACATAAAGCTTCCAAACTTTGCATTCAAAACTGTAGATCTTCCAGATCCAATGAGCACATCTATAGGTTTTGTTGACTTGTGTTTTTACTCCAAGTCCCATGAGGTCATACTGTAACCTCAAAAGGAAACCACATGTCCATTTTCAAAAGACTTCATAAAGAATAGAGGACAACCGCAGACCGAAGGATCCCATTGTCAAGACTAAATTACAAAACAGGTCTTTGAGATTAACAAACCACGGATGAACACATCAGTCACCTGTCAGCTTTTTTGGGCCCTCGTGTGCCTGGGCCGCACTCCCAGCCCCGGAGGGCGTAGGGTATTCTTAGGAAATCAACACTGGTCTACCCTGACACTTAGAACAAGACCACTGTAGCTCAGACAGATACGTTCTCTTGCTCAAAGTCACCTGATGGTTAAAAACAGGAAGGGGGGAATCAAATCTTTTTTTAAAGGGACCAATACATGGGCTCCCAGGTGGCTCAGTGGGTTAAGCCTCCAACCCCTGATTTTGGCTCAGGTCATGATCTTATGGTTCGAGCCCTGTGTAGGGTTCCGTATCGACGGTGCAGAGCCTGCTTGGAATTTTCTCTCTCTCTCTCTCTCTCTCTCTCTCTCTCTCTCTCTCTCTCTTTCTCTCTCTCCCTCCCTCTCTCTGCCCCTCCCCTGCTCTTGTTCTCTCTTCGTCTCTCTCAAAATAAATAAACTTAATAAAAATAAAAATAAATGAAGGAGCCTGTCCAGACCCATGAGTAAAGTTCGTCATGAAAAAAGAAACGTCATCCCTATTTCTCCCTGAAGTCCTCCCTCTAGTCCATCCTGTCATTTCCGATGAGACTACCTATAGCAGTCCAGGGACCAGACCAAGCTGCCTGAAGTCGGTCGCATACGCCCAGAATGACATAAGTGGGAATGAAACCTGTATATCTTTCCATTAAGTCTGCCCATTCTGAGAGGGAGTCCAGCCTTCTCCTTCCACATGTATGTCCCATTGGCAGCGGGAATACTTAACGAATGGCGAGGGGAAACCCAGAGACCATCCTTAGCCACTGCAAACTCAGGGCAGCTAGCATGCTCCAACTACATTTTTTCTACTTGCTCCAAAAGAAGACAGACAGGACATGAAAAGAGACTTCACAGGCTTGTGGACCAGTGAACACTTAGTGATGTGTAGCACAGAAGCAATGGTGTGAGAGCGCTCACATTATCATTGTTTTTAAAGCAATGGCTCATCCTGCTATATACTCTTCAGACACAAATAACAGAAGGGAAGTTGCATGCATGTATTTATATTCTTAGGCTCTGACTGCATTATCTTATGAATTCTAATGTAGTGTCATCACACCAACAATTAAGCAAATACCTCTAGCAAGCACACTGCTAATGCATACAAATTAAACAGAGAGGTCTACAGACGGACAGATTGATCTGCAGAATTTCGGTCACATCCAAAGACATACTTCGGAAGGCAGGTGATGGGGAAAAGGGGAAAGACACACAACCGGCAATTACTAATGATATCTGGCTAAAAATTGCTGTAATCCATTTTCTGATGAGGTGGTCTGCACGTATTTTACCCAACCCAAAATACGTAAGACGGAGATAAAAACATTCTTTAATAATAATGTACTTCTGATGAGATAGAATATAGAAAATTACACTCTTGGTAAATTCATCAGCTAGAAGCAATCAGCAGAGAACTGGAGGTCACCTTTAGCATGCCCTCGCTCCGCTTTCACAAATAATCACCTGAAATATAAGGCTGGAGGCTGACTTTTTCATCTAAATCAAACGTGAAACACTCATTGCTCCTTTCTGTCACACCAGGTTAGTTTTAAACTTGGTTAACATTTTCACCCCGTGCGCAGACCTCTAAAAGTCCAGCTGAAAGAACTCCCCTAGGGCCAGTTTTTAAAGGCAAAAACACAAGTGCTGAGATACATATGAAGAAACGCCCTTTTCGCAATCAAAATAACCTATGCTTGACGACATTTACATAAGCCCATTTCAGGATTCTGAGAACTCACAACACTGTCCTCACCGGCAGAGTGAGGAGACGCCGGATCTGAAAACCAAAGCAACAAGAGGACAGAGGCCACTCACTCTTCAGAGAAGCAGGTTGAAATGAAAAAGCTCAGGTAGAACTCCCTCCTTTGAAGAGTCTCACCTTTGTTGCCAAAGCTTCAGCGCTTTCTCGACACGTCTTCTCTATTTCAAGATGGTTCTGCATGAAATTAACTTCCTCTATAACCATGTGAGAAACTAGGAATGAGGGGGGAAAAAAAAAGTCTCAGCATTCAGTGATTAGTCAGTGATTCCAGAAGCCCACACGCTTTGTCCCATGACTCAGAATACTTCAATTCTTTAGCCAGCCAGAACTTCCGCTCTCATGAGGGGAAAAAAAGGACATAGGAAGAGCCCTTACTGCTAGTGGACACATTTTAGGAAAGCTCATTAGGATGCTTTTTTAAACGTCTGTTTTCCATGTACCTGTGCGCATAGCCATAGGCACATCGGGGAATCTGGACCACAGAATGTCCCCTAAACAGAAAGTGGCAAACATGATTTCCTTTTCGTAGCAGGACAAAACACCCGGATCTAATAAGGAAAGTTAGCTAGAGAGAAATTTTTAAGAAAGAAATCTTAAATTGATCTCCTTAACTGGAATAACGGTGTGGCAGCCTAGTGAAGGTCAGTGGTTACTTGAACCGAACTCCAAGGCAGAAGAGTAGAGCAACAAGATGTATGTTCTATGGAATGATGAAATCAGATGCTTCAGCTTTGGAAGAAATTTGGGAGAAAATAGAACTATATTCGATACTTTTCCAATGCTTGAAAAATAGTAATTTTGAGGTGTTTTTTTTAAAATAGCTGCTTTATAAAAATGGAGATTTAAAGGCACAAAGTAATTTAGAACTTGAATTGTACTTGGAAGATCAAGGCAAGTACCAATACCTCTCGCCCATGTTTCTAGTTAAAAGAAAATGCTCAGAATCATAAACTTAACTGCAGAGGTGTATACTCGTGGACATGTGTTTGGCTTAAGAAAGAAAAATTAAGTCTACCCAAACGAGAAACCCAACAAAGTTAGGCAAAAAGCACTGGGATCACATAACACAAAGAGAGATTACTTTTGCTTCATTTAAGCTTAATTAACCTGCAATTATGATTAAACTCAGGGGGAAAAAATTTTCTCTCCAAATTAAATACAAAAATGTATTACTTCCTAAGTCTGTCCAAAGTTCTTATTATGTTAATATTCAAATTCATAAAGCAGGACTAAATGGCCAGAAACATCTCTAACCTTGACATTTTTTCAGGGGTAATAATAATCTGCAGCAAATGCAGGCCAACCAAAAACCACTTAACTAATTAGTAGTTGCAGTCACCGAGAAAAACATGAATCAACACTGTTATTACAAGTGGCACATTTGAGTGGCATCTAATTATGACTTGATGAGCACGATACTTGCATTATCAACATTACTACTGCATCCCATCAGGGCCTAAAAGCTGCTGATGGCATTGACTTCGAGAAACTCCCACTCAATGGTACAGCAGCACCCAACAATCGGCTTGGCAGGGGCCCCCCTCACTAAATGACACGTTAAGCGTAATTACTGGTAGACATTGTAAATAAACAGGATTGGAAGTGAAAATTGTACCAAGTGCATAAGACACAATCTGACACATTGGAAGTGGCAGCCTTAATTGAGAGTTTCTTTGACTGCTCAAGATCATTTCAACTGCATTTCTCAGAGGACAGTGATTATAACTGTGGAGACAGACGGCATAATGGTATCAGCACTGCTGACAGAGCAGTGAATTAAATTGTATCTGCTGTTGTGTGAAAGCCTTGATGAGAGGTACAGATGCCTTAGTGGTCTTATCATTATAACACAATGGTCATGTTGTCATCAACCTTTCTGGCTCCAATTGAAAAGAAATGATTGTGTGTTGAGGCTCTGCCCCCCCCCCATCCACACCACCCCCCTCTCCTCTTCTATCTCTTGTTCTGAATAGAACCAATTTTCAGAGAGCTATGAAATCACGCAATAGGTCCTAAAATGCAGCTGCTTGGCATACAAACGGGTCCCCATTAAACTGGAATCACACACAATATGTGTTTATGCCAGAAGAACAAATAGAAGCTGAACACAGGCCAAGTTTATTCACACGCACAAAGCCCGTGTAGCTCTTCATCAATATAATTGCCTTTTATATTGTAGTTTAAATAATAGGCTCTATTATTTCCTTAAAATCCTAATATTCTTGGCATTTTATCACTATGTTTACAAGGTAGGTTCTTCAAAAATGTGAAGGAAAGAGAAAAGAAACCTATACAATTTTACAACATCAAATATTACTTTGAATTTTTAGCCTTAACTACTTGACTTCTTCTGCCACAATCTGGTATTTCCACGA
Organism: Suricata suricatta; assembly: GCF_006229205.1. NCBI lineage: Eukaryota > Metazoa > Chordata > Mammalia > Carnivora > Herpestidae > Suricata > Suricata suricatta. Next base: position 173,148,232 of record NC_043701.1, read on the forward strand.
TCATAACAAAAACATAAACACTCTGTGTGTTTCATAGGAATTTGACTTTTTATTCAACAACATTCTTGCTCATGGAAGAGTAAGGAAAATCATTCTACCATAGCCAGGTGTAGGCCTCGCGAAAAGAAAACAAACGCGCCAACTTATGTTCTGAACAGTTTGTAAACACCTGCTCTGTGATTTAACTTGGTGAACTTACAGAGGAGGCACTAGCCCACGTTTCTCCGATTCTCATGCGGCAGACTCCATCAGGTAGGGGTGTGTGTATGTTTTATCTCTTCCTCTAAGAGGAACAGTAGAAATCAAAAATTGTGCTTTGATTTCCCGTTTTAAAAGATTAGCCCAATGATAAATAGGTGGCAAAGAAACCTACTTATCAACTTTCCAGATTCCGAAGAGAAGAGACTCCAAAGGGCAATTCTACCTTTAAAAGGCATGACCTCATTTCTAAAACCAAAAGTCAGGTTACAGGACACGAAACAGAAATTTTGGTAATGTATCGTTTTATTTGCACCTTCCAAAGGACCAAAGTTTTAAAAAAGCCTTAGTTGTTCATTTAGTGATTTGCCTTACGGTGCTGAATTCAGACTTGTCTTTTCACATCCACAGCTCATGACCACTACCCCTAAAAAAGCTATAATTTTGATGACACGAAGGTTTAAAAAAAGAAGAAACCTGAATCCAGGTGTTTTAGAAATACATACTGAAATATTTATAGATAAAATGATATGATGGCTAGAATTTGTTTCAAAATAATCTGAGGTCAGTGAGAGTAGACGTTTGGACCCAGGGATGAACGGAACCTGGCCATCAGTTGGGTAACTGTTGAAGCTATATGCTACAAACACGGGGGTTCTTTATACTATTTTCTCACTTCTGCATAAGCTCGATACTTTGTGTAATAACGGTTGTTTTTCAGGAGTCTGAGATGTCAGAAGCATAACCTCAGTATGTCGACTACTGCATCTACCAGTCTAGTTGAATTGGCCAAGTTTGTTTTTCCTCTTCATGATCTCAAAACACGCTTACATGCTTGCCGTCACATAATGGATCACACTGGAGGGCAACTAGGATCTTCTTTCTTTGTCACTCGTTTTCATCTTTTACTAACAGTGATCATGAGAGCAGGGATTTTGCTTTGCTCACGTGGGACTCCCACGATGCTAGGTATCAACTAGGTACTCAGGTTTGTGTTTGTCTCAACAAGTGGGAAAATAGATCAGGCCTATATTCAGCAGTGAACACTGTTTTACAAGAACGTTCTCTCCAGAGCAAGACTGCCCAGGACACAACCACCATCACCATTTACGGGCCAATTGTGTGTCCAGCCTGTGCCACACTGTTTACATGTATTCTGTTGGGAATCCCCCCGACAGGCTCACGAGGTAGGTATTATTGCAGCAAGTTTATATGTGAGAACACTGAAGCCCCCAAAGTCACATAACAGATCTCAAATCACAGAGTGCTAACTGGTCAAGCCCATCCAAACCGATTTCTAGGTGACGCCCATCTTCCATGTTTCTTTCCAGCTTGTTGTATTCAAAGGGGATGCCACCAGGGGTGCCTGGGTGGCTCGGTCCAGCTAAGCGTCCGACTTCGGCTCAGGTCAGGCTCTCACGGTTTGTGGGTTCAAGCCTGGCATCGGGCTCTGTGCTGACAGCTCAGAGCCTGGGGCCTGCTTCCGATGCTATGTCTGCCTTTCTCTCTGCTCCTCCCATCTCTCTCTGTCCCTCCCCTACTCATGCTCTCTCTCACTCAAGAATAAACAAACTAAAAAAAAAAAATTTTAACAAAGGTGATGCCACCGATGGCGCCGCCCTGAGCAAACCTCCTCTCCCTGCAGCTGACTCTCAGCAATGCTTGGATGCAGGATGATTCCCAAGCAGGTGTGAGGAACATACCCTGAGTTCTCCTGCAACATCAGGTCACTTGAAAGGTCTTCACGTAGTGTGCAAACAGTGACGACAGGCGCTGGGTGTGCAGGAAAGCGGGTGTGCCCTAACGCAGAGCGAAGGCTCTCAGGCTCTGGCTGAAGGACATCAAAGGCCTTTACTTACTTCTCCTCTCACAGGCATCTGCCTTCCTAGGGAACACGGCTTTGCGAGGTTGGGTGCTCCTTGTGCCGGAAGACAGGAGAAAGGCTCAGGAAGAGCTGGCCGAGGGACCAAGAACAGGACAGAAATCTGGACGCAACCTGCTAGGAAGAGCGGGCTAGGCTGGGAGGGTAGATCCCTCTGCTCAAACAGAGCCCCTCCGAAGCCTCGTTCGGCTGCTCTCTTCCTGCCCCCAGAGAACCAGGTCTAGCAGGTGAACGTGGCAGACAGGCCGATTTCCACTGTGCGCCCAAAGAAACTTTCCCCGGAGCTGTCCAACATCAAGACCGAAAACGAACTCGTGAACTCACTCATGTCCTCTGACCACGGAAGGGCACTCCAGCTCTGGCCGGGGCAATGACTCAGATGCTGCCTGTATCAGCTGACGTTTACTGAGTCCTCAAACTCTAATGCCAGGCAACGTGGTCAGCACTTTTTACACGAGCTATCTCATTTATTCCTTGAAGGGCCTATGAGGCAGAATCATTTATCCCAATTTTACTAGTGCAGAAATTGTACGGGGCTCCGTGGACTGACACCAAATGGTGCTTTTTACGGGGGTTAACTGCGGCACTCCCTTCCAAACCTGAACTTCGACCCTCCCTTCAAAAGTCATCAACCACAGACACAATGTTTTAACAAATATTCCAAGTTTTCTTCGTCCCCATTTTCTGTTCTTTTGAGGCAGAGTCAAGAGTCAGCGCTGTGTTTTCCTGTCACCCAGGCTTTAAGTTAGAGCTGACTTAGGAAAGTGAAAACTTTAACACGGCAGTAAAGGTTGTCATACTAACCTTTCGATCAATTCTTTCAGGCTTTGAGTTGCTCGTGAGGAAAAGTGTGAATTTTTAAAACTATCAAAGGTATTTAGGGAAAAGAGACAAAGAAAGGGGAAAAGGAAGTAGGAGATGAGAGCAGTTTCCATGTTACTCTAGAGGTGGGCTGACTTGGGGGGAAGCTCCTTCCATTTCTGGGTAACACAAGAGGCGATGCCTACCTCCTGCCCAACCAGAGCATTTTATGGCTAAGCCCAACCATAAGAACTTGAATTACTCCCACCACATACAGCAGGCCAATCCACTATCAATAATTAATGCAAGAACATGAATTGGTAACAATACCAATGGCAAGTTTAACTCTTTCAGCGTGACTCGGTGTCAGAACACCCCACTGACCCTGCATCAGGGAAGAACAAAGTCCTACACAATTGCAATTCATACATTCACGCATAAGACCTATTTCTGTCATAGCGTACTGGCCTCCAAAGATAGGTAACGTCAACAATGTCCCTCCGAGATTCTGTGATAGCCAGACCCTTGAAATAAACTGAATACTGAAATTAACTATAATGCTGCATGTTTATGGCTGTTTAAGCTGTATAGAAAAAAAATGTTTTGCTGTATAGCTACCCAGTCAACACTTTATGATATAATCAAACAGCCTAATACAGCATTGGCAGAAAGAAGAGGAAGAGCCGGCTTCCAAGGGGGAGGGTCGCTTTTCTGCTAAGATCTGGTCCTTTCCCAGGACATATTTCCTCCTGATCCTTGGGAGTGTTGATCAGAGACATTCTATCTTAGTGGATAAGGTAATAACAGATTTAGATCACATATAAAAATAATACCATAGCAAACGTTTGGAAGAGTTTTACAGCTTCTTTGGGCACGAGACTTTCCCCGGGGAGAAGGGGGCCATTTCAAACATGCAAACTGTTAAAAACTGTGTAAGTTCTGAGAACTAGAACTCCTTTTCTATGAAATGATGTACGTAAGAGACAAATGAGACCACTGGAAAGATGCGTAATACTTGACCTGGCATTATTTAGAATATCTAGAACTCAGAAAGAATCCATCTATCGCTGAAAAAAAATGTTTAAAAAATTATGGTACGGTCACATAATAGAATACAATGGGCAGCAAGTAAAACAAATATACATCTCTACTGACACACAAAGATGGCCAAAACATACCGTTTCCTGAAAAAGCAGGCTGCAAAACTAAATGCAAAGCATGGCTTTATATTTTTGTGGACACATATATTGCCTACATACAAACGACCAAGAAAGACAGACTATAAAATACTAACACTGCCTTTTCTCCGCCTTTTCTCAGAGTCAAGATAACAAGTAATTTCTGTTCTCCTTTAACTGTTCCGCAGAGTAAAATTTTTTTATAACAATTGCAAACTGTCTTTTATAATAACATACTCATAAAACAATTATGCTCATTCCATTGAAAATTACAGTAATGCCAGGACATTTGAGGGGGGGGCAAGTGGGAAGACAATTCTTGCTTTCTTGGATGCTTGACACAGTGGCAACTAAACACAGCGACCGTGCCTACCCACGTAATCCCAAAACACAGTTGGGGTGTGTTTATAATAATTCCAATGAAAGGCTTACATACTTTTCTGAAATTCCTCCAGTTTTTTAACAGCTTCATCTCGTTCTTGCCTAATTTTGTCGCACTGAAATGAGAAAACATGTAAACGTTAAATTTTTATCATAAGCTTGGGAAGTCGAAAAAGAGCAGACTTATAAACAGTAGCAGTTCCATGAAAAGAAAACAAAAATTTTAAACCTTTAAAAGGCATTAATGGTCACGTGGTACTCTACTACTTTTGTCAGCATGGTCTTTTTTTTTTTTTAATGTTTATTTATTTTTGAGACACAGAGAGACAGAGTGCGAGCAAGGGAGGGGCAGAGAGAGGCAGAGAGAGAGAGAGAGAGAGAGAGAGACAGAATCTGAAATAGGCTGCAGGCTCTGAACTGTCAGCACAGAACCCGACCCGGGGCTCGAACCCAAGAACCGTGAGATCATGACCTAAGCCGAAGTCGGACGCTTAACTGCCTGAGCCACCCAGGCGCCCCAACATGGTCTTTGTGCCGTTTGTGTCTGGCCACTTTCCTGGGACCTTCTAAATTAATGAGTCATCACCTTGCTCATCCCATCAGGAACAGACCAATTTAATATCCTTGAGTTCAAATTACTCATCCTTTAAGAGAATACACGTGCCTCTTTTTAAGTGGGTATTTGGCAAACACAGAGAACACCCCGCACATCTGCTGGTCAGATTCCCCGAAACTGGATAGGTCCAGAACTATTTTTTTTTATGTCTTTATTTTGAGAGACAGAGACAGAGAGCAAGCTGGGGAGGGGCAGAGAGAGAGAGAGACACAGAATCTGAGCAGGCTCCAGGCCCTGAGCTGTCAGCACAGAGCCCGACGCGGGGCTCAAACCCACGGACTGTGAGATCATGACCTGAGCCGAAGTCGGCCGCTTAACCTACTGAGCCACCCAGGCGCCCCCCTCCAGAACTATTCAGAACCCCACGCACAACCGGAAGCGACGACCCTCCAAGACCAGCAGCTGCTGGGCGCCCCTTGAAATCTTCACTTAGGGAAAAAGATATCCTTGTATCCTTACAATTCCAATGAGAAAGTAGCAAAATTAAAGTGAGAGAAGACAAAATATTCTACAATAAGCACGTGCCATGGACAAACTTTTTTTAGAGGGTTTTTTTTTTTTGGTGTGTTTTGTTTTTGTGTTTTTTTGTTTTGTTTTGGTTTGTTTGTATTTGTGTTCTAGAGACAGCGAGCGACAGTGCAAGCTGGGAGAAGCGCAGAGAAAGAGAGTGGGGATTGATCCCACAACCCTGGGATCATGACCTGAGCCGAAATCAAGAGCCTTACGCTCAACCACTCAGGTGCCCCAACTACTTTTTAGTCACTGCCAAGACTGGGAGAAGTAAGACCATAAAAGGCAAAAATAACTATTAAAGCATGAGGACCTTCCAGGATGACTGGTATAGAAACAAGCATCCACTATTTTCACAAGCCCCCAAGGTACTAATGAATGTTATAAAAGCCTCAGGTTCATTATGAGGACTGACTCAACTTACCCATGAATTTCACAAAAGAGGTTAAGTACAACACATTTCAGAAAGATTTTCATCAAAAGTGTCTAAAACTTTAAAAAGTTACTTTCAACTATTAGAGCGAGAATTGAGATTTGACTTTTCTGGGAATACTCTAATACCATCCCAAGAGGGTCATGTGAATAAAGCACAACTTTAAATTATATTTAAATACCATGCCAGATAAATATATGTGGATTTCATGCCTTTGGATATTTTTCATTTCAATTTTCAGTGGCTAAAAAGGCACGAGGCCACTGATCATTTGGAAAACCCCAAGGAAGACAATGAGTTAGCCTCATCCCTCAGGCTGGCAAAAACGGAAAACGTTTGCTCTCAGGAGTTGGAAACCCCTCCTGCTGCTGGCGGGAGTGTCCACGGGCATAATAAACTATCAAAATTGAAAATGCACGTACCCTGTGACGGCAAATCTACTCTTTCCTTGAAGACTTTATTTGTAAATCATCTCTACACCCAACGTGGGGCTCGAACTCACAACCCCGAGATCATGAGTCGCGTGCTCTTCTGACTGAGCCAGCCAGGTGCCCTTGGACTTCCACTTGTAGATTCTATTACTAGAACCTCTAGTAATGTGTATAAGCTGGTCTGTGCGCACACATTCAACATTTATGATAACAGATCATGGCGTGTTCATAGAACACACTAGAGACCAGTGAAAGTGAACGCATATGAGCTCTGTGTCAACATCCACCGCAAAAGCCATAAGGGTGAGTAAAAGGAGTTGGAGCATACATACCAGAGTATACCTTAAGCAAATAAAATCACTTTATATACTATGCTCTATTATACTATACGTGTACATTTCACAATACACATGGCATATATAGAACATATAAAAACACATAAGAGGAAGATACATACACCATTTATCAGGGCAAGTGTCTCTTAAAACATAAGCAGGGAAGGGGCCCAGGGCAGAATGGCACAGGGGACCTTCAATTTTATCTGTAGCATTCTTTTTTAAGTAAAAACAAAAAAAAACCAACAACAATTAATTCTGTGAGGGCCACATTGGTTATGTCAATCTCTGCCTTTTTCTGTGCTTTTAAAATATTTTTTAATTAAAAAAAATTAAGACGTAAACAGTTCGGTCTTCCCCTTTAATGTCTCAAGAACTGAAACTTTAAGAAAAAAAAGAACGCCTATCTCCATTCGTTTGGGGAAATCCATTCTGGCAAGAGCACACGGAAGAAGTTCTGGAGCTAAATGAGCAAGGCTGTTTACCAAATCCTGACTTACAGCCTCCATAAGAGGGATCAGCCCAGACCATTTCCTTAGGGAGAAGGCATATTCTCTCATTAAGCTTTTCTTGAGGAACCTCTCCACTGTAGAGGGAAAAAAAAGTTATGCTGTCTAATGTAGTTTCGAGTTCCAAGTTAACAGATAAATTACATTTACTGTTTGTGTGTGTGTTTAGACTTCTAAACACTAGAGTTCTGGATTTTCAAATAAGCTCTCCTAGGTCCTTCCCCTACCAGACAGCAGAACACTTAGCTAGCCAGCGGCTTCAGGAATGTTCTTCTTGTTTTCTAGAATGAGGCTTTTGTTTCTGGGGAACTTCCCCACCAACCTGCCAGTCTGCACACCCACCTCCAACAAAGCCCTTTAGTCTAAATGAGCACAAACGAAACATAACTTCTGACTAGACTTACGCTCTTGAGCTATCATTGTGAAATGAAACAGACCTGATGCTTTCTTTTGAACTAACCTCGTGTTCCTTGATCTGGCATTTCGGAAAGGTATAACCCTGTAGAAACGGTCTTCATCTAAGATTTGGCGCATGGGCGTGTTGTCCCTGACTTACCCCCACTTGGTTTCTTCTAGATACCTCTCCACGCGCCACGTGCAGGCACCAAGGTGAATTTAATTCTTACTTAAATTGAAAGCCAGGGTTCTCCCGGAGACAGGAGCGTTCAACAGGACGGCATTCTGCCTACTCGGGTTTGGAAAAGGCCTCCAACTGCCATCGCACACTAACTACCCACGCAGGTACCGTTCGCCGGTCATGACCGCACATGACAGTTTTAGGTGAGCTTATGCTAGCTCCCCACAAGGGAAGCCTTATGCCATGCTCTCTGCTCATAAGGCCCAGGCACACAGGCTTTGGTTAATAACAGGCCTCAGTGCCACGGCCTTATTCTAACATGTCAGTAACCAGGTTCTATCACCTGGCCATATGTTTTTAACACGAACCCTACAGGCATCACCAGAGGATTCAGAAGCCGTCTCCCAAACCCAGCTGTATTCCATCAGGGGTCTTCATGTCGCTTTGCTTTCTATTTTCTGCAACCACATTATGATAGAACTGGCAGCCACAGAATTTACCATCTGCTATGGATACTGAAAGGGGTGTGTGTTGGGGGGGGAGGGGGAATCTACACATGCCGCAAACGCAGCTGACTTACTCCACACCAGAGCTGAACAAAATATGAAGGACGGACCCCTTCACTAAGCAGAGATCCAAATATCCACTCATTTCATCATTTGAGCTGAACCCAAGGAAAACCTTTCCACCTTTCTCTCATCCCACCCACGGAGGGAAGTTAGCAAGGATTCTGGGCCTTTTCAGGGTGGGGGGGAATGTTGCGTCTTTATGTCCCGCAGGAGCCCCTCACCATCCCACCCTTCCTCTCCCCTGCCCACACAGCTGCAGCATTTGTAGAAACGGCTTCTTTTTTGTGCGAGAATTGCTCATGGCCACTTCGCAATAGCGACAGATGTTCCCGGGCCCATGTCGCTTCATTATGATGCCCAACAACTCTCTGTGTAGCCCTCGGCCAGGGTAGAACCCGGTGGCATAAGGGCTGGCTGGGTGAAGCAAGCTGGATAACATGAGGTCTATTCTAGAGTCTCTATGGTGGCTCTTTATGAAGCGATGACTGGGCCAGCGGCTGGCCTTGCCGGTTCTGAACGCTAAAGGCCCTGGTCTCAATACGCAAAGCCCTGGCCAGGATCCACGACTGTGCCTTGAGCCTCGTCTGGGCAGATACCTGGCTTCTGAAACGGAACCAGCACTTGGAAGCATGGAGGGAGTGACCTGCAGAGGTGAGTCTCTCCGGGGTGAACTGGCAATCCCGCTGTCCCTCCCCCACCACAATGGACAGCTCCCTTGTTCTCCCTCACACACCAGCCATTTACACAACACGATCTGCTTCACAGGGCTCAGCAGAAACACAGAGAACTGCTACAGACACCAACCTTTCTTTGTATGTTGCTGGGCGTACGTTTGATGCAAGAAAAATCCCAATATCCTGAATTGTGTCTAACTCCCACTAACATGCACGTCCATGCTTATCTCGGTGGTACACAAACTCAGCGGAGGGCTGCCAGCCTGGATGAGAAAGGCAAGTCTGGGGCCCAGGAAGGACGCGCACACGCTGCACACACACACACACAACACCGACAAAGCAGACAGTCCACACAAGACAACTACCTTAGTGGATGAAGGAGACTTCCAAGCAGGCCGTCTACTGCAATCACTGAGTGCCTCCATTTCCTTCCTCTGAGCACTTAGCACATTACCCCTACAGCACCCACGCGTGCCGTGCACTGTGTTAAACACCGGGGGGAGTACAGGGGGCCACCTAGCAGACCGCATGCTCTCACAGAACCTGCAACCTACCAAGAAAGAAGCAATTCATAGAAACACGTGCTCTGATGAGAGAAACGCAGCACGACAGGAACACACGGCAGAGGCCTTAACGCCAGTCCCGGAAGGGCTGCAGCCCTCCACCATGTTTACTTATTTGTCCTGAAGTTCACTCCTTTTACGTCCAGTTGCAACTTTTAAAAGTTGAAGGCCGCCTGGGTGGCTCAGTATGTTGAGCGCCAACATCGGCTCAGGTCACGATCTCGCAGTTCCTGAGTTCGAGCCCCACATCAGGCTCTGTGTGACAGCTCGGAGCCTGGAGCCTGCTTTGGATTCTGTGTCTCCCTCTCTTTCTGCTCTTCCTCCTCTCATGCTGTCTGTCTGTCTCTCTCTCTCAAAAATAAACCTTTAAAGCCTTTTAAAAAAAACACTTGAGGCAAGCACAGCATCAGAATGGTGCCTATTTACCTGTTTCAGGACCTCTGGTGATGCATTCGGTTGGATAATGTGGGGAGATCCACCTGGGGAAGCTGGGCTAGAAGGGGACCGTGCTTCCCTGAAAGGACACAATACCTGAAGTCCTTCCCCCTGACATGGGCTCCCCCTCGCCCTCTTTCTCTTTTGGTGGCGTTCTTTCTTCCAATTCAAAGTTCTTTCCCTCCAATTTTCACAGGCAATAAAGTCATAGCTGCCCCCGGAAGCTGTCTCAGAGCATTCTCCAAATTCTAGGTATTGTGTGTTCGATGGAAACACATGTCCTCAGCACAGAGATCCTTGCTCTTTGTTTCTGGATAGATTGCTGTTAATAAGAGACTCATTTTCACTTTCAAACTGCTAAGTAATTACTTTTTCTCTGGCACAACCACTTGCCACTCTGTTCTAAAGAAACTGCATGTATGTGGATGTATTATGCATGAACAGTTAGCATAATGGATGCAGATCTTGCTCTTTAAAGTGGCTTCTTTACTGATTTTTTTTTTTGATAAAATACTTTGGGACCTTCACCTCTGAAATTTACACGAGAGAAAGAAATGCGAACAATAGACAACAGGAGCCAAGATGCAAACAGTATCACATATCTGGCTTCTTGAAACCTAAGTCTTGGAAAGTGTCTGTCTCATTCCCTTTCATTCATTGTTCCCTGGCAAGCTGACAGAGCTGCCTGCCGCACGGTGACAGCAGCTGATCCAAACGACTCCTAATCAGCCACTTAAACATTCATCCATTTCAAAACTCCATCTCAAGACACAATATTAAATATAAATACTTACTGTTTAAAGGCAGACATTCTTCTATTATACAAATTTCCTTCTTTTTATGCACCCTCCACACACACACCCGCCACCCTGAGAAATGGGAAAGCTATCCCATTAAAAGCTCCGTGAGGCTTCCCCCACCCCATATAGGAAAAAAAAAAAACCCAAACAATTATGACAAAGATCCTGACTGAGTCCTAAGGAGAGTGCCCTTCGGTTGGAGAAGCACGACTAACATCTGAACATGGTGCCTGTTTCGCCAGCCAACAAGTACATTTTATTGGGCTGATTCCAAAATACATGGTCTTCTGGTTGTCCTAACCTCGAAAGAACAGATTTGGAAGGGCTGTGGACTTCCACATGATAGGCTTTCTTGCTCGTTAACATACTGTTGAAAATGTCATTGAGAAACTAGGCCAAAGAGAGAGAGAGAGAGAGAGAGAGAGAGAGAGAGAGAGAGAGAGAAAGTACACTCTTTCCATAATCTCCACCTACCCTGACATTAAAGAAACAAACAACATTTTACACCTTAAGCCAACCCCATACAGCTTGCTCGTACGCTATATATTCTGATAACAGTCTTGGTTGAGAAAATGTGATCAAGTACATAAGAAATACACAGATATTTTATTATAAAGAAGTAAACCGTCAATTCTGCTTGGGAGAAAGTTGAGAAGACTGAAAAAAATAAGGGACATGTGAGCCAAGCATTAAGAGCTATTAAAAGTTTGTCACAGGGACGAGGGGAGTGTCCTTATCTTTCTTCCTTTTCCCATCCCACCCCCGGACTCCAGGCATTCACAGCACGGTTTATCAGAGTTATCGCCTGTGTCCCTCATTCGAGTCGTTTTACTCGGGAGAGGGGGACTTTCATGTCCTTTTTCTTTATACTCCAGCACTTAGAAGGCGTTCAACAAAAAGTCTTCCCTCCCAAAAAGCTTTCCTCATAAACTCAAACAGATTTTGATCCTATCCTCAAAGACCAAGAGAAAAACCACAAAATTAGCAACATTCCATTTTTCTTAAATAAGGACACCTGCAAAGGAAAAGCTCATCGAAACCCTGGCCCGCCCTTCCGGGCCTCTCCTCCTACCCTTGGCACACAAGTGCCAGAACCTATGTGCACACACACTCCCACACCTGAATCTCCCGATGTTAAGATTCACTCGATATTTAACTTTCAGTTTTTAAAACCTGAAACTCTACCTAAAAATACAAACCTATCAATGGTCAAGACAAATGGTCCAGACAGGTATGGAGTCTGGTAACTGGCTGTGGAAAATTCATGAGCTAACAACAGAAAACCAGGAATAAAACCAAGACCATCAGCTCCTGTAGTTTCCCTGCTTCAAAAAGAACATTTGTGGCCAGAAGACCCGTGTGTGAATCTAGACTCCGTTAAGCCCCTGGGGTCTGTTCCATGCCCTGGAGCTGACACGGAGCTGTCTGAAGCATCGAACGAGGAAGACAAGCGAGTGTGCGTGGCCCAAAGTAGCTTCTCAATAAACAGCCCCTCAAGCAACTGTGGGCTCTGAAAAGACCAGAGTCTCTTGGAGGAGACTCCAAACAGAGCATAAAAATATCTTGCCCAAAGAAATCACACCCGCTGTCTCTTCTCATTGATAAGGTTCATGACCTCATCAGCAACAAAGACGGACTTGCTGTGGACAGGAAGAAGGGAGAAACAACGAGCAATGTGTTTCTTTTGGTCCCTTTCCACTTGTGCAAAATTCCCCCAGATCAAATTAAATATGGCAGAAGGTTTTACTTTGATTTCCTCTCCTTAACAAACTGAAAACTCTGCTCTGGGGCTGCTAGGTAAGGACGGCCAGGTGTACCTCCGGACCCGGACCAGGCAGAGCCCACGCAGGCCCAAGAGAGGCTCTGCCGTAGAACACGGTGGTCTCCAATGACCACCGCCAGAACTAGAGCTGCTGCTGCTCGTTCCGCGCTGCATAGAAGGCTTTTCTTTTTTTAATGTTTTTTATTTGTTTTTGAGAGACAGAGACAGTGCAAGAAGGGGAGAGTCAGAGAGGGAGACACAGAATCCGAAACAGGCTCCAGGCTCTGAGCTGTCAGCCCAGAGCCTGACGCGGGGCTCGAACCCACGAACTGTGAGATCATGACTTGAGCCGAAGCTGGACGCTTAACCCACTGAGCCACCCAGGTGTCCCAAAAGGCTTTTATTATATGCTTCCCTCCTTTGTAACACAGCCCCCCTATTTTGGAAAGAAAAGAACTTCAATAATAAACCTATTAGTCCTTTAACAGAAGATAAACAGAATGCGGTGAACTCTTGTTCTGTTTTACCCACAAGCACGGCGTTCCAGATTGCTTCCATTCCTTTCCTTCCTGTTTCTGTTCATCGTTATTTTTTAAAGTATTAGAACAGAAGAAGGTCGATAATGCATGCAGATGTTACAAAAGTATTATCTCTCTGGGTAGAGAAACATGGAAATACTTAATGGGCAGGGACGCCTGGGTGGCTCAGTCAGTTAAGCACCTGACTCCGGCCCAGGTAACGATCTTACGGTTCGAGAGTTCGAGCCTGGCGTCAGCCTCTGTGCTAACAGCTCAGAGCCTGAAGCCTGCTTGGGATTCGTCTCTATCTTTCTCTGCCCCTCCCCCACTTGCACATGGTCTCTGTCTCAAAATTAAATAAAATTTTAAAAAACTTTTTTTAATAAAAAAAGTAGTTGATGGGTGAAAGTAATTTATAATCCTTCTCTCACCGAATGCATCTTACCTGTAATTCCACTTGTGTAACAGATGGCTCACTTAAAACCTCACCGCAGAAAGTGGCTCTCCGTGAAATAACCATCACCACTGCCACCTGGGGGGGGCAAGGCTAGGTCTACATGCAAGCAAGGATTAAAGGAGAGAAAAGGGGCACCTGGGGGGCTCAGTCGGTTGAGCGTCCAACTTAGGCTCAGGTTATGATCTCACAGCTTGTGGGTCCAAGCCCCACATCAAGCTCTGTGCTGACAGCTCAGAGCCTGGAGCCTGCTTCAGATTCTGTGTGTCCCTCCCTCTCTGTCCCTCCCCTGTTTATGGTCTGTCTCTGTCTCTCAAAAATAAATAAATGTTGGGGCACCAGGGTGGCTCAGTCGGTTGAGCATCCGGCTTCGGCTCAGGGCATGATCTTGTGGTTCATGGGTTCGAGCCCCGCATCAGGCTCTGAGCGGTCAGCACAGAGCCTGTCTTCAGATTCTGTGTCTGTCTGTCTGTCTGTCTGCCTGTCTGTCTCTCTCTGAGCCTTCCCTGCTCATGCTGTTTCTCTCTCTCTCTCAAAAAAAAGAAAAATTAAAATGTTAAAAAAATTAAAAACTAAAAAATAAAGGAGAAGAAAAAAAGAAAAAAAATTACTCTTCTGCCTCATGTTATTTTCTTCTTCCTCTTCCACCCCATGAAGACACTGGTCTGCTTTCTCTCCTCAGATCTTCTAGATCAAGTCAAAGAATTCTCCTGAGTTAATCTTTCCAATCTGTCTTCTCTTCCCCTCCAGGGCCAGGAAAGCCTGCAGAAGAGGCTCTTCCCCTCCCACTGGCTCCGCCCCGAAACTTCGGGGCCTCAGGGAACCTGGGCTCCAGCACAAAGTCCCCACCTGCCGGCACCCTCTGGGCATCTGCGGGTTTGGGTGGTTATTGTGATGGAATTAGGAATCTTGTCCAACTCTTTTTCGGGGACTTTGTCACCACATTAGAGATTCAGGCACCAACCACTTTGTGCCACCGAGATTTTCATCACCCTCATCTACCATTCCCTAAATCACCTGATGGAAGAAGAGAAGAAACTCAACGTGTCCCAGAACATCAAAGATTTATTTACAAATGAGCGAAGGAGCCTTAAAACTGGGTGACAAATAATGATCTAAAAATCCACTTTTATATGAACTAGATAGAGTTCACACTATTGATACCACCAACCCTACAGGTAGCAAATTAGTATGAGTGAAAAGCTTAAATACGATTCTTAAGAACCTAAAAAATGCCCTCACATAGGCCACAAGTTTCACAAACATATGGCTCACTGCCGATTTTCATTACGGGTCATACTCTTGAATGTTAAAGACAAGGTCTCATAATTTACAGCCATGATGACCACCTTCTTCAGTAACCACCAAGAATGTATTTCATGAATCTTCCACCACGGACATTATGTTTTGAAATAGCTGTTCTGTCAAACAAAGTAATTTCTCAATACAAATTTTGTTTCTATCTAAAAACAACGGGGGTGTGTGGGAGGCTCCAACTTCGGTTCAGCTCATGACCTTACAGTTTGTGGGTTCGAGCCCCGCGTCGAGTTCTGTGCTGACAGCTCAGAGCCTGAAGCCTGCTTCCGATTCTGTGTGTCCCTCTCTCTCTGCCCCTCCCCTGCTTGTTCACTCTCTCTCTTTCTCTTTCTCTCCTTCTCTCTCAAAAATAAACATTTTAAAAAATTAATAAAAAAGAATAATAATGGACTGCTCTGCTCTCTCCAACTTTTCATTTTAATTCAGCACTCTCTTTGGTTCTTTAAACGCAGACCTCTTTTGTCCCCTCCCTAAATTTACAGGGTGAGGAAAAAAAAGATATATAAACAAATATCCACAAATCTGAAATGGACCTGTGTAGAGACATAGAGGTAAGTAGTTTATAAAGGTAAGTAGAATTCAATTATTTAAGTTTCAGACTAAACCTTCCAGAGCCCTTGAACATATTCACCAGGGGCGCCTGGATGGCTCAGTAGGTTGAGCGTCTGGCTTCAGCTCAGATCATGATCTCACAGTTCGTGGGTTCAAGCCCCGCATTGGGCTCTGTGCTGACAGCGGGCTCAGAGCTTGGAGGCTGCTTCCGGTTCTGTGTCTCCCTCTATTTCTGACCAGCCCCTGATTGCACTGTCTCCGTCTCTCAAAAATAAATTAAAAAACATTAAAAAATTAAAAAAAAAAAAAAAAGGAAAAGAAAATACAGGCATTAGTATCTTCAGAGTGAGTGATTTTCAACTTCCAGGATATGATTCACACTCTTAGAGGAGGCAAGCACAAAAAGGGTTTAGGAAAGATGGGCTAAACAACTAACGACTAATGCCGAAGAGTTCTCTCCAGAATCTGCTGTGTCTGCTCCCCAAAGATAAATGCCTTGCTTTCAATTCCATCACTAGACCCCAAATCTGGTTGTTAGGGAAAGAGCACAGGTCTCACAGGCCCGAGTTGCTTGGCCCGGTGCCTTGCTGCACATTTAGCTGTGCACTTAATCTCCCAGAGCAGCGCCCACTGCAGCAGGCCTGCTATTCTTTACCATCTGGAGCCTGGAGTTGATATTAGCTTGAACCACACATGCAGGAGAAAAGAAAAAAGAAAGAAAAAAAACACTCCCATTCGCATTTAACTGAAATTGGTGGCAGAACAATGCGCCATGCCGTCTAGGCTTTTACACATGGAAAAAAAGAAAGAAAGGGTAAAGTACGAACCTTCTCCTTTGTTTTCTGGTTCTCTGCTCTGAGGTCTTCATATTCGCCTATTGCTAAAAGGAGAAGAAAAAAAAAAAAAGAATGCAACATTATAACACTATCAAAAGTTTACAGTAGGAAAACCCTGGGTCCAACTAACCTCTGTTGACTTATTTACTAGGTCGGGGGGTGGAGCCGAGCAGAGGCTACAGTTGAGTCCCTCTGCTTTAAGGAAGGGTAAGAATAAAAGAGACCACAGCAGCTGTGAGCCCACCAGGCCAAATTTCGGATCTCCCTAGGTCACAGAGAGACAGACCGAGGAGCCATAAGTGACTTGGGACAAATCACTTCTCCTTGATGCCCGGCACCTGGGCCCGTGAAAGGAGACAGGTGGGTGCTCCGTGAAGTTCCTTCCAACCCTGTTAGTCTGAGGTGCTGTCATCGGAGGTTTCTTTTTAAAATCAGCCTCCAGGAAATAAAGTGGGCTCACACGTTCCGTTCAGCGGCACACATCTGCTTTATCCACAGAGCATGAGATGGATGCCAGAGGCATTCAACTCCGAACAACTATTTCCTGGCCGCAAAGGTCATCGATTCGCAAGCCATGACCAGACACCAGCCGGATTCGCTTCACTGAGTTGGAAGAATATGTGAACCGTTTGGAAATATTTCCAACTAGGTGAGAAACAGCAGCCTATTACTGAAAACCCTCTACTACCAGAAAAATAAAGTAGGCTGAACCCCCACATTCATCTTCTGGCTAAAGCACCACTCTGAGATAGCCTCACGGTGGAGAACACGACGTTCACGGCTGCTGATGGGAGGAGAGAGCGCGGCCCATGATTCAGGATGGAACAAAACGATGACGGTGGGCCTCGCAGAGCCGGTACCTGCTCTCAGACCGGCGCCTTGACCGGCACTGCAGAGCCAGGGCGTGCCCGGGCTGTGTTCTGGTACTTTGACTTTATCTACCAAAAGCTCAGGTTTGTTTTGTTTTTTTCTTAAAGGACAGAGTTTCTTATTTCCACGAATCACCCAAAGATAGAAAAAAAATAATCTGAAACCAGTGGTTTCAGGAGCATCCCAGATACTTCGGTCATTACTTCCAGGAGTGTAGGCTTCTCACCGCTGGAGCAGAGAACGCCTCTCAAAACATACAATTCACATGGTGAAGTGTGTCCTCCCTCAGCGATCCAAAGGGGTTAGAACAGCTGTGGCAATAACAGGACCACTCCCTGAACATCCAACCAAATGAACAAACATTTATGGGATTACATCATCAATGCCCAGAAGTTTTAGTGGCACTCCGGGACCCTCTAAGTAAGAATTAATGGACAATTTTTTTGAAGCCGAAAAGAATCCTTGAAAATTAGCCCATAAAAGAGATAAATGGATACATGTAAAGATAGTAGCGCTTTTTAAAAGAATTACAGAGATGGGAGTGGTCACAGAATGAAGTCCTGTGCACACCAGCTCCGTGTGAGCCTCGGCCACACAACACCCAACCTATGGGTACAAACTAAACCTGTCCTTGCGTATGAAAAACATCAATGAAATGACCCCCTACTTTTTTAACAGAAAGAAACAAAACCAAGAGATTCTAAAAATACCCACCTATGCACTGTGTAGTCTAGGGCTGTCGTCCAAAATCTTATTACTATATCTATTCTTTCAAAAAATAAATATGTATTTTATTGAGAGACTTTGGTTTGCTGGACACTTAAAAGTACCCGCAGATGAAGTTGAAAAATCAAAACTGATTTACCACTCTTTTCTGGATGACCTACTTTATCAATGTACAAACAATAAAGGTATAAAAACCATGAATTGATATTGAGAAAATTTTTTTCTATTTAAAACATTAGATAACAGCTTTGAAGCTTTTAAAAAATACTGATACAATTCTTCCATTATATTACGAGTAGAATGCAGATGAAACACCACAGACTCCAACTACCAGGTCTTCATGAAATGCATTAATTAAGAACCCTTCACCCATCATGCCTTAATGGGAACCACAGAAATATGCTGTGACCATGTGCAACTTAAAAAAATAAAGCCAAGTAAAGGGAATGGAGAGGAAAAGTGTAGGAAGAATTCAATGGGAAAGGGGCATTTGGGAGATAGGGGATAAATGGAGAAAAAAACATTACTTATATTTTTATTTCTTTGAAGATAAAAAGCCAAGCTCACTGCCCTAAATAAGATTTACATACACACACAAATCCCACAGTGAAAACGCATGTAACCAACCCTAACCTCCATGAACCTGGCAAAAATTGGAAGTGACCTATCTTATTCAGCGACTTCCTTTTTGGCAATGCTAAAGGGTCACAGAGAAAGCCTTCTCTTTGTTTTGGAATCAGCTCACTGGTTGGGAATTTTTTTTTTTAAGTGAGTCACACAGCTCAAGTGATTTGATGATACAGCTCCTCCAAGTCTTGAAGTAACCAATACCAAAGTAAAGCTGAATCTGACCAATGTTCCACCATAGGAAAGCTATCCGCAGCTTAGGAAGACTTCATCTCTGGGGTTTGCTGGCCCAGTGTATTTCACGATCATATAGCAGTATATGTCACGTAACAGTAATTAAGAAGCCCAGCCAAGGGACACTGGTCTAGTTGGTGACTCTCTCCGAATCTCAGATTCCTCCTCTGAAGAGTAAGAATCATCATTATTCATCTTTCTCACAGTGTTGTGATTAAGGATTAACATGTAAGACGTAAGAGTACCTTAGGTGTATTACGTGTTCGGTACTTGTCAACCACCATTACGGTTTCTGATACAGGAGAGCACATCGAATCCTGAAACCCCAGTACTACTACCCTCCACCAAATAAAAGGAGGAGAAAGAAGGATAATGATCAATGGTACTGTGTTGTAGCTAAAAAAAAAAAAAACAAAAACACAAAGGTGTCAAAGTGGTAGAAGCCCGTCTGGGAGCTTGTACTTTTCAATCCTGGCTTCCCATCACGATCACCAGCGGAGCTGTTAAATCCTACAGATGCCTAACCCCCTCTCCGCCCACCCCAACCCAAGATTCTAATTTAACTGGTTTAGGGTGAACCTTGGGCACCATATTTGTTTCAGAAGTGAGCACACCAGGTGATTCTAATGTGCAGCAAGGGAGGGGAATCGCTACATGAGAGTACACAATGGGAGAAAAAAGGAGGGTGTGGAGAAAACGAGGAGAATATCAGGCAGGGCACGTGTTCCAAGGATCATGCTGGTTTTCCATTTCCCAACTCCCTGATGCCAAGAAAGGGAGTTTTCTTTCCAAGCTGGAAATGATGATACAGCCAGCCCAGAAGCCTGATGAACAGACTTCACTGTTTTGGAAGCATGACGCTTCAAGTTCTTAACTACAGGCCGGTAACAACACCTCTGGCTGAAGTGGATAACAATCACCAATCACCGTGTGCCTGGGGCTTTCCGGCTTTGGAGTGAAGAGCTCTGTGTCACTGGAAAGCCCTGAGTCCCTGGCGGAGTCATCCCCCCAGCTCAAGTATAAGCACCTGACAAGGGCTTCTAACCAACACCTTCCAGACCTGAACTGTCAAATAGGGAGTCACTAGCTACATGTGGCTGCGTACACGTAAGCTAATTAAAATTAAATACAACTTAAAATTCAGTTCTTCGGTTACACTAGCCATATTTCAGGTGCCCAACAGCTACACGTGGCTAGTGGCTACCACACTGGACAGTAGACACAGACCATTCTATCCCAGCAGGAAGTTCTACTAGACAGTACTATTCTGGGCATCTCTGTCTAGATAACCCTGTAAGCATCTCAAACTCTACATGTAAGAAAGTGAACTCATCGAACCCCCTTTCGCCGAAATCTCCTCCTTCCTGTATGCGTGATGTCCTGATGGGATCATCATCTACCTGGTCTTCGGGTCTACCTAGTACCTCATCCTTGATTCCTCTCTTTCTCCCACCTTCCAACAGATCATCAAAATGCTCCCATCTCTTACAAAGTCTCTCCAATCTGTCCTTCCTCTATAACAGTAGGTCTCTCCTAATTCTAGTCCTCAACAACGGTAAAACCCTCTCACGTAGCCTCTAGCTTCCCTCTATCCCAAGTTCATTCTTTACAAAGTAGATAGCACAGTAACAAAGCAACCTGGTTATATCACTCTTGGGTTTAAAGCACACAAGGACATTACCTTTACAAGCTGGGACACCCATCCCCACTCCTGCCATTCAGTCTTAGAGACCACTCAATCCATCACACCCAAAGTCCCAATGCCTCCCTGGCCCCTCCAAGACCTTCCGTACCCAGGTCCCTTTATAAATAGGTTTCCTTTGCCTGCAGGGTCTTCTCCTTATCTTCCCTATGTCCTCCTTGAAAGTGCAATTCAACTGTCATTTCCTGTAAGAAACTCTCCCACATACCTAAGACGAAATCAACAGTTGTATTCCTAATATACTACTAGAGTACCCTGTTTATATATTTCTACCAGAGCATCTATGTAAAACATTATAAATTATCTGAATGTAAATCTGTTTTCTTATCTTCTCTCCCATTCAATTCATTCCTATAGACCTCACACCCAACAGAATATGAAGCAGAGTTGGCTCCTATATTGACTGAATGGCTGGTTCACTGAAGTCTGGGATGTGGAGCAACTAAGCCAAATGACAAAGTCCTCACTTTTTAAAATGTTCACTTATTTATTTGAGGGGGGGAAGGGCAGAGAGAGAAAGGAAGTCAGAGGATCCAAAGAAGTCTCCATGCTGACAGCAGAGAGCCAGATGCAGGACTCGAACTCAAGAACCACAAGATCATGACCCAAGCCAAAGCCACACACTTAACCAAATGGCCCCATTTTAAAAATGAAAATACACTGGGCACCTGGGTGGCTCAGTTGACTAAACATCTGACTATTGATTTAGGCTCAGGTCATGATCTTACTGTTTATGAGTTTGAGCACGGAGCTTGCTTGGGATTCTTTCTTTCTCTCTCAATAAATAAATAAAGTTAAAAAAAATTAAAAATGAAAATGAAGATACAAATGCACAGAGAAGTCAAATCCCACAGTAGGAAATATTGGAGGCAGGTCTAGTCTACTGATTTCCAAAGTCGTTCATGTAAAAAACATTACTGAGCATTACTGTGTTAAAACGCTAGACCAAAAATAATCTTCTAGGGTGAGGACTCCGTCTTTATGCATACAGATGCCCACATCTAGCACAATGCCTGACACACAGCAGGCGCTTGATAAATGTGTGTTAAATTAAGGAAGAAGAAGAATGGATCTAGGTCTTCACATGAACAACTCGTGAAAGAGCACATACTCACCTCCCCATATTAAAAGGGTCTCTTACATCACATGTTACAACAAGACACTTAATAAAAGTGAAGCTTTAAATAGCCATCAAATACAACCAGAAAAACACTGCCTCATAAGATCTTCTAATGTAGATTCTCATCCATTAAGTCTCCATCTTTGAGGCTCATGGAGCCTTGAAACACCTCTTACTAATGGGGAATGAGGAGATGAATCGTAAGAGATAATGTTCAATTAGGACATTATTCCCTTCTGCACACATGCCAATGGGTCCTCTCTTAGAGCCAGAGTAGAAAGAGAAGTCATTATACCTCCCTTATTAATTAAAGCATTAGAACAGCCAGAGAAAACACTGGTGGAAAACCCGATCAAAAACCAAAGATGACGGATTTCCCATCTGAAAAGAAATTATGGCAAACTCGAAATGGCTGCATTACTTGGTAGAACACCACAGCTCGGTGTTAATGAATTCATGATGCTTAAGAAGCACTCTCAACGAACTACAGTAATGACTTCAAATTAACCAAGAGAAAAGAAGGAAACTGAGTAGGCTTAAAATACAGACGGAAGTCTGGTTTCCCGTCTGGCATGGAGTTTTGACGTCAACACTCTTGTCCTCATGGCAACAGAAAAGCTCAACAAACCAAAAATCAATGACTCTTCGTAGGTCCATTGGAGAACTGAGATCACAGGGCAAACTGCTATTCCAAAGACTAGAGAGATGGGCAAGATACAGACAATCACAACTTATTGGAGCAGAAGCTGAGGAACAGAACCTCGTCACCAAGCAGTGCCAAGATCGGAAAACCTAAGTGCTCATCGGCAAATTGCTGAAGGCTCACATCTATCAGGTTTAAGAACTCCAGGGGGCAGGCCAATCTCAGGAGGGCCCCAACCTTTTGTGAGTTTTACCTCCAGGAGTGTTGCTCACAGTAAACATCAGAAGAAGAAATCTCCCTACTGCCTCTGGGCCCGGGGCAGAGGGGGGGGGGGCATGTTGAAATGTGCCCAGAGCCTCTGTTCTTAGCAATGCCTGCCCCTAGGAAAAATGATTTCATCAGAGCCTAACAGACTTGGAGGAAGATAAGAACCAACTCCAGCCCACTCTAGCCTGCCTGTCTTCCCTAAGGAGAAGGAACAAAACTGAGAAGCACAAGTGAAAGCCACAGCCCAAGGGCAGAGGCTCACCAAGACACTGAAACCTTATCACAGGACCCTCGGAGGCCTCCCCCCCCCCACACCTTACCCCCATGACTATTTATAGCAGAGTTCTTCCTAAGTGCCACAACTTGGAAGCAACCACCACGTTTATCATCAAGTGAACAGATAAAGAAACTATGGTACACCCACACAAGTATTATTCAGTGATGAAAAGAGATACCAAGTCACAAAAAGACACAGGGGAACCACCGTACAGGCATATTGCCAGGTGAAAGCTGTCAATATAAAAATCCACACACAGTATGATTCCAACTCTAGGACATTCTGAAAAAAGCCAAACTATGGACCCAGTAAAAAGATCAATGGTTCTGCCAAGAGTTCAGGAGTGAGGAGAGAGCCATGAACGGGGAGAGCGCAGGGAATGCTGGGAGCAGTGAAACTGTCCTGTGTGATAATGGAATGGCGGGCACATAGCATAGACTGTCGAAACCCACAGGATATATAACGTAAAGAACGAACCCTAATGTAAACTATGGGCTCTAGTTAATAATACTGTATCAATACGGCTCATCAATTCTTATTTTTTTAACATTTTTTTAAAATTATGTTTATTTATTTTTGAGAGACAGAGACAGAGTGTGAGCAGGGGAGGGTCAGAGAGAGAGAGAGAGAGAGAGAGAGAGAGAGAATCTGAAGCAGGCGCCAGGCTCCAAGCTGTCAGCACAGAGCCTGACGCGGGGCTCGAACTCACACGTGTGAGATCATGACCTGAGCTGAAGTCGGATGCTCAGCCGACTGAGCCACCCAGGCGCCCCTCATCAATTCTAAGAAATACACCACACTAACTCAAAATGGTAATAACAGAGAAAACTGGGAGTGGGGAAAGTGGGGGAAGGTGAAGGACTATATGGAAATTCTCCATACTTTCTGCTCAGGTTTTCAGTAAACCTAATATATATATATATACACACACACACACACACACACACACATATGTATATACACACACACGTATGTATACACACATATATACATATATACAAATATATATACATGTATATATAAATTATATTTGTGTATGTTATATATTTGTATATAAATTATATATATATATGTGTGTGTGGCCTTCAAATATATATAAAACAGAATCCTACTGATTTGTGCTATACAGGATTTGAGATAGAATCAAGTCACTGAAAGGATCCTAATATGTTACTAATCATTGTACCCTCCAAAAATTTCAGAACTCATGCTTTAATATTTAAAATGGTCACCAGCACGGTAAGCAGACAAGAAGGAAAGCCATGTTCCTTCTGTATTTCAAAGCCAAACACTGTTATCTACAGCACAATGAAGTTTAAAATATGCCTACTTTTTGGATCCCCTTCTGAAAACCTTTCCCACAGCTGCACTCACAGATACGGGTGTACAAGAATGTAAGCAGCATCTTTATTTTCATAAGCTTTCATTTTATAAGAGGCTTTAGATTTACAGCAAAATTGCAAAGACGGTACAGAGAGCTCCCTCTTGCCCACGCCCAGTTTCTCTGATTACTAACACCTTACGTTAGCATGGTACCTTTATTATCATCAGGGGACCAGTATTGACACATTATGAACTAAATCCATACTTCATTCATATTTCCTTGGTTTGGACCTAATGATCTGTTTTTCTTCCAGGATTCCACTCAGGTACCATGTTACATTCGGTTGTCGCCTCTTGGCTGTGACAGTTTCTCACTCTACAGGCATATATTCACCTATTTCTATATGTAATCATCTATATCTAGATTAAGTAAAACATGAACCCATACTGATGTCTCTTATCTATTGTCCAAAGCATTATTTTTTAATAGCAAAGACAAAGAGACACAGAGATAGCCACTGAGAGTATATTAACCTCATTGGGGGAAATCTGTAGAATGCAACACTATCCAAATCAATTTTTTTAATGTTTATTTATTTTTGAGAAACAGAGAGACAGAGCATGAGCAGGGAAAGGGCAGGGAGAGAAGGCAACACAGCATCGGAAGCAGGCTCCAGGCTCTGAGCTGTCAGCACAGAGCCCAATACGGGGCTCGAACTCACAAACTGCCAAAGTCGGCCGCTTAACTGACTGAGCCACCCAGGTGCCCCTATCCAAATCAATTTTTAAAGATTCCATTCTATATATGTGCTGATAGGAATTCCATAATACATAAGTGATAAGTACATATGTGTGTTCAAGAGCACAATTTTGGAAAGGTGAAGGAAAAAAAGAAAACAGTGTTGACTCTGAGGAGTGGAAAGGGGGTGAGAGCGTGCATGACCAGTGGGACGACACTGTCCTCCAGGCGGAACGCAACCTTAATCACAATGGTCTGCGGCCTCAGAAGGATCACGGCACATTAAAAGACGTACGGTATGCCCATCGTACTAACATTTTGTGGGGAGAGGAACAGCTGGGAAGGAAAACAGTTGGGGGTTCTTAAAAGACTCCTCAGGAGAGTACAATGAAATAAAGATTAAGAAACAATGAATCGGAGGGAAGAATTCACTGCAGTTTTCACGTAATATGCTTATTTTATCCTAAATAAGCAGATGTTTATTTTTAAATTCAATTTAAGACAAAAGTAAGATTGAACGACCCAGTGGACAAGTTACACGAACAGTGAAATTCTGACCGGAAGACATAATTCTTCAGCCCATGCTGAGCATCTATCTGCCTCTGAGATGGGAGTTCACAAACTATAAGAAGAAACTGCATTTTTAGGGTTTACAACCAATACCAAATGTCCCCCAAAGCCTAAAATACTTACTCTCTGGCCACTTACACAAAAAGTCTGCAGACCTCGGATCTACAGTATATTGGCTTAAAAACTTTTTTTTTGGGCATTCATTTGGTGGAATACTATTCAGCAATGCAAATAAACAAACTACAACTATACACATTGCTGGTAAATCCCACATGGAATGAGTGAAAGAAGACAGAGCAAATAATGTGGTCTGTATGATTATCTTCAGGAAGCTGCAAAACTTACCTTTGGTGACAAAACTAGCATCGGGGAAAGGCAGGTGAGAATTGGATTGGAAGGTTATAAAGGGCTTTCTGGAAACGTCGTTCTGACTTAAGTGTTGTTAGAAACATTTTTTTTTCAATGATTCACTGAGGTGCTCATTCGTGCACTTTTCTCAAACTACGTTATATTTTGTTATGAAAGCACAACATCCTAAGTGTTGATTTTACAAAGATACACCTAGATGAAGAAAAATAAACTGACCAGGTTTCTTTTCATAAACAAGTAAGTAAAAATGGGCATATGTACCCCGATGATTCAGAGACTGGTGGCCCCTGGACCACGCTTGGAAAAATAGTGACGTGAAGCCAAGTTTGCACTTGATACCATAGCAACTGTTTAATCCCAAACTGCTTTCTACTGACTGACTTTGTATGTATCCAAGACTGACAATGCTTCCGCTTTTCCTGACTGATACAGTCCTGGTGGTAGGCAATCATTTTGGTCCCTTTTGTGGAAATAATGTTCTCGCTACTTTCTGGCCTAGAAGTCAGAGCAACACTGGGAGCCTCTTTAATGACTAACTCAGCTCTAAGACTAAGCCTGACTAAAGTCCCATCGGAACCTTAAGCACTATCGCTATAGTCTTGGGGAAAACAATAACTAACTCTAAAGTTGAAATGCTACCATGCTTTATTTAAAGCCCATTATTGTCTTACTGTAGGATAGTGTTTTCAGTTTGCTTGGTGTGGTTTTGGTCTCACGTTGTAACATCATTAACTGTTGGGTGATGATCACACCCTTCAAAAAAACTGTCTCAGCAAGTTCCAAATGACTTGACATTACGACACTGCCTAGTTTAGTGGACGTCTCTTGTCCGTGTCTGCCCAGCCTGCAGCCCCCCACCTTTCTGGCAGTGGCACGCCATTCTTTTCCAGACAACCTCTCCAATCTATTGGCCTTCGTAGGGGCTGCCAATCAAGGGGCCCTGCCCAAACGACACCAACCAGACGCACTTCCTGGAATTCACATGCCTGCCATCATCTCTAGGCTAGGAACTCCTCACCAACAGGGACAAGGTTTTATTCATTTCTTGATCTCTGATGCCTAGCACAGTGCCTGGCTATGAATATTCAATGCATGTGGGATGAATAAATTACCGAGAAAATCATGTACCTTAAACAAATGCTGAGCTGAGTCGATCATTTCCCAGCAGAATTCTGGAGGGGGACAAATCATACAATGTTTTGTAAGGGAAACGTCCACTTTAGTAGCTAAGAAGTATGCATCGGAAATAGTATCTCGAGTTGCCACTTGTCAGTGCATTAAAGATGTCAATCAGTCCAATAAAATAAAGCTCCAAAAAGGACAAAAAGAGAATTACCTCATTACCTCAACATCTGCTTGAACATAAGCAATCACACACTGGCTAATTTTTTTTAAGGGACATAATATAACTTTCTGGAAAGACATAATATAGCTAATTATACCATTCACGAGGAGGGAACATACAATGTTTTGAAGTAATTCAGAAGTGGGTGTGATTTATAAGACATAGAGCCTAGGGAACGGTAAGTATAAATTAGAGACTGTTCATATTATGACAGACTCCGTCATTACATTTCACAACTTTTGTCAGAAGCAACCTTATTCACCACACCACTGAAGGCTTCACATTAGGGGAGGCTGCTGTCAGTTCTGCCATTCAGAGTAGATAGGAATCTTCTTTCTGAGCACCCTCCCGGGGATCGGGTTCAAATTTTTGACTAAAAATTCACTAAAGAAGAAATGAGATGAGGAAACCAATACACTTGTAGAAAGATGTCAAACGTCACTGAGAACATCACTTAATTTTTCTGACAGTACTATCTTTGTTCATCTTGCTCACCAAAAATTAAGAAAGTCATCGGAGTGTCAAAATTGGTCAACGTGCTCGCTTCGGCAGCACATGTACAAAATTAGTCAAGACCGGGGTTGGTCAATGTTGACACGTGTTGAGGGGAACGGACACTGCTGGTGGGGAATGTGAACCGGTATAACCGTTTTCAGGGGCGTCTTGATGATGCCTAGCAAAATTTTATGTCTACCACGGGGCACCCGGGTGGCTCAGTCGGTTGAACATCCGACTTCAGCTCAGGTCATGATCTCACCGTTCATGGGTTCGAGCCCCCCACATCAGGCTCTGAGCTGACAGCTGGGAGGCTAGAGCCTGCTTCGGATTCTGTCCCTCCCTCTCTCTCTCCCTGCCCCTCCCCCATTCATATTCTGTCTCCCTCTCTCTCTCAAAACTAGATAAATAAACATTAAAAAAAAACAACTTTAGTCTACTTGCCCTCTGATCCAACAATTCCATTTCTAAGAATCTATCCTAAAAAGAACAATGTGTAATTGTACAGATTTGTGTGGTTATTTGACTCACGGCTGTCTACTAGACAGTAAACCTGGGGGACAGCAAGGACTGTTGTTTTGGTTCACTATCTACTTCCAAAGCCTTCCACATGGGCCTCATTCATGGGAGGTACTTGCTAAGTATTTGTTAAAGGAATAAATGCATATGTTTACACGAGGTTGAAAAAGGAAACTAGAGTGTTCGTTAATAATGGTTCTTCTTGTCCACATTAAAGAGGACTAGTGAAATTATTCACAAGGTCAACAGGTAGTAAAAAAAAATATATATATATATAGTCTATCTTCAAAAATAAATCATACACACCATCAACTTACAAAATTAATGATCTTATGGGTAAGAGCCCAAACACCTAGTTGCCTGTTTTTCCACCTCAAATTCCCATCTTCCCAATTAGTTCCAAAGGTCAAACAGCAGTTAAATGTTCTTGAAGTAAGTCAATTGTTATCAAAGTCTATGATCTAATGACAAATAAATGCTCTAGTCTTGAGATGGGCTGAAAAAAAAAACCCAACACCTGTGTAACCAGACTCACTCCTAAAAAAAAAAAAATTGCACCTTTTAAGACACACAAATTTCAGAAGACTCACTGTTCTGCCTTTGATATGCCCATCCATCAAGGAACTACATCCTCTAAAAATACCAAACTGTGGATTTGTTTTCCGGTATGAGATTTTCCAGTATCTGAGAAAGAGCCAAAAACTGGAGAATCCTCCCTTTCTCTCGGCTCTCAAATGCAACACAGAGAACGTATTCCCAAATCAAATACACACAACTTGTGGATTCTCTGCATAATTAAGCCACCCTTGAAATTATACTCAGAATAAAAACAACTGAAGTTTTTATTGCATCATTATTTGAAACCCAACCATCCTCAAGAGCTCCGATATCCAAACTGACAGCTATTACCAATGACGGAAGCTCCAACTGTCTAGAACACCAAGGAAGAGTCTCTCTCTACCTTGGAGGGGTGGGGAGGTTGTGCTATTAGAGATAAAACAGTACCAGAATTCAGCCCCTCAACTAAACCACTGGAGAAATGTCAGATTAAGGGCATTCTGCCCACCCACTAGATTCATTGACGGTTGTGTCTTGATGACCTAAGGCTACTCTAGGATGGGAGTTGAAGGTACTGGGAAAAGCCATTAATATTTACCCAATGCTTTCTAGATGCTAGATACAACAAAGGAAATGGGCTTGTCCATCTCAGTGAGGTAATAATTCCCAAGATCACAGGACTGGTAAACAATTGTGCTGAGATTTGTTTCCAGGAGTGTGAACACCAGAGGGGTCCACATACCCGTGCGAATGGTAAGTCTGTGGTTTCGAGGTGCATGGGAACTGGGCCGGGCCCAACAAAACCACCTGGTTTGGCATGATCACCCAAAGGCCCATGGAAGGGAAGAGCCTTGGTAAGCTGGGCCAACAGAAGTGAAAGAGCTGAG
>NC_043701.1:173177933-173186700 GCF_006229205.1 Suricata suricatta
CGACACCGCCCACCCAGGTCGCCGCCGCCCGGACCCGCGCCCGGGAGCCGTCCCCGCCCCCGGGCCGCGCCTGCCCGCACCTGGCGGCCGCGCGCCCGCCTACCTTGCTCCTTCAGGCTGCTGATGAGCTGCAGCTGCTTCTCCTCGTCCGAGCTGTTCATTTTGGCAGGTGGGGCCGGGAATAAAGGAAAGGAGGGAGAGGCGAGGGGTGCGGCGGGGGGAGGGGGAGGAAAAGCAAGATGCCGGTGGCGTGCGGCGGCACTACCCGGAAGTTGGGTCTGCTCCCGCTCCTCCTCCTCCTGGCGCCGAGCGAGCGAGTGAGATCATCCCCACGCACCTACTCGGCGGCCGCCGCGGTAGCACCTGCGGGCGGTGGGGTGGGGTGGAGTGGGGTGAGGTGGGGCGGGCCGGTCGGGAGGTGGGGCGGTGGAGGGAGCCGCCCCCGCCCGGGGGTCGCTGCCCGTGCCAAACCTTGCGGCGGGCGCTGCGCCTCGCCTTCCCCAGCGGAGGTCGGCGCCGCAGGATGCGCAGTCGGCGGAGCGTGGGACCCGCGGGTGTGCCCAGCGGCTCGCTCCTGCACCCCTCCTCCAGCCCCAATCCCCGGGACACCCGGACGCGCGGTCGGGGGGCAAACCGGTCTTGTGGCTGCGGCGTCCCTGGAGACAGCTGGCCGCGAGCCACCGAGGGAGAGCGGGACGTGGTGGGCAGTAGAACACCCCAGGCTTCAACTCTGTTCTCACCCACTGGAGTCTGAGGCCGGTGTGGGAAATCAGGTGCCCGCAGGGGCAAGCTCCGTGTGCACGTTTTGCACCTTGAAAAACAGGCAGGGACTGAAACCGGCCGGCCCGGTAAAGGAACGCCTCCGGAGCAAAGGGCGTAGCAGTCAGTTGACATTGACTAAGGTCCAAGCGGCTTCCTCCAGCCGCGCCGGGTTTGGGAGGTGGTCAGAACGTGGGCCCCGCAGCACGTGGATCGCGGGGCATCTGCTCTGCGGTGGCAGGACCGTGCGCTTAGGGAGGCTGCCACTACAGTCCGAATGGCCGAGGCCACACAGCCGCCTGGCCTCAGAGCTGGCAGAGTGAAGCCTGGCATTTGTCCAACGTCAGTGCCCTCTGCACGGTTTAAACCCGGCTCTGGCTTCAACCAGAAGAGGTGTGGCGGGCCTGTCAGGTTTCAGAATGGCCCTCTCCAAACTCCTGTTACTGGTTAGTCTGGTCAAAGTCTTCTGACCTCTTTGAACCTCATCTGCAGAATGGGAACAATACCAATACCTACTCTCCAGGAAGACAAAACACCAAATGTAGAATTTGACCTACACTGGTTCTTTTTTTTTTTCTTTCTTTCTTTTAAGTTTACAGGTCACAAAAAAAGGGTTGTGGGTGCTAATTCTAAGCTAAAAGAGGCACAGTTCTTATACATTCATCATTAAGCATCCAAAATAAATCCAAAATGAATTAGACTCACTGCACATCTGGCTTTCCTCACTAACTCAGAACGCCTATTGCGGTTACTACACAAGCACAGAGCCTCTGCTCAACACTCCCCTGCAAACGGCCACCTCCGTTTAGGTGCGGGAGTGGTCTGGAAAATACTGTAACTAGTATCTGCCTGATGCTCCTACTAAATTCTAACTCAGACTTTGGTGGGGGGGGGGAATGATAGCTCTGTTTTCTCTTCTTCTAAAAAGCTGATATAATATTTTAGGATAGGTAATTTAGTGGTAGAATAATCTAAGAGGGCAGCACAGAATTTTTAAATTAGAGTGAATTGGAATTTTGAAAATTTGAAGATAATTTTGGTATGGGGTCTTATTATCCAGTCCCTTGCCTAGTTTTTCATGGGGTAGTTGACAACAGTTGCAGATCAACTGTCATGAAAATCTGCAAGAGATTAACCAAAGGGCCTTTGCCCTGAGATTACTTGAGGTTATGTCTTAAATCTTCAGAATTTAAAGTTCCAGGGGGTTCTCTGGGTGGCTCAGTCCGTTCAGCCTCAACTTTGGCCCAGGTCACATCTCGAGCTTGAGAGTTCCAGCCCCACATCATGGGGGGGCGGGGGCTCTGTGCTGACGTCTCAGAGCCTACAGCTTGCCTCCGATTCTGTGTCCCTCGCGCTCTGCCCCTCCCCCACTCATGCTCTGTCTTTCTCACTGGAGAATATATAAACTTAAAAAAAACCCTTTTTTTAAATCCCAGGACACATGAGACAATTCAGATTTAACTACAAGAGCATATGAGTGATATATGCTACCACCAAATATTTTGTATAAAGAAATCTTTTCTCTCCAGAAAAAAATCAAGAGATTTGGGCAACAAATCTGTGACCATCTGACTTTCATAAGGCAGCCAGGAAACCTGGTAAACCTGATCAGTCACCCGAAGTGCCGGGCAATGCCCAGAAGCCGCCTCCAAAACTAGGTAATCAGAAATATTCAACCAAATATCATCAGCACTGTGCCTATTAAATATTTGAATTAGTTCACAAAGTTCCATTATTTTTAATGACTGATTTAATCATCTACCCAATTATACAGTAATTAGGTATCACTTTTGGAGTTTAAGAATGAGTTGATTAATTATCAAATCTATAATCAAATTGAGTGCTTTGGTCCCAAGGTGAATCTGAAGCCCCTTGAAATCAATCCTGTTTACCTTCCTTGGAATTAAAATAGCCTCCTGAAATACAAGATGGTATTATCTTCAGGGCAGGGAATGAATTATTAGGATGGCTATTAGAGTCAATTATTGGGATCGAGGTCTCCCGTTACACTATGGTTTATTTATATGATATGAATATTGATGGAAAGGATAGAAGTGATATAATTAGATTTTGTTCTCTTTAATAATGCATGTAGGGATTTTTATTGCAGGCATCACAATGGAATTAGCCTCTGTATAACATACAATTAAAAGCCTTTTAAAAATGTGTGTCTATATATACGCATATACAGAGAGACAGAGAGGAAAGATTTTTAAAATATGAATTGGAAGGGTATGTACCGAACTCAGGACAATGGCAGCCTCTAGGAATAGAAAATAGAGGGAGAAGGCCAGGGGTGAGGAGTGGGCTGGGAGAGAGCAGTGGTCAGAAGGATTTTCTCTTTAGTCCTTATTTGCATTTTCACGAAATTAAAGTAAATTCACATTATGCAGTTTTTTGAAGTATGTAGATAAATATAGATTTATATATAGTATATGGTATATGTAAGTATATAGATATAGCCACAAATACATTAAAAATATTACATGAAAAATGGTTCGTTTTCTTTGATATACTAATTCCATTTTAGGAATCTATCTTAAAAGTCTTTATGTATAGAACTATTTATTATACTATTAATCGTGATCTAAAACTGATAACATTGGTGCGCCTGGGTGACTCAGTCGGTTAAGGGTCAGACTTCAGCTGAGGTCATGATCTCGCAGTCTGTGAGTTCAAGCCTCCTGTTGGGTGTGGTCGAGACTCACGCTGGGCTCTGTGCTGACAGCTTAGAGCCTGAAACCTCCTTTGGATTCTGTGTCTCCATCTCTGTCTGCCCCTCCCCTGCTCTTTCTCTCTCGCACTTTCTCGCTCTCTCTCTCAAAGATAAATGAATACTAAAAAAAGCATTGCATATTATTTAATGACAAAAAGAAATAAAGTATTAATACATGCTACAACATGAATAAGCTTTGAAAACATTATGCTAAGTGAAAAAAGCCTGTCAGAAAACATCAGCTATTACATGATTCCATTTATAGAGAATGTTCAGAAGAGGCAAAATCATAGAGAAAGTTGGCCACTGGTTACTGAGGACTGGGTGGCATTGGAGAAAATGGGAAGTGGGTGATTAATAGATTTGGGGTTTCTTGTTAGGGTGATGACACTTCTCCAAAATTAATATTGATGTTTGCACAACTCTAAGAATATATTCAGAACTGTTTGAATTGTATACGTTAAGTACACGCTTTGTGTGGGAGAATTTTATGGTAAGTGAATTACATCTCAAGAGCTGTTATAAAACAACAGATTTCCAGAGGAAGTAATACACTACTTCCATAACTACTAAGTTTTTAAGTTTCTTATACAAGTATTTTTCATTTCTCAAACCTTACTACATATAATAGTTATAATTTTTACTAAACATTATTTCATATACACTTTATCTTGGACGAACATAAGCTACATATTTATTCAATGCCATTCCATTATGTCAATGAAGAGGCAATCATTCTCAGAATTTTAGGTATTTGAGTTGTTACTAATTTTTGTCTCTTTATCGTGCAGTAGGAATGTAAGGGCTACATGAAGGTATATCGTAGTCAGACTGCTGAAAAGTAAACTAACATTCAGGACTTAAAAGCTGCCAAAGAAAAGTACATCTTACATTCAGGAGAACAACAATAAAAGTGATGACAGACTTCTTATTATTTAGTGTTGTAATCACTAAAGGATTACAACAATATTCAACACTCAACAATGTAAAATTCACAATATCCAGCATCTACAAATTACAGTACGCAAAGAAGAACCGTAATAAGAAGTCTGTGAACAGAATCCATCTCATAAATGACAGAGATGATGAAATTAGCAGACAAGGACCTTATAAGCAATGTTATAACTCTTATAAATATGTTTAAGATATATCAAAGACCTAAAGGGAAACATAAACATGGTGAGGAGGAAAACAGGAATTATTAAAATAATATTCTAACAGAACCACCAAAGATAACAAATATAATATCAGAAATGAAAAAAGCCCTATGTACATCAGGATTTACCGCAAATTAGATAATACAGATGAAAAAGATCAATGATGTTGAAATGGAGCAATGGAAACAATCCAAAATGAAACACACAGAATGAAGAAAAGATCTTTTTGAAAAATTAAACAAGCATCACAGACCTGAAATACAATATCAAGCAACTGAACACACATGAAATTAATGGCCCACAGGGAGATAAAAGAATGGTATATGAAAAATGTTTGTGAGTGACAAACCATGGCTACAAAGATGTCAAATTTGCTGAAAGATGAATTTACAGGTCCCAGTTCAGTGACGGATTCCATACAGGAATCCCCAACACGATTAACAACAAAGTTCCATCAGAAACTGTGGAGACCAAGGCAAAGGGATAGCATATTTAAAGCCCTAAAAGTAATAAAACTGTCAATTAAGTTCTATATCCAGCAAAACTGTCCTTTAAAAATGAGGGAGAAGTTAATTCCCAAATAAAGAAAAGCTCAAGGAGGTCATCACCACCAGACCTATACTGCAAAGAATGCTAAAGGAAGTCCTTCAGGTTTAAATGAAAAGGCACAGACAGTAACTCAAACCTATATGAAGAAATAAATATCTCTGGTAAAGGCAAATATATATGGGCAGAAAGAAAAGTCAGTATTGTTGTATTCTTGGTTGTAACTCCACTTTTTATTTTTTACATTATTTAAAAGACATGCATTAAAAATAATTATGAATCTGTGTCATCAGATACACATTGTATAATGATGTAATTTCTGACAATCACAATAGAGACAGAGCTATATAGGAGTAGAGTTTTTAGAAGTTATTGAAGTTAAGATTGCATTCATTCAGATTAGAATGTTATAAATTTAGGATGGGAAATATAATCCCCATAGTAACCACAAAGAAAATATCAATAGAATATATGCAAAAGGAAATCATAATGGTTAACTACACACACACAAAATCCCCAAACACAAAATAAGGCAGTAATGCAGGAAATGAGGGGCAAAAATGGTATAAGCCATATAAATAACAAGTAGCAAAGAAGTAAGTAATTTCTTATCGGTAATTACTTTAAATGTAAATGTATTCAACTTTTGAATCAAAAAACAGAGATGGGCAGAATACAAACTCAAAAAAAAAATCTAACTGTATGCTGTCTATAAGAAACTCACTTTTGATCCAAGGACATATATAGCTTGAAAGTAAAATGATGGGAAAATATACTCCATGCAAATAGTAACCAAAAGAAAGTTCAGGCGCTTATACTAGTATCAGACAAAACAAACTTTAAGTCATAAACTGTTACTAGAGACAAAAGAGGAAATTCTATATTCACAAAGGGTCAGTTCATCAAAAACATGTAACAATTATAAACATATATGCAACAAACAACAGACTCCCAAAATACATGAAGCAAACATTTACAGAATTAATGGAAGAAATTGATAGTTCAACTATAATAGTTGGAGACTACCATACTTCATATCCAATAATGAATATAAAATCTAGATAGAAGATTAATAAGAATAGAGAGGGCTTAAACAACACTATCAACCAAATAGATGTAACAGACATATATACAATACTCCAGCCAACAAAGCATAATTCATATTCTTCTCAAGTGCACATGGAACATTTTCCAGGATAGATATTATGTTAAGCCAAAAATTTTGTCTCCATAAATTTTAAAAGATTGAAATCATAAAAATCATCCAAAATATCTTCTTCAACCACAATGGAATGATATTAGAAACTAATAATAGAAGATAATTAGCAAAATTCACACAGATATTAAAAACACCTTCTTTAATAACCAAAGGTTCAAAGAAGAAATCATAAGGGAAATCAGAAAATACCTAGAGAGGATTAAAAAACAAAATATAACACACCAAAACTTAGGAAAGTAGTGATCAGAGGGAAAATTAGAGCTATAAATGGCTAACACTGTACCTTGAGAAAATAGAAAAGTAAGAGCAATTTAAACTCGAAGTTAGTAGAAGGAAGGAAATAATGATGATTAGAAAAAAATAAAATGATAGACAAGAGAAAAACAATAGGAGAATCAATAAAATGAGAAGTTATTTCTTTGAAAATAACAACATTGACAAACCTTTAGCTAGAGTAACAAAAAAGAGAGGCAATGGAAATAACTGAAATCAAAAATAAAAATGGAGACAT
Source organism: Suricata suricatta (assembly GCF_006229205.1). Lineage (NCBI taxonomy): Eukaryota > Metazoa > Chordata > Mammalia > Carnivora > Herpestidae > Suricata > Suricata suricatta. The sequence continues at coordinate 173,184,842 of NC_043701.1, forward strand.
TACTACCAACAACACAAAAATAAAAAAGATTATAAGAAAATATGAACAATTATACACCAAATTAGACAACACAGATGAGATGGACAAATTTCTAGAAACACACAAATTACCTAAACTGACTCAAGAAGAAACAGGAGACTCAACAGACTCCTAACAAGAGACTGAATCAGTCATTGTAAAACCTTACGACAAAGAAGGGAGCCTGGGTGTCTCGGGTAAGCGGCTAACTTTGGCTCAGGTCAGGATCTCACAGTTCATGAGTTTGAGCCCCACTTCGGGACTGCTGCTGTCAACAGAGCCTAGAACCTGCTTCAGGTTCTCTGTCTGTCTGTCTCTCTCTCTCTCTCTCTGCCCCTCCCGTGCTGTGTGCTTACTCTCAAGCACTCTCTCTCTCAAAAAACAAATAAAAACATTTTTAAAAATATATTTTTTAAACCTTACAACAAAGAAAATTCCAAGACCAGATGCTTTCACTGCTGAATTCTACCAAACATTTTGAGAACAATTAATATGAATCCTTCTCAAACTCTTTCAAAAAATAGAAAAGGAGAGAACACTCTCTAACTCATTCTATGGGGCCAGCACTATTTGATATCAAAGCCAGATAAAGACATCACAAGAAAAGAAAGTTACAGATTAATAACCTTTAATGAATATGGATACAAAGATCCACAGCAAAATACTCTCAAACCTAATCCAAGAGGACATTACAGGGATTATCTGACATGACCAAGTGGTTCAACATAAGAAAAAAAATCAATGTAATACATCACATAAATAGAACAATAGCAACAATATAAAAAAAAACCCACAGAAAAGCTAGTAGAACTAATAAATTAATTCAGCAAATTTACAAAGTACAGTACCAATGTGCAAGAATCAGATGTGTTTCAGTATACCAACAATGAATAACCTGAAAGGAAAATGAAGAAAGCAATTCCATTTATAATATCATTTTTTTAAGATTTTTTTAAAAGTAATCTCTACACCAAACATGGGGGATTGAACTTACGACCCTGAAATCAAGAATGGCAAAGTCTACAAACTGAGCCGACCAAGTGCCCCCCATTTATAATATCATCTTATAAAATTAAATACTTAGTAATAACTCTAAACAATGAAGTGAAAGATTTGTATGCTGAAAACTACGAACACTGCTAAAAGAAAATAAAGAAAACATAAATAATAGAAAGATACCGCATGTTCATGGATAGGAAGACTTAACATTGCTAAGACATCAGTAATTTCCCAAAGCAATCTGCAGATTCAGTGCAATTCCAGCATCCTTTTTTGTGATAAGCTGATCCTCAAATTCATACATACATGAGTAGGAAGGAGCCCCTAATAGATACAAAGATATAACAATCTTGAAAAGTAAAAATAAAATTAGAAGATTGAAACCTTCCAACTTCAAAACTTACTACAAAGCTACAGTAAATAAAAGTAGTAAAGTAAATAATAGTGAATATAGTAAATACATATAGTAAATATAGTAGATGTAGTAAATAAAACATAAATAATGACAAACATATCAACCAATGGAACAGAAAAGAGAGTCTCCATCAAGATAAAAAGCTTCTGCACTGCAAAGGAAACAATCAAGAAAACTAATAGGCAACTGACAGAATGGAAAAAGATAGTTGCAAATGACATATCAGACAAAGGGCTAGTATCTAAAATCTACAAGGAACTCACCAAACTCCACACCCACAAAACAAATAACCCAGTGAAGAAATGGGCAGAAGACATGAACAGACACTTCTCCAAAGAGGACATCCAGATGGCCTACAGGCACATGAAACGATGCTCAACATCACTCATCATCAGGGAAACACAAATCAAAACCACACTGAGATACC
>NC_043701.1:173186800-173276214 GCF_006229205.1 Suricata suricatta
GAAGGGGGAGGGGGAAAAGAGGTGGTGGTGATGGAAGAGGGCACTTGTGGGGAAGAGCACTGGGTGTTGTATGAAAACCAATTTGACAACAAACTATTAATAAATAAATAAATAAATAAATAAATAAATAAATAAATAAATAAAAGAAAAAAAGAAAAGAGAGTCTCACATAAATCCTCACATATATGGTCAATTGATTTCAACAGGCATATCAAGACTACCAATGGGGAAAGGACAGTCTTTTCAATAAATTGTAGTAAGGAAAGTGGATCTACATGCAAAAGAATGATGTTAGGTCCTTATTTTGAGATATATAAAAATTAACTCAAAATGGATCAAAAGTACAAGAGCTAACTGTATTACTAATATATGACATTATCTCACTAAAAAGGATGGAGGGAAACAGAACTGACCTAAGTACTTTGGATAACAGTATTTTTACCGGCTACTGTAAGGCTAAAGATAAACACTAACCTACCTGACAAATGTGCCCTCCAACTGGGGTCTGGGTTAGCAATTCTGAAACTACTCAGTGCCTAAGTAGGGTTGAATAAATAAGTAAACTGTAAATCTTGGGAGATTGGTTTCTCACTGTCAGCAAAAGAACTTACAGTCAATTCTGCTACAACATGACATATCTGTTCTTAAAAATCATCACAGTATAAAACTGCACAATAAAAACTTTACATCTCATGGGAAAAAATGAGGTTGGGCACAACATTCAAAAACTGTCAGTGATACATTTTTTAAAAAAAGATAAGCACCTAACAAAAACAGTAGCATAGTTTTACACAAGTTAAATGATTAGCTACAATAACAAAAAAGAAATATACGCTACTGAAATTAATATGACATCATATGGGCCACAGTTTATGCGTTATTGTGAGTGAGACAATGGTTATCTGAAATCCCCTTTAAATGGACAAGTTTTAAACTATACATGGATGGGTGTGGCTCACTGTCCTTGATTTGGCGGGTGGCCCTGAGCATCACAGCTCTTTCAGAGTCTAAAATGCTTGGCATGTTTTTCCAATGCAGATGTAGGTCTTTCAAGGAAAGCATTTATAATAGATATTGGTTTTGTCACTATTAGAATTTTGCTCCATCGCATTCTTCTTCAATTAACGTCTCTATCACTGTTAGAAATTCTTTTGCTACTTTCTCGCCTGTATTTTCCTTCTCAGCTGAACTCTTTGCAGACAGACAGCTGATGGCTTTCAAAATTATAGTGATGGGGGTGCCTGCGTGGCTCAGTCGGTTAAGCGGCCGACTTGGGCTCCGGTCATGATCTTGCTGGTTTGTGGGTCCGAGGCCCACATCGGGCTCTTTGCTGCCAGCTCGGAGCCTGCCTCGGATTCTGTGTCTCCCTCCCTCCCTGCCCTTCCCCCACTCACATTCTGTCTCTCTCAAAAATAAATAAACATTAAAAAAAAGAAAAGAAAATCGTAGTGGTGTTTAAAATCTTGAAACCAGCCCTAAGATTTTTGTAAATAATGCTTTCTCTCTGATTATGAGAATAGATTATCCTAAATTTTTCTGTTTGGTCTTCAATTCATACACTCAACAATCTTTTCATTTCTTCCAATTCTTCAGGCTTTGCTCTTATCGACTTCACGGAACTTACAGGTGTCTTTTAAGAACATGGCCTCGGATAATCCTCAGTGTGGATTCCTTGATGTCTATTGCTTGTGAGAGAGACATCACATGTTCTCTTGTTTCCTTTAAAACACTTCATTATTTCTAGCTTCTCATCAATACTTAAAGATTTTCTTTTCCATTCATTGCTTGTTTTTGAACGAGAACACTTAGATGTGTTTATGAAATGAATGAATAAATGAATCACAAATTCAAAAGAAGAGCAAAACAACCTCGTCAGACAATACATGCAGTGAATTAAGGTAGCTGTGGATATTTGAGGTGCGTGTGTGTTTTACGGAGTCCAACATGACTTGACTCAGCTGGGTGCAGTTTTCTCTGTTCATCTACTGTTCCTCGGGGATAAAGTTCTGCAAAAGAAAATGTGAAATGTACATCATGCTCAAATTCCTCCTATTCAAAAAAACAAGCATTACATCAGAATTGATTATACCAATAAGCAAGACTAGAATGAACCTGTCGATGCTGGAATACAGGGATATCAATATAAATTCATGTCTGTTTTAACATCTGTATGGTAATTAGGTGTATCTATATATAGGCATATACACCTGTAGCTTATGCCTACAGATGGGTTAATCTACATAAGTTATTTCCTAGCTTTCTCCACTGGGAAGGCCTTAGAAGGCCTCACATGACGTCCGGGTTATCAATGACAGCCAACACCCAGATCTTGTTTTCTAAATACCATTCTTTAAGGAAAGCAGTCAGAGGTCCTGGGGGGAAATGGCAGGTTTTAAGGCTGAAAAAGAAGGAATGCCATTTGAGCCTCGGGCATCTCAAAGTTCCAGGAGAAGGAAAGAAAAAAGGGAATGTGTCAAAAGGAGTCAACCTAAAAGAGCCTTCAGGGGCTACAGCTGAAACAAGTTGAGCAACCAGACAAATAACAATAGCATGGGATTCTAACTCAAGGAATAAATAAATATCCATGAGTCCATACTAACATAAATAAACGATTAAATACATTGGTGGGGGAGAAGGATAAAAGGCTTCCTTTTAGAATTTGAATTATTATGTGTAAATTTCCCCCTCTAAGAGGTGGAACTTAATTCTCCTTACCTTGAGTGTGCACTGGACATAGTGAGTCTCATCTGAAGGAAAGAAGATAGAAAAGGAAAAAACGGTGACTATAGTGGACAAACCTAGTAGACAGCACTTTAGCCAACTACTCAAGGATGATCAAGATCAACAGTGATAAGTCATGCTGGTATCTTTTTCTAGTGACGGGATGCAGTGAGAAACGTACTTCACCTCTGCAGTATTTTTTGTGAAACCCATAAAATTCCAGTCTAATAATGAAAAAACATGAGAAACACAAATTGAGGAACATTTTATTTATTTATTTATCCGTTCATTCACTCATTCATACAAAATATCTGCTCAGCACTTTGTATACCTGTTGAGACTATGGAAACCACGGAAAGACAGATGGTCACAGATTAGAGAGGATTAAGCCATGAAACAATGCAGTAACCTGGGTTGGATCTTGTTACAGAAAAAAAGCATTAGTGGAAAAGCTGGTAAAATCCAAATAAAGCCTGTAGTTTGGTTAAGGGTACTGTGTCAGTGTTAATCTGTTATTTTTGGCGAATATACGGTGGGGATGTACCCAGCAGGCTATGGATATATGAGAAGGATATAGAAGAACTCTCAGGATACTCTACTGTCTTTACAAGTTTTCTGTAAAGCTACAGTTGTTCCAAAATGAGAAGTTAAAAATCAGCTGCCACCCACCATATTAACTTATTCAAAGTAAAATCCTCCATGATCATCTCAAATAGATTCAGAAAAAATAGCATTCAAACTATTCAATACTAATGGTAGGATGCAACTTCAGCAACCAGAAATAGGAGGGCACTTCCCTCAATCTGGTAAAAGGTGCAGAAATCCTGCACCTAACATGTAATGATGAAGGGCAAAATATTTTTACCCCTTAAGATCACATGTCCACTCTCACCAATTTTACCAAACCTCATCCTAGGGGCACCTGGGTGGCTCAGTCAGTTAAATGTCCAACTTTGGGTCAGATCATGATCTCACAGCTTGTGAATTTGAGCCCCGCATCAGGCTCTGTGCTGACAGCTCAGAGCCTGGAGCCTGCTTCCGATTCTGTGGGTCTCCCTCCCTTTCTGCCGCCCCCCACCTCTGTCTCTTTCTCAAAAATAAATAAACATTAAAAAAAACAACAACCTTATCCTAGCCAGCGCAATCAGGAAAAATAAATAAATAAAATGCATACAATCTAGGGAAAAAAATGAAACTGTCTTTATTCACAAACGGCATGATTGCAGGGGCGTCTGTCTGGGCAGCTCAGTCAGTTAAGCATCCAACTGTTCATTTTATCTCGGGTCATGAGCTCACAGATTTGTGAGCTCAAGCCCCACGTTGGGCTCTGCACTGACATCGCAGAGCCTGCTTGGGATTCCCTCTCCCCCATCCCTCTCTGCCCCTCCCCCACTCACGCTGTCTCTGTTTCTTTCAAAATAGATAAACTTAAAAAAAACAAAAACAAAGGACATGATTATATACATAGAAAAATGGAATTGTCATAGAAGCTATTAAAAAACTCCTAAATGAGCTTACCAAAGTCACAAGGTATGGGGCAACATATAAAATCAATTGTATGTCTATGTAATAGCAATTAACAACCAACCGGGACCTGAAAGTTTAAATGATTTCATTTACAATAACATCCAAAATAACAAATAATTTATTAATAGCTTCAGCCACGCCCCCCAAAATGTTCAAGACCTGTACACTGAAAAGTAAAAAAAAAAAAAAAAAAAAGGAGACATCAAAGACATACTATGCTGAGGAACTGGAAGCTTTTTTTATTTATTTTTAAAAGAGAGAGCGTGCATGCAAATAGGGAAACGGCAAAGAGAGAGGGAGAAAGAATCCCAAGCAGGCTCCACACCATCAGCACAGAACCAAATGCGGAGCTTGAACTCATGAACCATGAGATCATGACCTGATCCGAAGTTAGATGCTTAACTGACTAAGTCACCCAAGCACCTCAGGATTCGGAAGATTTACTATGACTAAAATGTCAAATTTATCTATAGCCAATGTAATTTGAATAAAAATCCTAGCAGGTTTTTTTTGGTTAAAAAATGATAATCAGGAAGAGGGAACTGGAAACGGAATGTGCAGGAGCCGGGTTTGGGGCGGGATGTAGAGAGCCGGCTGTTGGAATGAGCTGCGCTTGGTCGGGGTGTGTTTGGAGAGGGAAGGCAGAAGCGACACCGACCAGGAACTTGGGGGAAAAAAAAAAAAGAAAAAAGAAAATCAATTCTAAAATATGTGGCAATGCAAAGGACCTAGAATAACCAAAGAAATCTTGAAACAAAACAGAAAATCAGTTAGGAGACACGGGACTTGAATTTACAAAGTATACACAGTGTACAGAAGAATACAAATTCTTCTCAAATGCACCTGGAACATTCTCGAGGATCAGTCATATGTTAGCCACAAAACAAGTCTTAACAAATTTAAGATTGAAATCATATCAAGTATCTTTTCCAACCACAATGATAGCCATTTTGAAATATGCCTAGAAAATTCTATTATCCTTAATTGGGCCTGTCTTTAAAAGAAACTATTTTACAAGAGCCTAACCTAATGAGGTTTTACTAGAGCCTAACTAACCAAGAGAATGGAAATACCCAACTGTCACCTTCTCTAGTCTCCCACATAGAGAAGGAAAAATACCCAACACCAGCTCCTTCTAGCCTCCAATGTGGAGTAAAGGAAATACCCAACCAACCCCAGCTCCCTAGAGCTTTCCCCTGTAGAGGAACTGAGAAGTAATTTTTTAAGTTTGTTTGTTTAGAGTGCACACACAGGAGAGACAGAAGAGGGGGACAGAGAGAGAATTATTCCAAGCAGGCTCTGCACTGTCAGTGGGTCAGCATGGTGCCTGATGCAGGGCTCCAATTCATAAACCAGGAGATCACAACCTGAGCCAAAATCAAGAGTCAGACACTTAACCAACTGAGCCACCCAGGCGCCCCGGGGCTGAGAAGTAATTTTAAGATCACAGCCCAGGGCTACAGGCTGATCACAAGACAGAGATCTAATCATAGGACCAGGGAATGCTTCCTTTCCCCTCTGGCCTTTACCACCACATCTATATGGTTTCTACAAAAACAGAATTATAATGGAAAGAATTTCACATCTCAGACTCTACATAAGAAGAAGTCTTTAGGGAAATCTAAAGACATAGAAGAGACAAAAACAAGGACACCAGAGGAAAATTTAGCCTGTGACATCTATACCTATACCAAACGGTGAAGATGGCCTAACTCCACCCAGATAAACAAAATCTCACAGCAAAGGCCTATTTACCTCAGTTCTTTTTACCCTATAGATCTTGACTGGGTTTAAAGAAAAAATTACTAAGCACACTAAAGGACAAAGAGCACAGCATAAAAACATCATGAGAACCAGACTGAAGTAGAGCAGAATGTTGGAAATTTCAGAGTGTAAATGTAAAATAACTATGGTTCCTATGATAAGAGACCTAGTGAAAAGACTAGACAGCATGCAGGAGCAGATGGGCAATGTAGCAGAAAGACAGAAACTGTAAAAAGAATCAGAAAGAAATGCTAGAAATCAAAAATATTATAACATAAATGAAGAATGCCTTTAATGGGCTCATGAACAAACTGGATATGACTGAGGAAAGAATCAATGAGCTTGAAGATAGAGCAATTGAAATTTCTTTCTTTTTTTTTATTTTTGAGAGACAGCGAGAGACAGTGCAAGCAGAGGAGGGCCACAGAGAAAGGGAGGTACAGAATCTGAAGCAGCTCCAGGCTCTGAGCTAGCTGTCAGCACAGAGCCCAACGCGGGGCTCAAACCCACAAACCGTGAGATCATGACCTGAGCCGAAGCCAGACGCTTAACCGACTGAGCCATCCAGGCACCCTGAAATTTCTTAAACTGAAAAACAAAGGGGAAAGTATGAGAGGAAAAAAAGGAACACTATATCCAGAAACCATGGGACAATTACAAGAGGTATCATTTACATGTAATTGAAATATAACAAGAGAAAAGCACAATATAAAAATATTTGAAGTAATCATGACTGAGAATTTTCCAAAATTAATGACAGACATCAAATTGTAGATAAGGACAGATTACCAAACAGAATAAATTAGAACATCAAAAAAAGTCAAGAAAAAAATGGCCAATAGGCATATTTGAAAAAGCACACAAAACCATTAGTCACTAAGCAAATGCAAATCAAAATCACAGTGAGATACCACTTCACACCCACTAAGATGGCTATAATCAATAAGACAGTGAATACCAAGCATTGGGGAAAATGTGGAGAAGTGTGAACCCTCATGCATTGCCAATGGAAATGTAAAATAGGGTAGTCATTTTGAAAAACAATTTGGCAGCTCCTTAAATTAAACAGAGAGCTATCATGTAATCCAGAATTTCACTCCTACATATATACCCAAGACTACTGAAAATACTTTCCTAGATATATTTCTTCAGGCAAGTAGAACAAAAACAAAATCAAATTTTTGCTATTTTACCAAAATAAAAAGCTTTGGCAGTGAAGAAAACCATCAGTGAAATAAAAGGTAACCAACTGAATGGGAGACGATATTTACAAATGATATATCCAATAAAGTGTTAATACCCAAAATATATAATGAACTTACCTCAACTCAATACCAGTAATAATAATAATAATAATCTCATTAAAAAATGGGCAGATGGGGCACCTGGGTGGCTCAGTCATTTAAGTGTCCAACTTCGGCTCAGGTTATGATCTCACAGTTTGTGGGTTCGAGCCCCGCATCGGGCTCTGTGCTGACAGCTAGCTCAGAGCCTGGAGCCTGCTTCGGATTCTGTGTCTCCCTCTCTCTCTGCCCCCCCCCCCCCCCCCCCACATTTTGTCTCACTCTGTCTCTCAAAAATAAATAAATGTAAAAAGAAAATTTTTTTTAAATGGTCAGAGGACCTGAATAGACATGTTTCCAAAGAAGACAATGTTTAGATAGCCAACAGACACATGAAAAGATGATCAAGATCACTAATTATCAGGGAAATGCAAATTAAAACCACAATGAGATATACTTTACACATGTCAGAATGCCTAAAATCAAAAACACAAGAAATAACAGGTATTGGTGAGGATGTGAAAAAAAAAAAAAAGGGAACCCTCATGCCCCATTGGTGGAAATGCAAATTGGTGCAGTCATTGTAGAAGACAGTATGGAGGTTTCTCAAAAACTTAAAAATAAAATTACCTTGTGATCCAACAACTTCACTATGAATATTTGCCCAAAGAAAATGAAAACACTAATTCAAAAAGATATATGCACCTCCCATATTGATTGTAGAATTATTTACAATGGCTAAGATATGGAGGCATCCCAAGTGTCCATCCAAAGATGAATGGATGAATGGATAAAGATGTAAAGTACACACACACACACACACACACACACACACACACCACTGGAACATTACTCATTCATAAAAAAGAATAAAATCTTATCATTTGCAACAACATGAATGGACCTGAAGGGTATAATGCTAAGTAAAATAAGTTGGTAAAAAAAAAAGCAAATGCCATATGACTTCACTTATGTGGAATTTAAGAAAGAAAATAAACAAAAAGAGACAAAACAACCTCAAACATAGAACAAACTGATGGTTGCCAGAGGGGAGGTGGAGGTGGGGGGGAAATGAATGAAATAGATAAAGGGGACAAGGAGCACACATATCTTGATGAGAACAGAAATGTATAGAATTGTTGAATCATCATATTGTATACTGGAAACTAGCATAGCACTGTATGTTAATTATACTTCAATAAAAAATAATTCTATAAAAATTAAAATAATAAAATTTTGTGTTTATGGTAATAGATGTTAACTAGACTTGTGGCAATCATTTTGTAATATATACAAATCCCAAATCATGTACATCTGAAACTAATGTAACGTTATGTGTGTGTGTGCGTGTGTGTGTATATGTCAATTATATCTCACTTAAAAAAATCTAGCGCAATGAAAGATACTGTATGATAATAATAATGGATACATGGCATACATTTGTCCAGCCAAATTCAAGTAACATAAAACCCCCAGAGTGGACCTTAATATAAACTACAGACTTCGGGTGATTACAATAGTGTCACGTACATTTATCAGTTGTAGCAAATGCACCACTCTGGTGACAGATGTTGACAATGAAGTAGGGGGCTCTGCATGTGTTACGGGAGAAGGTACATGGGAAATCTCTGTAGCTTCCTCTCAGTTTTGCTGTAAGCCTAAAACTGTTCTAAAAAATAGCCTTTACATATGAAAAAGAGTTTTTAAAGTATAATCTACATCATTCAACGTTGAGAAATTGTTAGGAACCTACTATGTACCGGGCACTATTAGTCTGAGGTCATAAGGGAGATGAATACAATTTGTCCTTCGCTCCCAAACAAACCAATCTGTTAATAAAGGAACACAAGCATATCAAAAGATAATTTGCAATACAGTAATGGGGGAGCTGTGACGGTATTAATGTGCAGACACAGTAATGAATGAGCTAAAGGAGAAAATGATTAACTCTCCTTGGTGGAATTAGGGAATGATTCCTTCAAGGGACTGGATTTCAAGGCAGGTCTTGAAGAATGAATAGCAGTTTGCAGGGAATGTGCAGAGAAAGGAAACTCCAGGCCCTAGAAAAACATGTGAAGGCATATTTGCCTACTACAAATACTACTAAGAGTGAGCTCACGGGTATACCCTAAACCAACTGTCTAAAACAGAATTGAGTTGCCTTCCTTGAATTCGGTATCATCAAATCAGTGTGAATTAGCTACTGAAGATCAGGTTTCCCTGATGGAACTGTCAAAGGGGCACAGTCCAGTGAAGGAGAGGAGAGCCATACAATCACCATAGGTACAAATTCTAATAGTAAATACCATAAATAAGGGCATGGCAGTAACTCTTGCAGTATATAATTAACATTATAAATAAGACTAAATAGATCTATGTGCTGAGGTAATGTAAATATCCCCATCAACTCAATCAGACCCAAATAATGACTATAGAATAACTTATCTGCGTAAATAAAAGCTCTTATTGTTTTCATATTCTTACAACTAACTAATCAACACTCATTCATAAAGAGTACAAAACCATGATTAAATATAAATTCCAGACAGGAAAGATTCATTTTACAACTTTCCTAGTTGATTAGCCACATCAGCACAATCTTGTTACCTACCCCCTTCTCTGAGGCAGACTTCATCAATCTAGAAAATGAAGGCAGACCACTGATTGGAGGGCAAACCTGAAAAGGATTAAACACTTAGCATGGCATTCTAAAACACTGTAATTACAGTGCAATTAACCATACTGCATATTAAGCGTGCAACTCTGAAATGTGTTCAGACTCCCCAATTATAACTAGTTATTCTTCAAAGAATTTTGCCGCCCACATTGAATTTTCTCTAGTGCTTCTTTGTTATAATTCAGGTGTGACAGTCGCTAATATATCTAAAAGGACAGTTAATAAAAAGTAGGTATTCTTTACTGTAAACCCAAAGTGTGCATGCCAGGTAATACCCAACCATTACCACTAATAATCATGTTCCAGACAGGCAGATCTATTATACAATTGGACTCTGCCCTCTTTAAAACGTATTTAGTGGTCAGCTGTGAAGAGGGCATGACTTTGAGACAAGAGTAAAAGCTGAGGTATAAGTCTAGAAACTTGGATATATATTTTTTTAATTTTCCCAACTGAGCAAGTCACTTAACCTCTCTAAATCTCAATTTCTTCATCTGTCAATTGGGGTTTATATCTGCCCTGGATTTTGGTGAAGATCAAAAGGTTCAACCAACAGGAGAACTCTTAAAAAAGTTGATCGTGTCTAAGTTGCTACTCTATTATGGGCTCAGATTGCATTCTAAAAGAATAGCCAGTGGAAAGGGACAGATAAAGATGTGTGCAGTTATAATGCAGGCCAGCGATGATATTCAAACTATTTAGCCACAGCCCTAATTAATCAGAAAGGAGTCAGCTTTAAGCAATTGGTATAACTTGTTGAATGCAGACCAGTTTTAAACTATCCTGGATTAAAGACAAGCAGAGAATTTTGAAAATAGGGTAGAAAAGGTACAAAAATACTGACTTGGAGGGATACATGCACCCCAAAGTTTATAGCAACATTGTCAACAATAGACAAATTATGGAAAGAGCCCAAATGTCCATAGACTGATGAATGGATAAAGAAGGGTGAGGTGTGTGTGTGTGTGTGTGTGTGTGATGGAATATTATATGTGTGTGTTTATATATTATATGTATATAATATATAATGGAAAGTTACTCAGCCATAAAAAAGAATGAAATCTTTCCATTTGTAATGACGTGGGTGGGGCTAGAGACTATTATGCTACGTGTAATAAACCAGTCAGAGAAAGACAAATACCACATGATTTCACTCATATGTGGAATTTAAGAAACAAAACAAATGAATATAGGGGGGAAAAGAAAGAAAAATATAAGGTAGAAAATGACAACTTGTTGGGAGGGGAAACTAAAGGCATTTTAACCTAGCTTTGTGTTCCTGGCAGTAGAATTTCTACAGTATAGAAGATAGTGGTCACCCTTGAGTTTTTCTGTTTGATTATTAGTCTTCTCTGATGGAGACAGTAATGAAAAAAGGGAATAGGTCTTAATCATCTCTATATTCCCATGAGCACAAAATATGCTATCAGAATTTAGTAAATGTTGTTGAAAGAATACATGAGCAAATGAAGGAACAAAAAAGGAATGAACAGACATTCCTGCTCTTTTCTTCAATGACCAGATAGGTCTAGAATACTGTGTTCTAGGTGCCATGATTTATAGAAATAAAGGAGAGGGTTTACAGTTAAGGAAATGAGGACCATTAAGGCAGGTGCTAAAGATTTCATGATATTGTATATCTTAAAATATTTTTAGGATAAAAAATATAACATCAAAATATATGGGACACAGCTACAGTGTACTGAGAAACACATTTATATTGCTAAATGCTTACCTTAGGAAAAAGGTCTCAAATCAATACGTAACTACCTCAAGAAACCATAAAAAGAAGAGCACAATAGATCCAGAACAAGTTGAAGGAAGGAAATAATTACATTTCGAGCAGAAATAAATGAAACTGAAAAATAGAAAATATCAATAAAACAAAGCTGCTGCATTAAAAAATCAGTAAGATTGTTAAACTTCTAACATGATTGAGAAAAATAAAGAGAGAGAAGACATAAATCACCATTATTAGGAATGAAACAGAGGGTATTACAACAGCCATTAAAATATAATGTGGGGTTAAACAACCAATAGGTTAAAGAAGAAATAAGGGTAATTAGAAATACTTTGATTAATAGAAATGAAAATACAATATAACCCAATATATAGGAAGTAGCAAAAGCAGTGCTCAGAGTAAAATTTACAGCTATCAATGCTTACCTTAGAAAAAGATCTCAGGGGCACTTGGGTGGCTCTGTTGGTTAAGTGTCCGACTCTTGATCTCAGCTCAGGTCTTGATCTCAAGGTTTTGAGTTCAAGCCCCTCCTTAGGCTCCACAATGTGAAGTCTACTTAATTAAAAAAATCACAAATCTGAATCTCATTGTACATCTTAATGTACAATAAGATGTACAATAAGAAAAGCAAATGGAACTCAGAACTAAAAAGAAAAGCAAATGGAACTCAGAACTAGCAAATAGAAGGAAATAGTAAAGAGTATGGTAGACATAAAATAAATTATTAGAAAAACAATAGAAAGTAACAAAAAAACAAAATTTAATTATTTGAAAAGATCAACAAAATTGACAAAGTTTAGCTGGAAGAACTAAAGAAAGAAGACTCTATAACTAAATCAGAAATTAAAGTGGAGACATTTTTACTGAAGTTACAGAATAAAAAGGATTATACAATCATATGTCAAAAAATTAGGTGACCAAGACGAAATGGACAAATTCCTAGAAACACAAACTACAAAAACTAACTTAAGAAGAAATAAAAAATCTAAATAAGCCTAAAACAAGTAAAGAGATAAATCAATAATTTAAAAATTATCCAATAGATAAATTCCCAGGAGTAGATAACTTCACTGGTATATTCTATCAAACTTTTAATGATGAATTAATACCCATTATCTCAAACTCTTAAAAGAAAGAGAAGAATAATGACCATCTCTTGACCCATTCTAAGAGGCCAGCATTACCTTGATACCAAGCCCTACAAAGACATCACAGGAAAACTGTAAACCAATATCCATTATGAAGACAGAAACAAAATTCTCAACAAATTACTAGGATACCAAATTCAGCAACACATTAAAGGGATTATGGATCATGATGTAATGAGATTTATCCCAGGAATGCACGTGTGGTTCAACATGACAACTTTTCAGTGTAAGACACCACATTAATAGAATGAAGGGGGACAAACAACCCTAATCATCTTACTAGGCACAGAAAAAACATCTGACAAAATCCAACATCGTTTCATGATAAAAAAAAAAAAAAATCCAGTACTCTAGGAATAGAAGAAAACATCCTTAAAAGGTTAGAGGCCATTTACGGAAAAAACTACAACTAATATCATACTCAATAGTAAAACACTGAAAGCTTTCCTTTAAGAACACACCAAAGATAATAGCTCTCATTAGTTCCATTCAACATTGCACTGGAAGTCCTAGCCAAAGTGATTAGGCAAGAAAAATAAATAAAAGACATCCAAAGTAGAAAGGAAGAAATAAAATTATCCATTCCCAGATGACATGATCATATATATAGAAAGCCCTGAGGGATCCACAAAAACCTAGTAGAGCTAATAAACAAACTCAGCAAAACTGTATGATACAAATTCAGTTCTTTTTATTTCTATACACTAGCAATAAACAATTGAAAAATATAGAAAACAACTCCTTTTATAATGGCATCAAAAAGAATGAAATATTTAGGTATAAATTTAGCCAAGGAAATATAACACTTATACACTAACAATGACAAAACATTGCTAAAAGAATTTAAAGACCTAAGTAAATAGAAAAAGTCCCATGTATATGGATTAGAGATTTAATAGTAAGAACAGTAATATTTCCCAAATATATCTACATATTCTATGCAACCCCTATCAAAATCTCAAATGCCTTTTTTGCAGAAATAGGTAAGTCTGTCCTAAAATTCATATGAAATCACAAGGGAACTTTAATAGCTAAAATAATCTTGAAAAAGAAAAAATAGAAAAATCACACTTCCCAATATCCTAACTTCCTATAAAGCTAAAGTAATACAGTAATTAGTATTCAAAACAGTAATCAGTATGGCACTGGCTAAAGAATACACATACAGATCAATAAAGTATAGAAAAAAGAGCCCAGAAATAAAACCATTCATCTATAGTCAATTGATTTTCAAAAGGTGCCACAACCATCCAATAAGGAAAGAAAACTCCCTTCCACAAATGGTGCTGGGAACACTGGATAGCCACATACAGAAGAATGAAGTTGGACCCTTAACTCCTACTATATACAAAAGTTAACCCATAATAGATCAAATACCTAGGGGTGAGAGCTCAAACTCTTAGAAGAAAACACTGGAAATGATTTCTTAGATATGATGTCAAAAGCATATGCAACAAAGAAAAAATAGATAAGTGGAACTTCGTCAACATTAAGATCTTTTGTGCATTGAAGGGCAGTATCAAGAGAGTGAAAAGAGAACTCACAAAATGGAGGAAGCATTTTTATGAATCATATGTCAAATAAGGGTCTAGTACATAGACTGTATACAACTTTTATAACTAAATAACAAAAAGACAAAAAACAATTTAAAATAATACATTAAATATATACACACATATATATTAATCTAAAATACATATACATATATATGAATCTAAAAGGCAATATATTATA
Organism: Suricata suricatta; assembly: GCF_006229205.1. NCBI lineage: Eukaryota > Metazoa > Chordata > Mammalia > Carnivora > Herpestidae > Suricata > Suricata suricatta. The sequence continues at coordinate 173,201,396 of NC_043701.1, forward strand.
ACTTTGGTTTGTAGCTCTGCATTCCGTTTTCTACATGATTTAAGAGACTTATGCATTAAGAAACTGTTATTATTTTGTTTTTGGACGTAATGATGTAATTTTGTGATATCAATAATTGAAAGGAGGAGGGATGAGCTACATAGGAGCAGAGTTTTTATGTTATTGAAGTTAAGCTGGTCTTAATTCAAACTGACAACTATAGGATGTTAAATGTAAACCCCATGGTAACTACACAAAGAGTCCAGCTAGGGGATGTATATAAAAAAAAACTGAAAAGAGAAAAACACTTTGCTATTAAAAAATCAACTAAACACAAAAGAGGACACTAACACAGGAAATGAAAGACAGAAAGCTGCAAGGCATATGGAGAGTAAACAGCAAAGTGAAAGAAGTCAGTAATTACTTTACATGCAAATGGATAAAACTGTCCAATCCAAAGTCTACGCATTAACGATGAACAATCCTTAAAGAAAATTCAGAAAATAATTTCATTTACAATAGCATCAAAAAGGATAAAATACTTAGGAGTGAAGTTAACCAAGGAGGTGAAAGATTTGTACAATAAAACCTATGAAACACTGCAGAAAGAAATAGGATACCAAAGGAATAGACAAGAAAAGTAAAAATAGACAAATGAGAATTATTAGATACTTTTGTGCATCAAAAGACTATCAATAAAGTGAAAAGGTAACCCATAGAATGGGAGAAGATATATGTAAATCATATGTCTGATAAGGGACTAACATCTAGAATATACCGAAAACTAAAACACAAAGACAACAACCAAAAAAATCCTAATTTTAAAAATGGGAAAGAGCTTGGGGAGCCTGGGTGGCTCAGTCGGTTGAGCGTCTGACTCCTCATTTCAGTTCAGGTCATAATCTCACGGTTCATGGGGCCGAGCCTCGTGTCAAACTCCACGCTGACAATGGAGAACCTGCCTGGAATTCATTCTCTCTCTCTCTCTCTCTCTCTCTCTCTCTGCTCCTTCCCTGCTCACTCACTTGCTCACCTAAATAAATAAGTAAATAAATAAATAAAACTTTTTTTCAAATGGAAAGGATTTGAATAGACATTTGACCAAAGGAGATATGAAAATAGCTGATAAGTACATAAAAAGAAGCCCAACATCACTAAGTATTAGAGAAATGCAAATCAAAACCACAACAAAACATCACCTCACATCCATTAGGATGGCTGCTTAAAAAAAAGAAAAAGTGTTGGTGTGGCGAGGTGTAAATTGTGTACTATTTCTGATCGTGTAAAATAGTGTAGCTGCTGTGGAAAACAGTATGGTGGTCCCTCAAAAAAAAAAAAAAAAAAAACAGAGAGAGAGACAATTACCATAATATCCAGCAATTCCACTTTGAGTATACCCAAAAGAACTGAAAGCAGCTTTTTTTTTTTGGTAATATTTGTATTTCAGAATGCTGTTCTTAGCAGCATTATTCACAATAACTAAAAGGCAGAAGCAAACCAAGTATCCACCAACTGATGAATGGATTAACTACATAAGGAATACATATACAATGGAGTATTCTCCAACCTGAAAAAGGAAGAAAATTCTGACAGCGCTACAATATGGATGAACCTTGGGTACATTATGCTAATCGAGAGAAGCCAATCACAAAACGACTGATAGCATATGATTCCACTTGTCTGAGGGACCTAGATGATCAAATTCACGGAGACAGAGAGTGGAATAATGCCTTCCAGGGACTGGAGGAGGAAGGAATGAGGAGTTGCTGTTTAATGGGTATAGAGTTTCAGTTTTACAAGATAAAGGAGTTCTGGGGATCCTGTGATGGTTGCACAATGATATGAATGTCTTTAATACCACTGTCTGCACCCTGGAAAATTAAGATGGAAGAAGTTATTAAGACGGTAAATTTTATGTGTATTTTTACAGAATTAAAAAACACAGCCCCCAGATAAAAATAACAATGACAATGCTAAATGTTGGCAAGCCTGTGGAGAAACCAGGTCACCCATACCTCGCTGGTGGGGGAATCTAAAATGGTAGTGACTCTGGAAAACAGTCTGGCAGTTTCTTAGAACACTAAACATGCAACTGTCATACAACGCAACAATTATACTCTTGAGGATTTTTATCCCAGAGACATGAAAACTTCTGTTCCCACAGACACGTGCACACGAATGTTCACAGCAGCCAGAGTCCTATCAGGCACACAGGTGAATGATTAAATACACTGTTGTACAGCCATAGCATGGACCAGAGTTCAGCAATGAAAACAGACCCTTGACACACACAACTTGGATGAATCTGCAGGGAATTATGCTAAGTGGAAAAAAAAGTGAATCCTAAAAGTTCCCATACATGTCATTGCATTTATGTAACACCCTTGAAATGACAAAGTTTTAGAAACAGGGGTTGGGGTTGGGGGACGAGGGGTGTGGCTATAAGAAGAGGTCCGTGTAAGAACTACCCTCACCTTGACTGCATGGATGGCAGTATCGTGGCTGTCATATTACGCTCTAGGTTTCGCAAGGCAGCACCGCTAAGGGAAACTGGGTAAAGCAGGCATGGGATCTCTCTGTATTATTTCTTGCAACTGCATGTGATTCTACAATGATCACTAAATAAAAAGTATAGTTAAAAATATGTAGTTATTTTTATTTTAAAATGTTACTCACGTTGGGGCACCTGGGTGGCTCAGTCAGTTAAGCATCTGACTCTTGATTTCAGCTCAAGTCAAGATCTCACAGATGATGGGATCCAGCCCCACACTGGGCTCTGTGCTGACAGTGCGAAGCCAGCTTGGGATTCTCTCTCTCTATCCCTCCTCCACTCTCTCTCTCTCTCTCTCTCTCTCAAAATAAATAAATAAACATTTAAAAAAATAAAATAAAACATTAGCCATGTTAACATATAAGAGGGTTTGTATTGCTATTTTTAGTGAAGAAATTTTTTAAATTTCAGTTTTAATTTCTTTTTTAATGTGTATTTATTGAGAGAGAGAGAAGATAGAGAATGAGCAGGGGAGGGGCACAGAGAGAGGAGAGAAAGAATCCCAAGCAGGCTCCATACTGTCAGTGCAGAGCCCAATGCAGGACTTGAACTCACCAACCATGAGATCATGACCTGAGCTGATATCGACTCACACTTAACTGACTGAACCACCCAGGTGCCGCTCAGTTTTAATTTCTAAGAGAGTAAACGTTAATAAATATAACACACTTAGAGAAAAGCTCAGGGTCCTCAATGATTTTTAAAATGGCCTCCTTGGATTGAACAGTGTTAAGAACTGCTCTTCTGCCCTTGGCCAACAGACTGAGAACGACTTCCCCATTCATGGTGACGCGTGAATAGCTGCCTTCAACGTGGAACCCAGGTGACTTCCAAGAGTTAAGAAGCAGAGAGCCAGCGACATGCAAAGTCTTTCCAACTTTGTTTATCAATAGAGCAGCTGCCTAGAGTAAGTCAACCAAGGCACCAGGCCCGTAGTGTCTACGGCACACAAGAACCTCACCTGCAGTAGACAACAAGGAAAACAGAAGGTAATAAATTTCAGTGAGAGGACACCATTTTCATGGTAACAATACCGCCTTGAAGTTATTAATGTCTTAGCCTGTCAGGTCTTTCAGTAATTCATGTTAGGGGTAGTTTGTGGTATTTAAAAAAAATTTTTTTAATGTTTTTATTTCTTTTTGAGAGAGAGAGAGAGCGTGAGCAGGGGAGGGTCAGAGAGAGAGAAGGAGACACAGAATCTGAAGCAGGCTCCAGGCTCTGAGCTAGCTGTCAGCACGGAACCCAACGCGGGGCTCGAACCCAGAACCGTGAGATCATGACCTGAGCTGAAGTCAGACGTTTAACCGACTGAGCCACTCAGGCGCCCCGCTTGTGGTATTTTAAACAGTCTCTGGTATGAGAAGTAAGAGAAAAGGAACCTTAGAAATGGTAGCAACTCTAACAAAAACATAACGTGGTGCGATGCTTAGAACAGAACATCTCTTTGTGGATAATTCTGTTAGAGACCTTGACTTCTAATTAAAAAAAAAAGAAAAGAAAAGAAAAGAGGAACGGAATACTGAACTAATGTAGGAATCCAATTTGGAAGAAATGACAGCCCATTTTTATGCAAAATGGTCAAGGTCTACTGGCAGTGTTCGTATTATGTTAATACGCTATTATCATGCATATTCAAAATGAAATCCACTGTTACTATATCTCCTGAAACTTTGGTTTATAACTAGGTAACTCTTACCTTTTCAGTAGGTTTTGTACAGAAAGGGCAGGTCATTCTACTTAAGCTTCTGAGAAACTTAACAATCAGTAGCAACCCATTGGCCTCCTTCTACAGAACGTTCCATGCTCTATGGTAAAGTAGCATAAATAACTAAATAACACTGTTGGGGTTCCCGGCTGACTTGGTTGGAAGAGTGTGTGACTCTTGATCTTTTGGTGGTGAGTTCAAGCCCCATGTTGGGTGTAGAGATTACCTAAATAAACTTCTAAAAATTTTTTAAAATAATACAATAGCACTCTTTAATGTCTGCATAGTGTTTCTCTCAACTGAACTATAGGCAAAGTATTTCATGGTTGTTGGTTTTTTCCTCAGGTTTAAATGATCACCAAACACTGTTAGCTTTTGACTGCTCCTAACTTCAGAAAAGGGTCAGATAGGTGATGAATTTTAGCTCTCCCTCCAGAATTCTTTTCCCTCTCAGTCACTGCACCATCAAATTATCTGTGTAACGTTTCTCAGTGGGCTCTTGTTTTTTGTTTGTTTGTTTTATAGTTTATTGTCAAGTTGGTTTCCATATAACACCCAGTGCTCATCCCCACAAGTGCCCTCCTCCATGACCATCACACCCTTCTCCTCTCTCCCTCCCCCATCAGCCCTCAGTTTGTTCTCAGTATTCAAGAGTCTCTCATGCTTTGCCTCCCTCCCTCTCCCCAACTATTTTTTCCCCTTCTCCTCCAGCATGGTCCTCTGTTAAGTTTCTCACACCAGTCAGAGAGGCTAAAATGAACAAAACAGGAGACTATAGATGCTGGTGAGGATGTGGAGAAACGGGCACCCTCCTGCACTGTTGGTGAGAATGTAAACTGGTGCAGCCTTTATGGAAAACAGTTTGGAGGTTCCTCAAAAATTGACAATAGAATTCCCCTATGACCCAGCAATAGCACTGCTAGCGATTTACCCAATGGATACAAGAGTGCTGATGCATAGGGGTACATGTACCTCAATGTTCATAGTGCCACTTTCAACAATAGCCAAATAATGGAAAGAGCCTAAATGTCCATCAACTGATTAATGGATCAAGAAGCTGTGTTTATCTATACAATGGAGTACTACATGGCAATGAGAAAGAATGAAATCTGGCCATTTGTAGCAATGTGGATGGAACTCGAGGGTGTCATGCTAAGTGAAATAAGTCAAGCAGAGAAGGACAGATACCATATGTTTTCACTCATAAGTGGAACAGGAGAAACTTATCAGAGGCCTATCTCTTAATTAAACTTTGTGTTCTCAACCAAATGAGCTGATTAAAAATGAATCCATTTCCTGAATATCTTTTGTTGAATACCTGCTAAGTTATAGCACATCACAGCATCTCACTTAATGCTCAGAACAAACCCAAAGAGTGAGCGGAAAATTCATCATATGACATTTCTGCTATGAATAAAACTATGATTTAGAGGTAAAAGTGAGAACATTTATGCTACAGTAAAAACAAAACAAACCCCACAACTTTCTCAACCATAAGCTTTTAAGTGTCATTAGTAAAAAACGCTCATCACACTAAAGATTCTGAGTGTTGTGTCTCTTCCTCAACTGACCCAGAATTCCCACTGGGAATCCTCTCACAGGTCAGAAGAAATTGAAAGTGAGAGAAATAACTTACACTGAGAGGTTCATATTGAAGAGCTCACCCCAAAGTCTAGGCCAGGTACTGGGCTGTAATAGACAGAGCAAGGCTTTGGGTCTGAAAGGCCAACTTCAGGGATGCCTGGGTGGCTCAGTCATTTAAGTGTCCAACTTCAGCTCAGGCCATGATCTCATGGTTCATGAGTTTGAACCCCTCATCAGGCTCTGTGCTTATGGCTGAGAGCCTGGAGTCTGCTTCAGATTCTGTGTCTCCCACTCCCTCTGCCCCTCCCCAACTAATGCTCTGTCTCTCCCCACCGCCCCCAAATAAATAAACATTCATTTTTTGTTAAAAAAAAAAAAGAAAGCCCTACTTCAAATGTCAGCATTGTCACTTATAAGCTTGCCCCATCAGTCACAATCACCTTCCTATAAAATGGAAATCATAATAGCACTCAGTTTATATGTTTGTTGTAAGGATTAAATGACACATTGTAAGATGCTATACCCAAACAGGTATTGAACAAATGATATCTAGTCTTATATCCTCTTGTGTAATTCATAAGTACTTATGGGAAACAAAATGTAAGATTGACAGGCTTTAAGTTAAGCACCTGGGGGATTTACGAGCTACTACCACCCACCTTGGTGGGTGTTCCTTGGTGAACACCAGGAAGGAAGCTGTCACTAACAGGATTTCAATCCTTCTGCAATCCAAGGATTCTTACCCCTTTTCTCATTGAAAACTTTTACTGACTCACACTTCTATTGTTGTCTCTAACCCACCATTGACTACTCTGTTCAATACCCACCCTTTCTACTGTGTTCTCTAATGTTGTGGCTAGATGTCTGTAACTACATATTTCTATTAGCTTCTAGTACTAGGAGGTACTGGCAAGAGAGCAGAAGGCAGAAGGAGGGAGGAAAGCGCGCTCTCTCTCTCTCTCTCTCTCTCTCTCTCTTCTCTCTCTCTCGCTGTCAGTCTATCCCTGATTCTGACAACAACTTTATAAGTGGCTGTTTCTTTGGCAATCCTAACTCCTATACCAAGGGCCTTACTCCATCTTATTCTGTAGTCCCACCAGCTGCCACAGGCTCCTTCTGGGAACTCCTGGATTCTACTAACACCACCAGTGCCATGGAGTGGAAACTGCTAACTACTAATATCAGGTTATCTTAATGGACACCACTGTTTTCCCAGCTGTCCAGTATATGTGTTACCAATCCCCTATATTAAATCCCTTCTGTTGAAATGCATAGAGAGCTATCTGTAAAAATTCCAAACCCTCAGTGTGGCCTCAAGATCCTGCATGATCTGATCCCTACCGACTTCCCAAGCCTCATCTGGTGACCCTCAGTCCCTGACTCTCCCAGGTGTTTTTACTTCCTCAAATACTCCAATCTCCATCTTGCTTCACTGTGTTTATATGTGGTTCCCTCTACCTGAAATTTTCTTTCTTACACCATTAGCCTGGGCAATTTTTATTCACCCATTAGGTCTTGGCTTAAATGTCACTTTCTCAAAGAGGTCTTTCTTGAGATCCTTAAATCAAGTTATATTTCACATTCTCACAGCACTCATGCCTTTCCTTCAGAACACTCATCACAATTGTATTCATATAATCTCTTGTGTACTTATTTGTTCCATATTTGTCTTGCCTTACTCAACTTTGCAGGACACAAGAACAGAGACCAGGTCTATTCTCTGCTCTGTCCTTAGTGTGCATAAAACAAAATAAATGTTCCATAAGTATCTGTCAAATAATAACAAACACGCTTTACTTACTCTTAGAGAGTGGTAAACTGCCAGAGTCCAGCTCCAGGAGGTCCAGGGTTTCCTGAAGGATGGACGGTGTCTGCATGAGAGAGTGATGAGAGAGCCACAAGTTTCTTTCTTGATCACCAGGCAGGCATCTCTGCTCTGTCTGCTTTGGTGTCTTTTTTTTTTTTTTATTAATCAAGCAATAACATGACATCAGAAAATAAGAATTGTTTATAGTTGCTAATTCTTAGTGATAAGATGCTTTAATCATCGGAAGTGTACAGAAACAAGTTTTACAGAAGTGTTTTTTAGAATCATCCCATTTGTTCCTGGTGCCAGTCTCCCAGATTAAAAAAGTAACAAACCTCTCTTGTTTTGTATGGGTTGGTTATTGGCCAATATTTATGACTTTGTTTTTTAATTAACAAATTACCACCAAATCATGTAATGTTCTTACAGTGAAGTTGAGTAAATTTTATAACCATCTAACCAGGATGTTTTTAGTAGAAAACAGGATTAACATACATATTATTAAAGTTAGTAAAGCTAAGATTAAAATATAGGTTATGTTGTATATAGATAGGCTAAGAGTTATTGTGATTGGCTTATAAACTACAAGAGAGAAAAAAATGTTTATCAACAAGTTCCTTGAGAAGGCCCTTTTTTTGATGCAAGCACAATGGGGACCCTAGGTGTGTTGGCCTTGGACCTGGGTTTCCACATTCTTATCCATCCTCATAACTGAAGTCAGTATAAGGGAAGACATTTGTCGTATGTAGACTTTGGGAGGGAATCATGTTCTGACCTTGTCTTCTACTTCTAATCTCCAATTTAGGCTCCAATTTTCTTCAGACCAGACTCAAATGGACTATGTTTTTGACCTTGTTTTTATTTCTTATCTCCAAACTAGGCTCCCTTTCTCTGGGCCCGACTCAAATCAATTTTTGTATTTTTAACCCTTTTAAGTCTATGTTTTGGGTCTGCAAGGCTCATTAGAAGAGCCTTTTGTCAAATATTTATAGTGTTTTGATCCAAAATTTCTTATGCAGGGACAGGAAAATGATTTTTCTTATGGGGTAACTGTGGGGGGATATCAGTCTGATTTGGAATGCTGTAAAGCCTAATTAATGACAACAGGCTTATTTTCAATGAGAGCAGTAGTAGCAGAAGGAGACACCAGTTTCACCTCTGATGGCAGGAGATGTGCAAACGTCCGCCGTTTCCTCACTGTGACTGTGTCATCCAGCAAGGCCCATGTGGCTCCCAGCAGTAAACAAAACACTTCTACAGCATTGCCCCTTTGAACTTTATAGCAGCTTTGTGAAATAAATCAGGCAGTTATGAGAAAGGGTAAGCTCCAGTTTTCAGAAGATAGGAGTCAGCTGGTAGCTCACTCGGCCTCCAGTGACCTAAATCTGACCACACTGGGGTAAACGGGACTGTGGTATGCTCCCAAATGAAATCAGCATGGAGGCCACTGGCACAAGTTTGAACACAGGAGAGGGGAGGGGAGAAGAGAAGTGAAGGAGAGGGGAGGAAAAAAAAAAAGCAGTGTGAGCAAGGAAGGAAGGAAGAAAAAAAAGGAGGCTCATGAATACTGAGAATCTAAAATGAAATGGTAGCACCTGCCTGTCACCCACTCCTCTGTCCTTCTCCCTCAGGTCCCAGGAGAAAAAATCTCATGAATGGATAAATTTGCAGCTGGCTGTGGATAGTGCAATAATTTTTTTCCTGTTTATTTACTTATTTTGAGAGACAGAGAACACCAAGCATGCTCAAGCCTATGGGGACTTGAACTGAAAAACTGTGAGATCACAACCTGAGCTGAAATCAAGAGTCAGCTGCTTAACCGGCTGAGCCACCAGGTGACCTGGATGGTGCAGTTATTGACTATGATCCTTCCTAGACCACAGCCTAGCTGCTGAGCACCTCTTAAGGCCCCTTCTGGGAAAAGCCAGAAAGAAGACCCAGGTCCAGAGGGACTTCTGTGCCAGGATGCCTGAAACTTCAACCACGGCAGCCCTGGGCTTAGTCCCTGTGTCCAGACTTTCACAACAGCCTTTAAAACAGAGCGCTTCTCCAAGTTCTTCTCTCCCAGAGTCCTTATATCAAAACCATCAGCTTATCTTTTATTGTCCTATTTCCTTCTAATAGAACAGTGGTCATCTAATTATTTGCGTCAACAGCTTCATTTTTTAGCAAGGGTGCAAGATACAAGGTCAATATACAAAAATCAAATGTATCTCTATATACCAGCAATAAATCACTGGAAATTAAAAATTTTAATATGCCATTTACAATAGCATCAAAAAATATGAAATGCTTTAGGGATAACTTCTGGCAAAAGATGAAAAAGACCTGTAAACTGAAAACTGCTAAACATTGCCAAGAGAAATTAAAGAACTAAGTAAACAGGGAGGCATACTTTGTTCATGGATCAAGCAACTCAATATTAAGATGTCACTTCTCCCGATGTTGATCTTTAGATTCAACGTAATCTCAATCAAAATCTCAGTATGCGTTTTTGCAGAAATTGACAAGCTGATTCTAAAATTCATATGGAAATGCAAAGTTCTAGAATAATCAAAAGAAAAACAAAGTTGGAGGACTAACACTACTTTTTCCCAATACTTACAAAGCTACAGTAATTAAAACAGCATGGTATTGGCATAAAGATGAAACATTAACAACAGAACAGAATAGAGTCCAAACAAAGACCCACACACATATAGCCAATGGGTGTTTGACAAAGGCAATGCAGAGAAAGAATTGGTTTTTTTTTCAATAAATGGTACTGGCACATTGGCTATCCATTTGTCCCACCGCCACCAAAAAGAGAAAAAAGAAAAAAGAACTTAGATCCATACTTCACACCATATACAAAAATTAACTCAAATTCCATCATAGACCTAAATACAAAACCTAAACCAATAAAAATTGTAGAGAAAACATACGAGAAAATCTTTGTGACCTTGGGTGAGGCAAAGATTTCTTAGATATGACATCAAAAAGCACAATCCACTAAAACAAACAAACAAACTGACTTCATCAAAATTTAGAAACTTCTGTTCTTCAAAATATATTGTTCAGAGCATGAAAACAGAAGCCACAGACTGGGGGAAGATACGAGCACATACCTGATAAAAGATTTGTATCTAGAATGTATAAAGGCCCCTCAAAACTCAAGTAGAAAACAATCAAATTTTTCTAATGAGCAAAAGATTTAAATAGACACTTTACCAAAGAAAACACCCAGATGTTAACCAAGCAGACAAACATATGTTCAACATCAGTAGGTGAAATGCAAATTAAAACCACAATGAGCCAGCAGTATACATCTATCAGAATGACTAAACTTAATAAGACTAAACTACACCCAATGTTTGAAAAAACATGGAGGAAGTGAAATGCTCATGCACTACCGGTGGTGATTTAAAATGCAGTTTCTTGAGAAGTTGACAAACACCTACCATTTAGTTATGGACTGAATATTTGTATCCCCCCAAAATTCATATGTTGAAGCCCTAATCCCCACTGTGATAGTATTTAAAGATGAGGCCTTTGGAAGGTAATTAGGTTTAGATTAGGTCATGAGGGTGGGCTCCTGATAATGGCATTAGCACCCATTATAAGAAGATGAAGAGAGACAGATGTCTCCATGCACAGGCACCAAAGAAAGGTCAGGTGAGCACTCAGAGCTCACACAGAGAAGGCAGTGGTCCACAAATCCGGCTGAACAACCTCACCAAGAACCTAGTCTACCAGCACTTTGATCTTGGACTTCCCAGCCTCCAGAACTGTGAGAAACAAAATATCCATTGCTTACGCCACCCAATGTATAGTATATTGTTATAGTAGCCCGAGCTGACCTGACTTGGTTTGATCATTTGATCCGCCACTCTACTCCTAGGTTTTCACCCCAGGAAATATACCGCCATACCGAGTCTTGTACACAAATGTTCTGAACAGTTTTGCTTGTCACAGCCAAAAATTATCAAACAACCCAAATGTCCCCAGCAGACAAACAACAATAAACAAATTGTGATATATCCATACGTTGGAATACTACTCAATAGTAAAATGAAACAAATTGTTCATATAAACAATGACTTGGATGAACCTCAAAATCATTATACTGAGTGAGAGAAATAGACCAAAAAAGTGCACACACTGTATCATTCTATCTTATAAAAACAGATAGATAGAAATGGCAATCTAATAGAAATAGATAGAAAATGCAATCTAACCTATGGTGCAGAAAGCATTTTGGTGGGCTGAGTGAGAAGGGACGCTTACATAAAAGTGTGAGTTAATTTGGGGGAGTGAAGATTATGTCCACCATCTTGAATGTGGAGATGGCCTCACAGACATATACGTGCCTAAACTTACCAAATTATACATTTTTAACATATGCAGCCTATTGTACATCAATTATAGCCTCAATAAAATTGTTTCTTAACTTAGTTATTGGAGAAATGAAATAAAAAATAAAAACAAGTACAAAATACAAACTTGTTTTTTAATTGATTCAAGTGGCATAAAATTACGCTGTCAAAGTGTTACAAAGTTCCAAAGTGATTAATCTCATTTCTGAACATATGTCTTGACAGACAGCACTGGTCCATGGACCACAATTTGAGTATCACCATTTTGGAAATTTACCTACCTAGACTGATAGTTGCTTTCTTTTTTTCTCTGTATCTTTAAGATGATCTGCAAACAAAATAGGGAATTGAATTTATTGCAGGTAAAAGTAGACAGTGATGAAATATTATAAATGAGCATGCAGGACCTAATAAATAGAGAAGTGAAAATAGGAATGGCTTGTCCTCCCCAGGACTGAGGGTGAATATCCAACCTTTTAAATTGTTTCCTTTTTATTGTTGGGTCTCCTTTGACTAACAAGAAAGAGTATTACATGTTGAGGCAATTCACTTGACTGTACCTAACCTGTCACTTTCTCTTCAATGCCCAGACTTACCTATCATTTGCCAAAATTCTCAATAACTGATATAAGTGCTTAGTATGTAAACATATTTATTCAACATTTACTGAACTCTTCCTTTGAGTAAAAGCTAATATGCTAGGCACCCATGCAGTCTCCAAAGATAGATTCTGCCTATGTGGGCGAGGTTCACATCTAGAAAGAGCAATTCCAAGACATTTATGCAGTACCAGGTAAAACCTGAGAATTGGCACCACAGATATACAAGGCATGTGTTATAGGACCCCAGAAGAAGAAGAAATGGTTCCTTACAAGAGGAGAATCAAAGAAGCCTTCAAGAAGTTGGGCTCATTTGAGCTGATTTTTGCTCAGAGCTCTACATGGGGGAACAGGGGCTCCAAAGAGGGATTGGGACCTTGCAAATCTATCAGGAAAATGGGACATGATTGTCCTGCCAAATACACTCTAATACAAGTGCTACACATACTGTACTATCCAATATGGTCATCACTAGCCACAGTGATGAGCCCTTGAAATGCATTTAGATGAGTTTTAAGTATAAAAAAACACACAAGAAATTTTAAAGATTTGGTACTAAAAAAAGATTATAAAATATTTCATTAATAAATTGTATATTGATTATATGATGAAATAGTAATATTTTTTCATTTATTTGGTTAAATTAACTAAATGTTTGAAATTATGTTCACCTAGGGTTTTTTCTTACCTTTAAAAAAATTTTTTAATGTTTTTATTTATTTATGAGAGACAGAGAGAGGCAGTGTGAGCAGGGGAGGGTCGGAGAGAGAGGGAGACACAGAATCCGAAGCAGGCTCCAGGCTCTGAGCTGTCAGCACAGAGCCCGACACAGGGCTTGAACCACAAACTGCGAGATCATGACCTGAGCTGAAGTCAGCCACTTAACCGACTGAGCCACCCAGGTGCTCCTTTTCTTCCTTTTTAAAATGTTGCTGGTAGAAAATTTTAAATTCTATGTGAGCCCGAATTTGTGGCTCCCATTGTATTTCTATTGCACAGCACTCTGCCAAAGGCTTAGAAGCCCAAAAATTACAGATACGACTGTTTCAGGAATGCAAAAAGGAATGACCAAATGGCATGTGATCTTCAGAAGATCCTGAGCCCCATTGAGTGAGAAATGTTAGATCGCTGTCAAAGGGTTCCATATCTTCTTTTCCTCCTTTTTTTTTCAAGTTTCAGATATTTATTAGTCAGTGTAAAACCCAACACAATACATCAACATGATTTCGTGCATTTAGAGGGGAAATATTCCCTGGATAAGTGGGCAATTGTGCGAATGGCTTCTGGAAGACCTTCATTCTAAGCAGCTTTATAATGAAACGTTTCATTTAGAAGTCTGGACCTTCTTTCTTCAGTTTGCTGTAATCTACATTCACTGAGTAGAACTTGTACTGATCATTGGGATCCAGTTTGTTCCAGGGTTCTGGGTTATTCTTCCTATCCCAACTGACATCTGGATTGAACAATGCCAGGCGCATGACATACATTGCTGCTCCAGTGCCTCCCGCTCCAATAAATACGAAGAGGGGGATCAAGCTCGGATGCTTCTTGGCCTGACTGAGGATCCGGCGTAACATAGCTGCGGGAGCGGCCTCAGCTACAGGAGCAGAAAAGATCAAATCTGCAAGGCCCAGGAGTAAGTAGTACTTATACTTAGGATGAACGGACGTCCAAAGTCACCCAGACCCTCCTACCTAAGCCTTTTCCTCTTTTTGATGCTGGTATTCCTGCTGGGATCTGGCCTAAGAAATCTCTTAGATCCATCCTAGATCCCTGAGCTTTTTATTAATATCACTGATGCCTCAATCTCAAATGTCTCAAACTAAACTCACTGGTCTGCTCCCAGACCCACTTCAGTGAACACTGGCATTAAGGAGCTCTGAAACTAGAACGTCTCTGTGGGCAGAGTTCCTGCCCGATCACTAGAAATGTGCTTTCACATCCCACTGCCTTTCCAACCAAACCTCCCTTCTCCTCTTCCCCCCACGATTGCCCAAAGTCCCACAGGACGGACCGTGATCCGACCTGAACCTTGCTGGTTGCTCTTTGGGTTAAATGGGTGAGTCTTATTATCAGCCTCTGAAACAGGTTTTCTGAAGCTGAAATATACAAACTGGTTCCTCCCTCTTTTGTTAAGAGGTCTCTTTCAGTAGGTTCCCTGGTTACTTTTCTTACTCATTTACACCTCTGGCAAAGCTCACTTCTCTGTTAATGTTAGCACATGCTTAGCACCTCACTTAAGCAAGGTGGTCCAATGGTGTCCATCAAACAGCTCCCCACATACCCTGGAAGAAAGCAAAAATCAGGAATAGCACAGAAAAAGGCTATACACAGGATTACATGTCTAATAACAGAAACTACAGAGGGTTTATTTACTTTTGAAAAACATAAAAGCTTGTCATTTCCCCTTATCTTTCCTGGCAGTGTGTCACCTCAATTGCTGTGGCATTCATTCATTCATTCATTCATTCTTTCGTGTTTCCACTAATTCAACAAATATTTGTAGAATACCAACAACACTGCAATGAACAGGATTGATGAAGTCCCTTGTCTCTCTTGGGGGAAGAGAGAGAGAGAGAGAGACAAAAGAACAACAAAGAAACAGCAGCAAGTGTATTTATACTTAAATCTCAGTGACAAGGAACAAAATGGTGAACACAGAGGGAAAGTATTTCAAAGAGGGTGAGTAGTTAGTACAAAGGCCCTAAGATAGGAACAAGCTTACAATATTTACCCTACACTACTTTATTTCCATGCTTCAACTGTTTTCTGAAAATTTGTCTGAATTGTCTAAGCCTGGATGCTACCGAAATGCCTATCACACACAGTGCCTACAACGCTAAGCAACCGTGGTACACAGGAAAGAACCTGGGACTTAGCAGAATCATTTCTTCAGGGATGCTGGGTGGCTCGGTCTACTGAGCGTCCAACTCTTGGTTGCGGCTAAGGTCACCATCTCAGGGTTGGAGGATCAAGCCCACATCATGGTCTGTGCTGAGCATGGAACCTGCTTAAGACTCTCTTTCTCTCTCTCTGTCTCTGTCCCTCTCTCCCCCCTCCCCAATTCATGCTCTCTCTCTCTCTCTCTCTCTCTCTCTCTCTCTCTCTCTCTAAAAAAATTAAATTAAAAGGGCACCTGGGTGGCTCCAGTCGGTTGAGCATCCAACTCTTGATTTCAGCTCAGGTCATGATCTCACAGTTCGTGAGTTAAAGCCCTACGTTGGGCTCTGCGCTGACAGCATGGAACCTGCTTGGGATTCTCTCTCTCTCTCTCTCTCTCTCTCTCTCTCTCTCTCTCTCTCTGTCCCTTCCCCACACGCTCTCTCTCCAAATAAATAAACTTTAAAAAATTAAATTAAATTGGGTGCCTGGGTGGCTCAGTTGGTTAAGCTTCCAACTTCAGCACAGGTCATGATCTCGCAGCTCATGGGTTCAAGCCCTGCATCGGGCTGTGCTGACAGCTCAGAGCCTGAAGCCTGCTTCAGATTCTGTGTCTCTCTCCCTTTCTCCCTCCCCTCCTTCTCCTCTCTTGTCTCTCTGAAAAGTAAACATTAAAAAATTAAATTAAATTAAAAAAGAATCATTACTTCATCCATTCAATGAATATTGATTGAGCACTTGCCTGATAACCGACACTACTCTTACTTAGACAACAACCACAAGTAAGACAGAAGACGTCAAGTAAGCAGTTACGAATCCACAGAATTCATATTGCAAAAGGTGTTGAAACCAAGTACCCCCAGGGACCCTGGGCACCCAGACAGCAGGCACCTGACTCGGGTTTGGAGAGTGAGGGAGGCCTTCCCGGAGGCGTTGCTCGGCCAAGATATAATGACAAGTAGGAGTGAAATCAGTGAGGAAAGGATTGGGAGAGGAAATAAAAGTGATGTATGGGTGAAAAGAATGTCATCGGCATAGGCCCAAGGTGAGAAAGGGCAGAGAACAATGGAGTCACATACAACTGTTATGCGGAGAGACACAGAGACCAACTGAGGCCACTGAAGCCGAATTGAGGGCGTCTTTATTACCGGCCGGGACTGCACAGAGTTAACACAGAACTCTCTAAATGTGGGTCCCCGAGCCCCGGGACTCAGGGCTTTTTATAATCAGCAAAGCAGGGCTGCAGGCAGGATAGAAGCAGAATTGAGCAGTTATTGTAAAAAAAAATTTTTAAAGGCTACAAAGTGATCAAGAGAGCGGCCCTTATCCTGGTATGCAGGACAGCATTTGTTATTTTGAAGGCACAATTTGGGCTGTAGGGGTTTCAAGGGAATGGCCAGCATCCCAAGGGCGAAGTCTGCAGACTGTATCATAATCAACCAGTAGCACGGGACATTAACCTTTGACCTCTTGTTTGTTTGTTTTCCTTGCACCTCAGGACAGTTATGTAGCCCTCCAAGTGCAGACCCAGAAGGCAAACTCTGGGTCAAGAAGGAAGGACAGAAGCTAACCTCGTGTATAACACAGCTATGGCATACGGCACCAGAAGAGAAAGAGGGGAGTGGGCGAGGGGTGGTAGCAAGCACTGGGTTTTGAAAGCCTTATCAGATGTTAAAATTGATTCTGAAAACAATAGGGGGCTGTGGAAGAGCTTTAAGGAGGCCACTGTTTGGGATCTGCAGCAATCCAGGGAGGCAATGATGACCTGAACTAAGCTAATGGCAGGGAAGACGAAAAGAGGGACTGAAAAGATACGTAGGAGAGTTAGCAGTAGCTGGGAACATAATACACATGAAAAGTGAGTGCAAATGGGAGGTCAGAGAAGAACTTCCGGTTTCTGGCGTGAACCGGTATTGCTGTTTCCTGAGAGAGGAAGCACAAGATGAGAGCGAGCTTTGAGGGACAAAGGAAGTTCAGTTAGAAACAGGAAGGGTCTGAAGTGCCTTGGAGGCCTCCGAATGAAGCTAAAGGGGTTGTGGGCTCTTGGGTTTGGAGCCTGAGAGAAAGGCCTGGCCTGGCCACACTAGACATGGAGATCCACTTCAGAGACACTGGGGATGCCTGGGTGGCTCAGTCAGTTGAACGCCCAGCTCTTATGACTCAAGTTATGATCTTGTGGTTTGTGAGTTCAAGCCCCACACTGGGCTCCATACTTATAGTGTGGAGCCTGCTTGGGATTCTCTCTCTTCCTCTTTCTCTGCCCCTCACCCACTCACACTCTCTCTCATTCTCTCAAAATAAATAAATAAACTTTAAAAAAATGTTTAAAGAAGACTCACAGCACATAAATAAACTTAAAATTAAAAAAAAAAAAGATTCGCGGCATGTAACAACCAGAAGGCTACTGCGACTCTTACTAAGTTGGTCCAGTGTGGTGATGAACACCAACCTTGGATTTCAGAGAGCTGAAGAATGAATTCAATGTGAGGAAATGGGCAACAGGATATACCCCTCTCTCAAGTGGCCTTAGCCCTGAAGGGCAAGAGAAAAGTGTTGTAGCTAAAACCCTTTGGGACTAGAAAACGAATTTTGGTGAAGATAGAAAAGAGCCTGATTAAAGGAAAGTAGGGGTGGCCTCAGTCACTGACTGATCATGAACTTGGGCAGGTCACATTTACCAAATGGGATAATAATTAGAACAACCCTTCAGGAGTCAAACAAAATAACATACGTGAAGGCCTTTGGTAAAGTGTCAAGTGTTATAGACATTACTGTTATTAACTAAGCAAAGGATTACTATTAAATTAAAAAAAATTTTTTTAGGGGCACTTGGGTGGCTCAGTTGGTTAAGCGTCTGGCTTCGGCTCAGGTCATGATCTCACAGTTCATGGGTTCAAGCCCCGCATCAGGCTCTGTGCAGACAGCTCAGAGCCTGGAGCCTGTCTTTAGATTCTGTGACTCCCTCTCTCTCTGACCCTGCCCTGCTCGCACTGTCTCTCTCTATCTCTCAAAAATAAATAAAAAACATAAAAAATTTTTTAAAAGGATTTTTAATGTTTACTTATTTTTGAGAGAGAGAGACAGACAGAGTGCAAGCAGAAGATGGAGAGAGACACAGAATCTGAAGGAGGCTCCAGGCTCTGAGCTGTTAGCACTTAGCCAGACACAGAGCTCGAACTTTCAAACCTCGAGATCATGCCCTGAGCCGAAGTCAGACACTCAACCAACTGAGCCATCACGGTGCCCTGGGATCACTATTACATTTATATAATCCAAATAGCCTTACCCTTATGTGTGTTTCTTCTCTATAACCAGAGGACATTATATCTTCACAGTGTAGAGGAAAAAAGAAAGACCAGAGCAAAACAGCTAGGGAGGATAATCAGGAGATATACCTGCCATTTTTCTGTTGCACATGGTGAGGTTAGTGATTTATTCTGCAAAGCAAATGAATCAGCAACCATTTCTTATTAATGGTAAACAGGAAAAAGATTTAAAACCTAGCAATATGTAGCCAACAGATTGTACATATTACAAAGGCAAATGTAATAATAAAGGAAGTAGAGTTCTATAAAAATTAAATAATGAAAATGGTATTCAGAAAGCCATTAGCAAGGAACTCTGATGCTAGGAAAAGTAGCACTTTCAATGTAAGCAAAGACCTTTGCTTTTAAAATCCTTAATGAAGAGAAGTCCAAAAAATACTACTAAAAGCTATGAGAAAGTCTTGAAAATCAGACTGTCAATACACACACACACACACACACACACACACACACACACAATGATCCAGGCTGCGTTGATGTCCATAATGGACCCTGAAGTCAATACCATGCATGTTCATTAAATGGCTGCAAACCAGCACTAAGTGGATATATAAGGTCCACTTTGTGTGTTTACGCTGGTGTGCGGAGTTTTTTTCTTGTTTAAATGAAAAGCCCATTGCTAGCACTAAAGAATTTCAAAATTTCAGATTCTGATTTAAAACTACAGCCAGAGGACTAGAAAACAGTATGGAGGTTTCTCAAAAAATTAAAAATAGAACTACCCTTCAACCCAGCAACTGCATTGCTAGGTATCTATCCAAGGGAAACAGGTGTGCTGTTTCGAAGGGGCACACGCACCCCGATGTTTATACCAGCGCTTTTGACAATAGCCGAAGTAGGGAAAGAGCCCAACTGTCCATCGACTGTTACTCAGCAAGCAAAAAGAATGAAAACTTGCCATTTGCAACTACGGATGGATGGACCTGGAGGGTACTCTGCTGAGTGAAATTAACCAGTCAGAGAAAGACAAATATAATATGACTTCACTCATATGAGGAGTTTAAAACAGATAAACATAGGGAAGAGAAGCAGAAATAATACAAAAACAAGGAGGGGGACAAAACATAGGAGACTCTTAATTACAGAGAACAAACTGAGGGTTGCTGGAAGCGTTGTGGTGGAGGGATGGGCTAAATGGGTAAGTGGCATTAAGGAAGCTACTTGTTGGGATGAGCACTGGGTGTTATACCCAGGGGACGAGTCACTTGAATCTACTCTTGAAATCATTATAGCACTGTATGCCAACTAACTTGGATGTAAATTAAAAAATAAATTTAAAAAATTTTAATAAATAAGTAAAATAATCAACTTGAAAAAACTAAAACTAAAATGACAGCCAGCAAACATTTTCCACGGAGTTTCCAATTGGCTCTGGCCCCAGGCTTTTCTTCTCCAGAAGTATCATGCTCTCTACTCCTTTTCCCCCCACCTTCTGTATCCTTCACAAAGTTACTGCCAACAACGTAACTAAGTTCAGTCATTTAATTTTTTATCCGAGCTTTAGTTCCCTAAAAAGGCATCTGTATTTCCAAGTTATCTCATGATAAAAAGGAAGTGTCCACATTCTGTAAGCAAATGAGACCCTGATTCTCTTTAGGGAAGGAACAGGAGGCTCAGGTCCTTGAAGTCACCTCCCACTGGGGGCACCGCCCTGGGCGATGCAAAAGGTCCCCCAGGGAGTAAAACTCCCCTGTTGGCTCTCAGCTCACTCCTCCAGATTTATTGAAATTGAGTCTCGGGTGGTTCCCCTTTCCTAAGGGCAGGCTTCAGTGGTGATAAAGTGAGGGAGAATGCTACGCAGGGGGCAGTGAGCCCAGGAGAGAAGAGTGTGTAATCTTTGCCAACCTGTGCCAAAAGGGCTCTGAAGCAATTCCATAGATGTTGGTTTTTTTTTTTAAATGTTTATTTATTTATTGTGAAAGACAGAGAGTGCATGTGCATGAGCAGAAGTGGGGAAGAGAGAGAGAGGGGAGAGAGTATCCTAAGCAGGCTCCACGCCCAGCGCAGAGCCTGACATGAGGTCAATTCCACAACTGTGAGCTGAAATCAAGAGTGAGACACTTAACTGACTGAGCCACCCAAGAGCCCCGATGTTGACTTAATAAGGATGCAAAATAGACTTAGTGGGTTTTTTTTAAATTTTTTTAATTTCCAAAAGAGTGGTTTGGAGAAATCAGAACTAAAATAGAGTTTTGTTTTATTTCTAAAACATTTTATGTATATTTTGTCAACCTGCTTTAATGATAAAATAGCAATTCTGTTCTTAATGTGAACACAAATATATTTAATAAAATGGCATTGTAGAAGCCTTAAGCAAAATGAATGTTTGATTATCTTTTTTAAATTTTTTAAATGTTTTTATTTATTTTTGAGTGAGAGAGAAAGACAGCGTGAGCAGGGGAGGGTCAGAGAGAGGGGGAGATACAGTATCTGAAGACAGGCTCCAGGCTCTGAGCTAGCTGTCAGCACAGAGCCTGATGTGGGGCTCAAACCCACGAACCACGAGATCATGACCTGAGCCAAAGCCGGACGCTTAACCGACTGAGCCACCCAGGTGCCCCTGGATTATCTTTTAAGAGTAATCTGCTACGTTCTCCTGCTATCAGTTATTATGAAGTTTGCTCATAAACGATGCATTGGTGAGATGCATGATTAATCAGATGTGCAAGTGTATATTCAGTACCGCCTGTATAACTATATTGTCAAAACAAGCTTAACACGGGCTATACTCTGTTTCATATCCCTATACATGGTAACTACTGGGGAAGGGAAGGAGATCATGAGCTCTGCTGCCAGCCAGGCACTACCCTGGGCTCTCTGCCGGCACTAGGCAGCAGTCCACCTCAGTGGTACCATTATCTCTTGCTGCAGGTGAGGAAACTAGAGGAAAGTGAAATTCAGAAATTGGCGCAAGATCACACAGCTGATAAGCAACAGAGGTGAGACTGACCGCTGCTCTGTCTGGCACTAACATCCACGATCCTTTCATATTTGTTGATGAATCAAAGAAGTAATTTAAATCATGAGGTTGATGGCCCCTAATCAGCCATCAGAGCTGGGCTTTGGGGACCTCAAATCCTATTAACAGGCAGCACGCCTACTTTGCTTATGATAAGCGTCCTCTGCGCCGCCGGAAAACTGCTGACGTGGTCTTGAACCCTAGCAGCCTCCTGTAAATCCTGCCATTGTGTATGTCGCTGCAAATGGATTTGGGCTAGCAGGGAGCATCTAATAGTATATAAATTCAAATCCCTTGAGGTATCTCTTGAAAAATAATTCATTAGCTTAAATAAGATACAGACCCTTTCTGAACTCTGTCGTTTTGTGAAATCAACACCTAAGACCTTTTCCCTGATAGCGAGTTTGCTATTTGTACTTAACTGTGAATATCAAGCCAGTATTTCTTACTTTCAGCCAACAATGACTACAACAAAGAACGCTTTCGGTCAAATACACAGATGATTGTACCTAGCAACAGAAGCAAGACGGGCCCCAATTAATGAGCTAGTAGTTCAAGCTATCATTCATCCATTCATTCTTTCAACAAATGACTAAACTCCTACAATGCACTAGACCCTGTGCTAAGTTAACTGGATACGTAATAAATAGCTAATATTGACTGAGCACTTTACAGTATATCAAGCATTTTCCAAAGGCTTTCCATGTCATATCTCATTT
Source organism: Suricata suricatta (assembly GCF_006229205.1). Classification (NCBI taxonomy): domain Eukaryota; kingdom Metazoa; phylum Chordata; class Mammalia; order Carnivora; family Herpestidae; genus Suricata; species Suricata suricatta. Next base: position 173,223,860 of record NC_043701.1, read on the forward strand.
AATCCTCATCATAATTGAGGAGGTACTGGCCTGTCTCTAGCATTTTGCCGGGTTAAAAGCAAGAATAAACTAGAGGACCCTGGCCTACCTATCTTCTCCCACCTGCAACATACCTTGCACCACAAAAGGAGTCTTGAATCAGCACCTGTGAACATCTCCGACAAAAGAGCCACACTGTGTCCACCTTCCCATTCTGCAAACAGCAGATCTTCAGCTACCGTAAGGTTTCTGGATGTGCACCCTGGTGCCACAGTCTACCTTTGAAAGGATGAGCCTGGGGGAGAAATCCACATGACTCTGGAAGCATGCTTGGAGTTACCTGGGTAGGGGAGTCCCAGGATCTCAGGGAGCAGAAGTACGATCTGAAAGAGGCAGGTACCGACATGTTCCTTTGGCCTGAGAGATGGCTGGCCTGTGGGGTGGGATCTAGCCAGAGTGGTGTGTTGAGCAGCGCCCTCTAAAACACAAGAGCCAGGGCAGGAAACCCAGATGCCTGGGGCAGAAGGGCAGTAACAGGAGGAAAGAACTATTACTATCCCTGATTAGAAGATGAGAAAACTAACATGAGAAGTTAAATAACTTAGGTCACGTAAGTGGCAGAGCCAGGGTGTGGAGGCCGCAGTCCCTGGAGTCAGACCTCGGGGGTTCAAATCCCTAGCTCCACCCCTTATACTGCTCCACCCATTGCCTCTCCCTGGGTTCATGAAGAAAACAGTTGTGATAGAACTTATTACGTAGTGAGAAATAAACAAGGTTACAAAAGCAAATAGCTATATAACTACATACTTCATGATACGTAAATCATATAAATGGATTATAAAGCGTATAAGTGCTCTAAACGAAGGGTAGTGGTAGAAAATATAACTAGCGGGGCCAGGAGCAAGGATGGGTGTCATTACCGAAGGCCTTTCTTTCTTTTCTTTTTTTAAATGTTTATTTATTCTGGAAGAGAGAGAGGGAAGAAAAGGGGAGAGAGAGGGAGAGAGAATCCCAAGCAGGCTCCGCACTCAAGTATATGTGCTGCCGAAGCAAGCACAGGCTCCTCACTATAAATGCAGAGCCCAACTCGGGACTCCATCCCAAGAGCGTGAGATTGTGACCTGAGCTGAAATCAAGAGTTAGGCACTCAACCGACTGAGCCACCCAGGCACCCCATATGGAAAGTCTTCTAAAGAGCTTGTGTTCAGGTGATAGCTAAAAGGTGAGAAAGAGTGGCCGTGCAAAGTCAAAGAGAACAACAGTCTAGTCAGTGAGTCCAGTGTGCACATGCACGTGCACACACACGTATGTATGTATGGGAAAACTATCCAAGTGTATTCAAAACATTGATTTTTCAGCCCATCTTCACTCCTCATTCACTAATGCAGTTATTCATTTATTCATTCATAACTACTTCTAAAAGCCCATTTCATATAAGCTCTGTGGTAAAAATAGGACGCATCCTGACTTTTGGAAGTTTATAATCAGCCTGGTAGGGAAGCATAGATTCCCAAATAGCTACAAAAATGGTGACCATTTATAACGATTTACTAGGCAATGAGCACTGTACTAAATCCCTCACTTACTTGCATTATTTCACCTAATTTTCACAATAACCTATGACATACAATTCTTGTCTCCATTATATAGATGAGAAGCTGAGCAGCTAGATTAATCCGCACTGAGCCATTCGGCTACCACATTCAAGTGTATTTCTGCGCTGTCGCACGGATTAGAGGGGAGGAGAGAGCTGGTCAGAAGGAGAGCAGGTCCGCTGGTGCATCTCATTGATTATTACCCTTACATGCAGAGTCTGCCAACTGCAAGAGGGGGGACATTCAAGGTCTCAGTTCTGCTACAGTTCCATTTAAATGTTAGCGCCCTTCCCCCAGGAAGCTGATGTGGCCTCTGGAGGTCACTGGCTGGAAGATGATTCAGTAAATCCTCTCAGGCCCCAATGTGTGTCCCCCAAATCCTGTCTCTTTCAGGTGAACACTGGGAGATCCACTCTGCCCCTACCAGTTCCATGTGTGGCTTCTGTAATTGGTCATGGCCCGTGGAGCGGTCATCGACACAGGTAGCCTGTAGGCACTGTCCCTCTGCCCATAGCCCAGGATCCTTCCTGTCACGGCAGATGCTATCAGAGTTCGGAGAGGTTGGGGAGGGGAGAAGGCGGCACACAGAAGTGGTGGAGTGGGGGGAGATGTGGTCCTCTATTATAAAAAGATGGTCATGGCACTTTGGAAATATCAGGTTAAAGCCCATGGTTTTCCCCCTTTTAACTAACTTGAACTACTTCTCATTTTTCTAACTGTATACCCACACATTTTCATTAGGAACCTAATGACCTCAAAACCACTCTCAGCAAATACTGAATGATCCTATTTTGTGACCTCTAATAGCCTACATGCTGACTTAGTGTCATAAATTAATAAAGTACATGTCGAAGCATAGAATCGAAGTCTGTGCTGGGGTGTGCATTCGGGAACTTGTTTCATTTTTAATAACAAATTCATAGGCGGGAGCGCCTTTAATATTTCTCATCCTATCCAAATCTTGGTAAAGTTCTTCAACAAACATATTCCAGCAGAGATCCTTAATGTGGTCCTGAATGCCCCAAAATTGTATGCAAGATTGTGAGGGCGTATGTACCTCTCTCTAGGGAAAGGATCCATAACTTTCATCAGAGTCTCAAAGGACTTACAACTCCCCAAAGGTCGAGAATTCCTGCATTTCAGTGATCCCACCACACATCCCAGTTCCCCTCTTGCACAGTTTTGACATGTGTAAACCGTTTTCTGCATTGTGCTGGGGAACTAGAAGGATTTCAATTTCATGTCGGTAACATATCCCGTTTCTACTGGGGATACTTCAAAGAATAGGGAACTGACACTAGGAACGGGAAATGCTACAGTTGGCCAGGCAGGAGTGGGAGTATTGTGACACCTTGGGAGAGATGACGAGTCCAGGGAAAAGAAACCTGCTTTTGCACTGCCCTCCCGTGTCTGCAAGGAGGATGGGCGGACGGCACTCCTGGAGCCTGTAGTCATTCTGGCCAGGCTAAAGCTCTCCACAAGAGGAGTTAAGATACACAGAAGGCCCCCATGGTTCAGTTCCTCAATACCTCCAGGGAGTTTGGGGGTGAAAAAATTAAGATCTCATGGAAAGAAAAGACCCATTCAGAGTTTCTAAAATAAAACAATACAAACACAATGAACTGAATTTCATACATCTTAAATTAGTAGGAATGAAAAGCATTGTGTTATTTCCCATTTACCTTTTTCTGGATTGGTGGAAATGTTCTGATATCTCCTTCCCTCAGAGTTTCAACACAATATTTAGAAAACCGTTTTGCTTTGTTGTAGATTCTCTGTGTCTCCAGCCACGTAGAGGCTCCCTAGGATTCAGATTCAATGAGCTGGGGCCCCCCGTATCAATCCTCAAATAATGTGTGCGTTTGAGCTGGTCACATAAATTACACGTCCTTCATTTCTTCAGTTCTTTACCAAATAAATTCTGTTCCCCTTCTTCAGGCCAGGCATTCTCCTGGGCATCAAAGATGTGACAGTGACCAAGACAAGCATGGCCTGGGAGTTCATGGTATTCCCAATCTCGTGGGGATACACACTAACCATTAGAGGCAATTATCACATACTGTGATGTGCATTGTGATAGGAGTGTACTAGAGAAGGGACGTGAAAAGGGGACCTAAAATGGAATTGGGGAAAACACAAGGTAGAGATGGCTCATCTGGGACCTAAAGAAAGGATTAAAAATAATGAGAAAAGAATGGGTTGGGGAGCCTGGGTGGCTCAGTTGGTTAAGCATCTGACTTTGGCTCAGGCCATGATCTCACTGTTGGTGAGTTCGAGCCCTGCTTTGGGCTCAGTGCAGATGGCTCAGAGCCTAGAGCCTGCTTCAGATTCTGTGTCTCCCTCTCTCTCTGCCTGTCCCCCACTCATGCTCTCACTCTCTCAAGAATAAATAAGCTTTTTTAAAAAATATTTTAAAAAGAAAAGAAAAGAAAAGAACGGGTTAAAGGAAAAACTGAACACACATATGACAAAACAATGTTAGTATAGTAGTCCCAGAACAATCATGTGAGGGGAGTGGCTGGAGATAAGGTAGACAGGGAACCCTCTGTAAGTCATGCAGAAAGACTTATTCCTGAGAGTAATGGAGAAACTTTGAAGGATTGAAGGATCTGAATCAAGAGACTGATGCTTTGTATTTTAGAAAGATAACTTTGGTCAGGTCATGATTTTGCGGTCCATGAGTTTGAGCCCCACATCAGGCTCTGTGCTGACAGCTTGGAGCCTGGAGCCTGCTTCATATTCTCTCTCTCTCTCTCTCTCTCTCTCTCTCTCTCTCTCTCTCAAAAATAAACAAACATTTAAAAAAAGAAAGACAACTTTGAATATTGCATGAAAACAGATTGAATGAGCCAAGATAAAGGGAGAGACACCAGTTTTGAGGGGAAATGATGGCTGTCTAATTTAGCAAAGTGACAGCAGGGGTGGAAAGAAGGGAAATAATCTGCAATATAGTTATGTCCTTAGATCTTTCTGCTAGAGGTCTGGTCTAAGGCCTGAGTTTTCTTGGCTTCAACTTTCTCCATCTTTCCCAGGAATTCACTGGAAAGCCCTCCATGCCTCCTCTATCATTTCCTTCTCTCTCTGTTCCATTCCCAAACCCACCATCTGAGAATACCAACACAAGTTATAATATACTGGGACAGAAATGCTCAGGCTTACCCCAAAAATAATGTGCACAAATAAATATATGCATATCATAATTTCCTATAAAGTGACAAATTACTGCAGATAAAGGAGAGTCACCTAAAGATTTTATCATTTCAGGCATCTAAAGTCATTCTGAATCTCTGACTCAAAGCTGGGGCTTCTACAAAAAAGTCAGCATTAATTATGATGCAGAAAATCTGAAGAACATTTCACTTGTGCAAAGAGACTAGGAGGAAAAATGCCTCCTGCTAATTTGTCTAAGATCACATAGAAGTCTGAGATTGCATGTTGTCTGCTTTAGAGTGAAATTGATTTACAAGTTTCTGGGGGGAAATAAAGAGTGGTAAATGGAAAGTAACTGCACAGTATCCATTATTATTCACTTGAGATGTATAAAATTTCATTGGTGTTGTGTTTAGTATGCTGACTAAAATGTATTTTAGTAGAAGGAGGTTCTAAGTGCTTTCATTGGTACATTCATACTTCAATGCCTCTCATTTTATTTTTTCATATGAGATTTTTTAGCTCCTACAGCACAAAATTGAAAAAGGAATGTGCAGTTACAAAGATAAAAATGCCTTGCCTCTAGGAATAACTTTCCTTAATCGGCAAAGTCAGTCATGGGTTTCATAAAGATTTTCCCCAAGCAGGGGTGCCTGGGTGGCTCAGTCAGTTGAGCGTCTGGCTTCGGCTCAGGTCATGATCTCAGGTTCATGGGTTTTAGCCCTGCATCGGGTTCTGTGCTGACAGCTCAGAGCCTGGAGCCTGTTTCAGATTCTGTGTCTCACTTTCTCTCTCTGACCCTCCCCTGCTCACGCTTCTCTCTCTCTCTCTCTCTCTCTCTCTTTCAAAAATAAATAAAACATTAAAAAAAATTCTTTTAAGATTTTCCCCTAGCAGAAAGTGTGGTTCTGTGTGAGATTTTGCCAATAGATGATCAGAAAGAGATGTTGAAGGAACTTAGATTCTTTTTTTTTTAATGTTTTACTTATTTTTGAGAGAAAGACAGCATGAGCAGGGGAGGGTCAGAGAGAGAGGGAGACACAGAATCTGAAGACAGGGTCCAGGCTCTGAGCTAGCTGTCAGCACAGAGTCCGATGCGAAGCTTGAACGCACCAACCATGAGATCATGATCTGAGCCGAAGCCGGATGCTTAACTGACTGAGCCCCCCCCCCCCCGGCGCCCCGAAGGAACTTAGATTCTAAAGCGTTTGCATCTGGACCGAAGACAGTGGGGCTACAATGGGAATATTCAGAATGGCACGTTCCGTCAGATGATGTCACTGGTGTGTGTGTGTGTGTGTGGGGAGAACAACTCTCTGGGGACTTGAGGTTTTGCACCGGCGAGTTTGCCCTCGGCAGAAAGGATAACTAGAATCGTGGAAATCTTGAAAATTACTAGTTAGGCAGATAAAGTTCCACTTTGGAGCAACTGGTAGGTGTATGTATTTTGATCCCTATCTCCTACATGCCCCAAAAAAGAAAAGAACAAATTGCAAAAGAATTAAGGCCCAAATCATTTTCTCCCTAAACTTAAAATACTTAAAAAAAAAAAAACCCTAACTGTCCTGAGACAGTATTGATGCTATAGATGTCTGCCTTTAACTGAATAAAAATGAATGTTGTATAAAAGTTGTATGTGGAGGGGGCACGTGGGTGGCTGAGTCAGTTAAGCATTTGACTTCAGCTCAGGTCATGATCTCATGGTTCATGAGTTCAAGCCCTGCATTGGACTCTGTGCTGACAGCTCAGAGCCAGGAGCCTGCTTCGAATTCTGTGTCTCCCTCTCTCTCGGCCCCTCTCTTGCTCACACTCTGTATCTCTTTCTGAAAATAAATAAACATTAAAAAAATTTTTTTTAAGTTGTATGTGGAGGTACAATTTATAATATAAACCAAAAGCCAGAATTTTAAGAGTAAATTTCTAAACATAAAATGGAGCTTTACAAGATATAGGTCAGCAATTTTATCGTCAATTTTGTTTTTCTCTTAGAGTTCTACTTGAGAAAGCAGAAAGGAATTTAGAAGTACCTCTTCCTCACATGACTTCTGTTGGGTCAGCACTAGGAGAGAACAAAGCAGGAAGAAAGACAAGAGAGATATTTACTGAGTACCTACTATGGACGAGATGAATTATTTCCTTTCAACTCTCTGAAAAACATATGAGATAGGCAAGTATATATAGATTTCACAGACAAGGAAACAAGGTCAAAAAGACTATGTAATTCCAGAGCAAGTTCTTGAATTTAGTTCAGCCTGCCTGCAAAGTCTGGGCTCCCTTTTTTGTTATTAACATTTATTTATTTTTGAGAGACAGAGACACAGAACACAAGTCAGGGAGGGGCAGAGAGAGTGGGAGACACAGAATCCCAAGCAGGCTCCAGGATCTGAGCTGTCAGCACAGAGCCTGATGGAGTGGGGGCAGTCAAACCCCGGAACCGTGAGATCAGGACCTGAAACGAAATCAGATGCTCAACAGGCCAAGGCAACCAGGCGCCCCCAAGGTCTGTGTTCCTAACCACTAGTCTATACTTCGACATCCTAACTGAAGCAACACCTCTCTAGGGAAAACTGACAATCCAGGTAAAAAGACAGTGTCAGGTCCCTCACTAACCAGGTTGGGAGACTTTTATTGACCTTTATTTACAGACTCCAAGAAGCTTTCCAGTCCTTTAGGGCCACGTTCATGTAACACTATTTCTAAAGATAAGACTCTGAGAAACACAGACCCAAAATGCTTAAAGAGATACATATTCTAAGACCCTTCTCAAAACTCATAAGACTGATTAGTATATTAAAAGACACTAGAGGGGCACCTGGGTGGCTCAGTTGGTTAAGCATCCGACTCTTGAGTTTGGCTCATGAGTTCAAGACCCATGTCAGGGTCTGCACTGCTGGTGTGGAGCCTGCTTGGGATTCTCTATCTCCCTCTCTCTCTCTGCCCCTCCCCTGCACACTCACTCTCTCTCTCTCTCAAAAATAAAAAAACATTAAAAAATTTTTTTAAGGAGCCAGAAATTCCACATTAAGGAGACCCATTGTATAAATGTCCCAGCAAGAAATATATGTCACACCTAAAAACAGTAACTGACTAAAGTTTCATGGAAGACTATTTACAAAGTTTAGGTAGAGTTTAGGAAACCAATGAAGGACAATGAATCGTCCTGGGACTTGCAGTGGTTGGAAGCCTTACAATCCCTGGGTCTGAAAGGGCAAAAGTTAGAAGCAAGGACTGAGAGACTGAGATTCCAGACAGGAGAGATCTGCGAAGAAGTTAACTGATGTTCTGCAGACTTTTTCCCTCTGAGGTATTTGCTGTATCAGGGCAGAGGGCAAAAAGCTGTGACTCTGCAGGGCAGACAGCAACTCCAGAAGGACTCAAAAATTCTTAACCGGGACGCCTGGGCGGCTCAGTCAGTCAAGCGTCCAACCTCAGCTCAGGTCATGATCTCGAGGTTCCTGAGTTTGAGCCCCACGTTGTGGTCTCTGCTGTCAGTGTGGAGCCCACTTCAGATCCTCCATCCCCCTATCTCTTTGCCCTTCCTCCACTCATCTGTGCATGCGCATGCTCTCTCTCTCTTTCTCAAAAATAAATACACATTAAAAAAATTCTTTTTTTTTAATTTTTTTAATTTTTTTCTTTATTTTTTTCCTCCATAATATTTTATTATCAAATTGTTTTCCATACAACACCCAGTGCTCTTCCCCTTAAGTGCCCTCCACCATCACCACCACCTCTTTTCCCCCCTCCCCCTTCCCCCTCAACCCTCACGTCATTCTCAGCATTCAATAAAAATTCTTAACCAAAACATTGGAAGCCAGAAGACTAGGAAATGACATTTTCAAGTGCTGAAAGAAAGTAAGTGCCGTCTTGGAATTCTATACCCAGTAAAACTATTCCTCAAAACGGAAGTTAAAATACAGATGTTTTCAGACAAACAAAATGTTGGGAGAAGCACTCTGCCGTGGGTCCTGAACATCTCAGCACATCCTTGCGGTGTGTGCCAAGCTGCAAAATCTAAACATCATCTGGTCTTCCGTTATTTTTGTAGCTAGTCACACAGGCAATTAAGTAGATCACATGACCACAGCACACCTACCATGCAACTGATCATTTCCTAGGAGACAGGGACTGGTTTGCTTCTTGCTTACTACAAAAGATGTTGAGCCTTTGGCCTTTAGATCTTCAACTGCATAAACTACTGTATGTGTAACCACCATCTGGATCCACTGAGCTGCCTCAAATGACTTGGGGGAAGGGAAAGCAGAGCTGCCATGCTTGTAATCCTGCCGTTCACTCTGCTATGAGAAATAGACCATCTTTCTTGAATCCTGAATCTTGTCACCTATTTTTGGCACTAAAGTATTGAGACAGGTGCAAGGCTCTTCCTTGACAAAATGAGAGGAGCCAGCAGGGTATCAAGATAGACCATGACCTTCAGGAAGAGAAAAAGTAAAAATCCTGGGGTCTTGGTTGACGGATATGAGGAGCCTTTTCGGAAACCAGAAGCAAATAGTCTCAACCAAGTGGTGGGTAAAGAGATGAGTTAGGGATGTCTCACTGTAAATATATATGAATCAAGTCAACAGAAGAGGCTGAGCAGTGGAAAATATGATTGAAACGATGTCACGATTGTTGCTCGCTCTCCTACAGGACAAGAACCTAGGAGAGTATCCGGGGCATCCATCAGAGAGAGAAGTACCCTGTTCTAGCAATCACATTAAAACATCCTTGGTGGTTAACATGTCCCTTCCAGAGTACAGAGATGCCAGAACTACAGTGAGAAGGAAAAGAAGGAAATCTAGGACCACTTTGACCAGCACTCTGGGGAACCACTAAACATTTGCTGATGCATTTATGTGACAAGGGAATGAGACAACTGGGCTGTATCACACGTGACCCTTTGTATTCCTTTGTCAACGACCACATTAACCATTAACATTAAGCCAACCCAGAGAGACTTTCCATGTTAGACGCTATTCAGAATGTGAGGGCTGGAGCTTCTCCAGACTGGATGGACAGAACGACAGGCTTAGTGATAAACCCTTTATCCAAAGGATGACTAGTAAATTTTTAGGACATGGCCTCCATGGCAGAAGATTCCACTAACTTTGTTATTAGCACCCTGAAGCTTATACAAGAGGCTGTGATGATTTGGGACCAAAAGATGCCCAGAATACAGACAGACATCCCCTGTTCCAGTTGGAGTCTCTTCAGTGTAAGACAAAACCAAGAACAGGAATCACAAACCCTCCAAAGGGCCTCACCTGTGTACAGAGCTGATAAAACAAGAGTTCCCACAGGAGAGATCAATGGGGTAAGCTCTGAAGACATTCAAGCCAGATATCCATCTACAGGAGGTCGGAGCGGACACCTGTCCTGGTTGAAAGGTGCCTCTCTAGCACCAGTTTCTTCCACGGAGCTCCATCTCTCTCTACTATAGGAACTAAGAGACTAGGTGGCTATGTTTGAACAAATTACTCCTTAAACATCTTCTGGGCCTGACCCTGCATCCCTATGTTCTGACATGATAGCCTCCAATGATCAGGGGAGACAAGGGGTGAGGACAAGATCTTTCCATCCCAGAGGAAATTGAAAGTCTTAGGCTCTAATGAGAGAATAACGGGATGGGAAGGGGGGAGGATATGAACTTTTATGGTTGTTTATGACTCTATTATCCGCCTCTCTTAAAGGTCAGGTTCATGCATTCCAGTGGCCAGATATGGAAACAGTAAATGGGCAAGGGGAAATGACTGTAACCACCCAGCTAAGGCTGTTCAGACCACTGCTGTCTACAGCAACGTTGTTGCTCCCATGGCTGAACATATAATTAGTATTGACATTTTACATGATTGCACTGTGAATTCTCATAAAGTCCAAAGGGCATTTTCTCAATCAGGGAAGAGCCACTTGAGGAGTGACAATGGAGCTGGTGCACAAAAGACCAACAATCACACTTCCAGCTCCCTCCCAGGCTATGTTAAAAAAAAAAGAGAGAGAGAGAGACAGAGAAGGGGCGCCTGGGTGGCTCAGTTGGTTAAGCATCTGACTTTGGCTCAGGCCATGATCTCAGAGTTCATGGGTTGGAGCCTCACGCTGGGCTCTATGCTGACAGATCAGAGCCTGGAGCCTGCTTCAGATTCTGTGTCTCCTCTCTTTCTCTTCCCCTCCCCCGCTTGCTCTCTGCCTCTCTCTCCAAATAAAATAAAGACATAAATTAAAAAACAAAAGCTCAGACATTAAGAAAAGGAAAAAGAAAGCAAAGGCTTGATTAAAGATGTAAAGGCAACAAGGGCTTTTGAGAGCTGCAGTACCTCAACACAACAGCCCTGTGTGGGCAATGAAAAGTCTAACAGGAGACAAAGGCTTACAGTGGGTTATTGCCAACTGAATTCACGTGGACACCTATGGGTATCCAGAAGAATCCACACCCAGACAAAACTAAATAAAACAATGTGGCCAATCAGGCCAATACAGCCCAGGTGGCTAGCATCATTCTTGCATTTGTCATGAAGTTAGGCACAGCAATCTTACCTAAATAACCCAGCGGGCTCAATAAACTTATTGAGCTTATTCCATTTATAAGACAAAGAAGTTTAAATGGACTACAAAGATGATGGCACCTGTCAGTAGTTGACTTGCATTTCTAAAGCTGAGTATCTGCCTGTTCCTGGCACATACAGTGTATCAGGGCTCAAGTACAAGCCCGTGGCTGTACAAAAATCATGCTGGCTATAGAAATCCATACCTGTGAGAACAGCAGATTCTGACCAAACCGTGATAACACTTGGGACAAAGATCCACTATGATATGGAGAGAGGGGTACCACGTGGATGTTCCTAACGTTTGCTGTGTTATGAGTAATAAACTGCCTCACTGTGATCCATTAAATCTTGTCCTCTATGGGCATCTATGGAGTTTTGCTTGCTTGCTATCCTGTAAAAGGCTGAAGTTCTTTGCAGACATGAAAATTACTAGAATTGTTTCCACAACATGTGCACACGTACTTCTAGTAAAAGTTCGACAGGCACAAGGAAAATGATCCCAGATGGAATCCAAAAGCACAGGAAGAAATGAAAAGAACCAGAAGAGTAAAAATATATAGCTACATATAAATGAATGTTTCTTTAATGGGTATAGGTGTGTTCAATATCCATTTCTTTTTGTGTGACTTCTGATGGATCATAGCTTTCAAGGAATTGGTCTATTTCATTTAAGTTGCTAAATTGGTGGGCATGGAATTGTTCACAATAGTCCTTCGGTATCCTTTTTTTGAGGTATAATTGACATACAACATTATATTAGTTTCAGATGTACAACATAATGATTCAATATTTGTACATACTGTGAAATGATCCCAATAGTCTAGCTCCCACCCAGCACCATACAAAGTTACCAGAAAGTTTTTTTCTTGTGATAAGAACTTTTAAGATTTACGTTCTTGATGACATTCAAACATGCACTACTTAAATATCCTTTTAACATTCATGGGGCCAGGATGAGGGCCCCTCTTTCATTGCTGACATAATAATTTGTATCTGCTCTCTTTTTTTGTTGGTCAACCTAGATAGAGATTTATCAACTTTAATAATAATATTACAAGAAAACAGCTATTGGCTTCATTTATTTTCTCTATTGATTTTCTGTTTTCAATTTCATTGATTTCTGCTCTAATTTTTATTATTTCCTTTTTCTGCTTATATTGGATTTAATTTGCTCTTCTTTTTCTGTTTTCCCTAAGTGAAATATTAGACTACTGAATTTAGTTCTCTCCTTTTCTAATACATGCATTCACTACTACAAATTTCCTCTAAGCACTGATCTTATTATATCCCGTAAATTTTGATAAACTGTATTTTAATTTTCATCTAGTTAAAATATTTTTAAATCTCATTTGAGACTTCTTTCACCTACACGTTATTTAGAACTGTGTTGTTAATCGTCAAATATTTCAAGGATATTAATTATGTTATTAACCTAGTTTTGTTTACTTAAGGTCTAAATATAAAACTTTAGAAAAATATTTTGATGAAGAAAACAGCATGATTTAATGCTTTCCAGTGTAATTAGCATTTGTTTCTGTTTAATATGAATAAAAGTACCTAAAAAGAATGAAAATTTCCTTTATCATAGCAAAACAGCAGCATTAATTCATACCTGATTAAAGTTTAAAAATGTTCCAGTGTAACACATTGGCAAAACCTTTATATTGATAGAGTTGCTTCACATGAAAGTGAACTTTTCAAATTACACTTTCTAACTTCTTTATTTCCTTTAAAGAAATGTTCCGTAGGCCACAAGGTTAGAAAATATCCATATGTCCATTAGAGAAAGAAACTGAAATTATAGCTTGAAAGGAAGAAGGAGCTGAGTCATTCCCAGTAGAATGATGAACGGGAAGCTTTCAGAGATGCAATTTCCTCCCCCCTAATTTGTCAATTTCATGGTCATCCATTAAAAAGTCAAAATGTCTGTGCTCAGCACGTCCTCCGAAACAGGTGTGCAGACAGCAACACCTGTAATGCGTCGGCTGTTTGCAAGGATCCTGTCCTTGGCGTTACCGCTTGTGCCTCTGGAAAGACCCTTTGATCAAATTCATGCAGGTACTGACTTGCCTTAAGTCTGTCACTACAGCACAGGTGCCTCAGGTATATTTCCTAGACCACACACAAACCAAAGACCTTGTCTAGGGGCACTTTCAGTGAGACACACAAAAGTAGCTCCCAGTAGACTACGAACACTTCACACCTAAGTACCTTGTCCTATTCCTCTCTGTATTCCGATGGCCTGACACGTTAACTGATGAACCCTGGTGGTAAAGGTAAAATAAAATCCTATCTCTGGCACATAAATAGAGCTCCACAGAACCACCCACCCACCCAGGCAAGCCCAGTCCCTCCCATTTGGGAGTTGGGTAGGTCAAAGACCTGAGTTCTGGTCCAATCTCTGACTCACTGTGTGACCTTAAGCAAGTCACCCGATCTCTCTAGGCCTCAGTTTCATCATCTTTTTAATGAGACGGTTGGGCCTCATCTTCATTTTAGTGTTCCTATAAGTCTTCTTTCAGCTCGAAGATTCTAGGATTCGATGAGTTGAAACCTACTGATTCCGTCAGTTCCCAGTAATTGATCAACCTACAAACATGGAACTGTATTAGGCACTGTGGGATGGCACTAGAGACTGGGCATACTCCTGTATTCAAAGAGTTCATAGTCCCAAAATTTACAGAGAAATACAAAGGCTCTAAAATAGCCAATACAGTTTTGAAAAATAACAAAGAGCAAAGGCTTTGGTTACCTGATGGCAAGACTTGGTACAAAGCTATATCTGTGGGACCAGCGTGGTATTGGCTTAAGGACGAACATATAGAGACTAATGGAATGGAAGAGAGTTCAGAGGAAGACCATATATATGTCAACAGATTTTCAATAAACAGTTCCAAGAAAGAGTTACCAAAGATGGTAATTCAATGGGTAAAAGACAGTCTTTTCAAGAAATGTTGCTGGAACAACTGGATAATCACAATCACTGAGGAGCATCTCTATACTTACTTCACACCATTTAACAAAACTTACTCAAAATGGAAAACAGACCTAAATTTAAGAGCTGAACTTATAAAACTTCTAAAAGAAACAACACAAAATGTTTGTGACCTTAAGATGGGCAAAACTCTTAGAATACAAAGAGCATAAACTAAATGAGAAAAAAATGTTAAATTGGACTTCATTCAAATTAAAAGTGATTGTTCTTCAAATGACTATTAATAAAATGAGAATGATTCTGGGAAAATGGAGAATTAGGAAACACCAGGAATCTCTCTCTAAAGACAATAATCACACTGATGGAATCTGTCTGATATAACCATTTTGAACCCTGGAGTTTATTAAAGGCTTGCAAATTTCAGCAGCAGGATTGGTGGTAAATTGAGATTAATTTCAGTCAATTTCAGTGCTAAGCATAATAGCAGCTACCCATCCCCCACCCCAGCCACATGCAGGCAGCCCTGCCCCAGAAGCAGCTTGCACACAGCCTGTCTCTCAGCACATAGACAATGACCACGTTTGATTTACTCTTGCAGTGCAGGGATGGTTCAACACACAAAATTCAATCAATGTAAAACACCACATTAATAGCATAAAGGGGGAAAAAAAACCCATGTGATCATCTCAGTTGGTGTAGAAAAAGCATTTGAAAAAAATTTAATACTCTTGCATGAAAAAATTATTTAAAAACTAGGAAAAGAAGGAAGTTGCCTCAACATAATAAATGCCATATATGAAACATCAACAGCAAACATTATACCCAATGGCAAAAGCCAGCTGTTTCTCTCATATCAGGAACCAGGCTAAGATGCCTGCTTTCACCACTTTTAGTCAACATAGTATTGAAATTCTAACCATAGCAATTAGGCAAGAAAAATAAATAAAAGACTTTCATATAAGAAAAGAAGAAGTAAAGTTATCATTGTGTGCAGATGATATGATCTTAGATGTAAAAACCATAAAGATTTCACAAAAAAGGTTTAGAACTTGTAAATGAATTCAGCAAAGTGGCAAAATACAAAGTCAACACAATTGCCTCCCTATACACTAACAATGAAAAATCTGAAAAGGAAATTACAAAAATAATTCCATTTATAATAGTAGCAAAAGAATAAAATACCTAAAGGTTAACTGAATCTTAGAGGTTACAATGAAAACTATAAATCATTGCTGAAATAAATTAAGTAAGACATTTATAAATGAAAACACATCCCACCTTTATGGATTGCAAGGTTTGATATTGTTAAAATGTTAATACTACCCAAAACAATTTACAGGTGCAGTGCAATCCCATCCCATTTCTATTTTTTGCAAAAATAGAAAAACCCATCATAAAATTCATATGGAATCTCAAGTGACCTGAATAGACAAAACAATCTTGAGCAAGAACAATAAAACTAGAGGAGTCACACTTCCTGGTTTCACAATTTAGTACAAATCTACAGTAATCCAAACACAATGGTACTGGCATAAATACAGACATGCAGACCAATAGCCCAGAATAGAAAGGCCAAAAATGAATTCTTGCATATATGGTCAAATGATT
This sequence comes from Suricata suricatta, assembly GCF_006229205.1. Classification (NCBI taxonomy): domain Eukaryota; kingdom Metazoa; phylum Chordata; class Mammalia; order Carnivora; family Herpestidae; genus Suricata; species Suricata suricatta. Next base: position 173,239,669 of record NC_043701.1, read on the forward strand.
TTTGACAAGGGTCAAAATTCAATTCAAAGTGGAAAAAATAAACTTTCCAACAAATGATGCTGGGAAAACAATATGTACACACAAAAGAATGAAATCGAACTCTTACCTACTATCATATGTAAAAGTTAACTCAAAACGGGTCAAGGTCCTAAATGTAAGACCTAAAACTATAAAACTCTCAGGAGAAAACATACAACAAAAGCTTCATGACATTGGATTTGGTAAATGTCTTTTGGGATATGATACCAAGGGCACAGGTAACAAAAGAAAAACAGACAAATTGGACTTTCTGAAATTTTAAAAATTTTGTACACCAAAAGACAGTATCAAAGAATAAAAAGACAACCCACAGAATGGAAGGAAATATGTGTCAATCACATATGTGACAAGGAATTTATATCCAGAATATATAGAGAATACCTAAAATTCCACAATCAAATAACAAGCAACTCAATTTAAAAATAGTTAAGGGACTTGAACTGAAATGTCTCCATGAAAAATGGAAACAGTATGACAGTTCCTCCAAAAGTTATAAATAGGATTACTAGGTGATTCAGCAGTTCCAATTCCAGGTGGATACCCAAAAGAATCGAAAGTAGGGTCTCAAAGAGATATTTGTACATCGATGTTCACTGCAGTGGAATTCACAACAGCCAAAAGGTGGATGCAACCCAAATGTCTATTGAAAGACGAATAAATAAACAAAATGTCCTACACACACACACACACACACACACACACACACACACACACAGGAATATTATTCAGTCTTAGAAAGTAAATTCTGGCACTTGTGACAATACGGATGAACCCTGAGGACATTATGCTAAGTGAAATATACCAGTCACAAAAGGACAAATACTATAAGATTCCACTTACGTGCAGTACCTGAAGTAGTCAAATTCACTGAGACAGAAAGTGGAATAAGAGTTGCCAGTGGCTTGGGGAAAGAAAGAATGAGGAGTTATTTAATGGGTATAGAGTTTCAGTTTTGCAAGATGGAAAAGTTCTGGAGAGGGACTGTACAACCATATGAATACACATAACGCTGCCAAATTGTAGACTTAAAAATAGTTACGATGGAGGGTGCCTGACTGGCTTGGTCGGTGGAGTGTGCAACTCTTAACCTCAGGGTTGTGGGCTAGAATCTCACATTGGGCGTAGAGATTATTTTAAAATAATAAAATCTTGGGGCGCCTGGGTGGCTCAGTCAGTTAGGCATCCAACTCAGCCTCAGATCATGATCTCCTGGCTCATGAGTTTGAGCCTTGTATCAGGCTCCCTGCTGACAGCTCAGAGCCTGGAGCTGGCTTGGGATTCTGTGTCTCCCTCTTCTCTGCTCCTCCCCCACTCATGCTCTCTCTCTCTCTCCCCCCTTCCCCTTCAAAATGAAATAAACATTAAAATAATAATAATAATAAAGGCTTTTAAAAAGTGAAGATTGTAAATTTTGTTTTGTGTATTTTACTACGATAAAAACTAAAATACAAACGATCACCATTGAGTGGGCTCAAATAGGAGTTAAGAATTCAGAGAAGGAGAAGATGTGTTTGCAGAAGACGGGTGTGCAAGTTGTCTTACATAAGGGCTCCTAGCCATGGGTTTGAAATCGAGCCCACACTGTTCTTCGCGCTAAGCAACCTAATTGGTAAAGAAGGAAGGCTAAAGGATTGGGGAAGGAGAGAGGGAAGGGAGGAGGGGAGAAAGAAATTAGAGAAGAGCCAGGCAGAGGGGGCAAGAGAGAAAGAGGAACCAGTGAGGCATGGGGCTGGTGGGAGGGAAGGTTCTATCCAGTGTGATGAGTTTGTTCTCAGGACTTTTGCTTGAAAAGTGTTTGATTTTGTGACAGAATAGCAGAGGGTGGCTTGGAACCACTATTTAGGATCCTTTTTTTCTCTTTCAAACCATAGTGGATGCACTAGCACTGAATTCCCCTCTGAAAGATAAAACAGAAAGAACTGAGTCCCCTTTATAATTTCTCTCACTGACCTCTGTTTCTAAAGGGCAAACGACATCCTACTGGGAAATTTCACCATTTCTCTCAGTGAAATGCTGCCTTCTTCGGAATGGAAATTCCCTGGGAGGAGTTAACATGTTAATGTTAACATTTACTGAGTCTCAGGGACTGTCCTAAGCACTTTCCTTGTGTTCTATCATTTAATCCTGAAATATCCAAGAGGTGGTAAACACTATTATTATACAAACTTTTACTTTTGTAGATGACGAATCGGAGACACAGGTTAAATAATAGAGCAAGGTCACACGGTTGGTAAGGAAAGCTCTGGAAATCCATGGTTGACTTTTCCTCCATGATAGACAAGACCTCTCCTTTCAGAACAAAAGTTAAATAAGAGCTGGCATTCTTTAAACCCCAACACCTTCTACAGGGAGTTGAAATCTACAAAGTGGGCAGAGGGGGTAAAATAAAGGGAAGGCTACACAAGGCCACCCGCCCCCAAGCGCCTCTCTTACAGAACCCAAGGACTTCGAGCTCCCAATAATAATGAACTTATTGCAGTTTCTGGAATATACCATGGTTTCTTCACTGTGCATTTACCCAGGCTGCCCCTTCCCCTGGGAAAACACAGCCTCTTCCCTACGTTACCTGAATGACTGCCTCATCCATCAAGACTGAAGGTCAATACCATCCTCTGCAGACAACCTCCACCCAGCCTCCTTCTTCCCACCCTGCCGGAAGGAGTCTAAGCCTAACCACATTCCATGGAAATTATCATTGTCATGCGTCTGTTTCTTCCCGTTAGGGAAAAGACGGTGTCTTATTAATGACCACCATTTTTTGAGCGAGGAACGCTTCACACACATTATTTCATCCAATCCTAAAAGCAATCCTATGACATTGATCTTCTCAACCCCTTTTTTTGCAAATGAGGAAAAAGTCTTAAAGCCGGCATCTTCTGTAAGCTGTTAAGGGATACATAAAGGTTTAACCTAGACGTGATATCAAAGCCTGTACGTGTCATCACTGGGGCACTCGGTACTTCCCATGTTCAGGTTTGTATTTCTTATGTACAGTACAGTAGCTTGCAAATAACTGTTCTGAGAAACGTTTGCTAAACTGATTTGAAGCTATTGGCTTAAATGATAAATAAATAAACCAATACACACAAATGAAGGCCCAGCATTTAAAAAACCAAAAAATTTTATCCCCCTTGGGGGCAAAGTAAACCAATAAAAACAAAAGAGAAGGAGAGGGTATTTTCCAGGCCCATCTGGCTGTACCCGGTGCATAAGGATCTGCCGTCCGAGAGGCGAAAGTACCCAGGTGGTATAGGTCATTGAGGAAAGCTGCATGCAAACAGCTCATGTTCTGGAATAGATCCCAGATGAGCAAATAGCATTTTATAGAGAAGATTGGACTGACTTCCCGCTGTCCTGCTGTCTTTAGAGAAGAAAACTTTTCAAAATATTGGGAGGGAGTAGATAAGGGAGGAATGGAGGCGAAAGGGTGTAAAAGAAAGGGGTGTGGGTTCACGTGTAAAACCTTCTTAACCTCATGGATAGAAATGCCTGGGTGAGGACCTGTTGCACAAGGCCCCCCAAGAATGGCCCATGAAGAATCTGGCGGAGTCGAAACTCCTCCACAACTCAGAGCTTCGCGATAAACACAATAGCAGCGAATATTTACGAAGTGTTTACTGTGGTCCGCACTCTGTGCGATGTGTATTAGGGGAGATAAAGTGTGTTAAAAACACACACACACACACACAGCACTGTACCTGGCACCGAGTCCCCCTCCTTCAGAGTCAGTCATAGTCATTATATCTATGATCATGAACATGACCATCATTGGCTCACTTATTCCTCACCACAATGCCATAGGGTTAACCCTTAAAGTTACCTATTCGGCACTAAGTATGAACTTAGCTAACAAGCTCAAGTACACTAGGGTAGGAAACAGAAGGGCGCAGCTCAAAGCAGACAAAGCCCAGAGGACAGAAGGTGCAACTGTAGGAACAACGTAGTCACCATTTTCAGTACAGCTACTTCCGGAGATCCTGAGCTGAGCACTTCACAATTATCTCTAATCTCACGCCACCCCTGCAAGACATTATTACCCCTTTTAAATTGAGGCTCAGAAAGGTCACGTCCAAAGTCTCGCAGCTCATAAGTAAGAGGCCAGATTTAAACTCCGATCTACCTGACCGCAAAGGCTCTGTACTTTTCAGTGACAGAGGCCCTCGGGTCATAAGCTGTGCTGTAACGCATCCCCTAGGAGACCACCGTGGACACTGTATCGGGCTCCCACATACCGGGCATCCGCTGTGGGGATTACACCGTGCAGGTGTTTTTGTGAAGAAGGCGTATAGGAAGCCAGATCCTCAGACATACAGTTTTCTATGCGTGACTCCAAGTTCGAGAACTGCTTCCTGTTAAGGGTAGTTGCATACTCACGTAACACACCTAGATGAAAAACGGGTTCAGATGAAAACGTGTGTTTTTCTGGAAAAACGATTTCAGGGAGGCAAATTTTCCAAAGAGATTATTTTTGGGAATCCAGTTAGATACACATGAAGTCAACATGAAACTCAAGATACCTGGGCTTCCCCGATTTAACAGCTTCAGAGACAATAAACAAATCACAGAGTAGCTTCTCTCCAGGGGACAGCTCTGTCCCACCGCCGCTCCTCTGAGGCATGACATTGTTCCGATGGAAAAAAAAAATGGACTTCCCAGAAGTCCATTGAAAATATTAAAAGGAACGAAAATCACAAAATCTGTCTTATTTTGGCGTCACAGATGCTCTTGCCCAGTGCCAACTGCGTGACAATACCCGCTGATTTCACGGACAAGCAGCAGGGCTGGGTCTGGATTGGTGTATCCTCAGCACAAGAGGAAACTACAGGTCTTACCTTGCAAAAAAAAAAAAAAAGTTTAATTTCAGCTCAAGCTGTCAGTTCTTGTAGGGTTTCACCTTCCCCAGGCTTCCCCTCCTCAAGAAAAAAAAATCTTGAAAACCATTTCATCAGTAACAGTAGGTTTGGAGTTTCACAGGGGTAACCTTGTAATTTTTGCTTCTTGACTATTACCATGTGTTTCCTTAGAGTATTTGGGTCAGTTGTCTAATTTGAACGACTCTGCTAACACCCCCCAAAGTATTTGTTCTAATTATTGCTTAACACGCTCGCACGAACCTTCCCAAAAGGCAAGCAAACTTCCCTAATGATTTCCCTGGTTCGGACTCAAAAAGAAATGTAAATACATATTATTATTAAATGAGCGGTGATTCGAATCACCGAAAAATGCTATTAATGCTGATCAGGACGATTCCAGAGGTAATACAGATTAAAGCTGTCCAAATTAATTAAGCACATACTCATTAAATCCAAGGTAGCTTCTGTTTCTTTATTGCACAAATACAATTAACACTTAATCTGAATCTCGATAAGTTACATAATCATGTGACTCAAAATAAAGGGAGGATACAACCTTGGCCTTCTCGTTTTACATGGGAAAACATTAATGACGCTGACATCGGAGACAATTAGACAGTGTCAGCCAATTGTTTTTAGCCAGCTTTCTCTCACATCTGTGGTGTCTACAAGCAAGAAAGCTCATTGTTTCCACAGGCCTCCTTCGGGCCTTGGCTTTTTGTGTAAACCGTCAATCTTTTGGCGAATATCAAAGCCGTGAGGAAATTAGAACAGACCGGCTCTCCTGCCCCACACTAAAGCTTAGCGGGGTGCATCCACTATGCTACTAATTAGGCAGTGACCAACAAAATAACCTGTCAATGTCCGCTAGCCATTTCCCACACACCTGCATTTCATACCCTAATAAGCATAGAGCAAGAGAGAAAAAGGGATAACAGCTGAAGTGTGAAAAATGAACAAAATATAACAATGTTTCCATCCCCACCTATACTTCTGGCAATTACCATTTAACATTAGGGGGACTCAACATGTCTGAAGACTCACAATACAGTATCTGAAACTAAAACCCAGGGGGGAAGCCACACATTGAGACTGTATTAAGGTTTGCTTCGAAAATATCACACTAAGAAGAATCTAGAGTTATGCATAAAACCCAGGAAACTGAAAATGACCATAATTTAGATTAGGGGCCAGGAGGCTGACTTTTTAAAAACATTTTCCATTCAAGCCATTGAAAGAGAAATGCATACTATTCTTTTCATCGTTTCCTTCTATGAAACAAAAATGTTATCGCGGGACAGGAAATAGAGTATCAGCTTATCACGTTTTCCCCCTCTACTCACCGCCCTGATTCAGTAAGTTGGTGATCACTGTCATTCTTGTGACCTGGCACACATTAATTAATTTCTTCTTCAGGTTTCCATTGGTCCCCCAAAGGTCCCTACTGTAAATTTTGAACACAGAATTTTATTTTCCAACATTTTTCAACCACAGAGAAAGCTCCACGTGCCTTGCAGATAGGAAGGCAGAAAGGCGTGATACTAAATGAATTGAAAACATTCCTATTTTGTCCTGGAGCTTTGAAATGCATTTAAAAACTCTCAGCATCCAAGTGTGGAAACAGGTTCCGTCACATCTTTAACAACATCATTCTTAGGAGATTCCAACAGGATCTCTATTTAAGACTCCTCTCAATTACCTGGGTCATGAAATCGCTTTAACTCCAAATATCTTCATTGATTCAAAGAAGATATATAATTTTGATGGTTAAAAAAGTGTGAGAATCTGATTATTGTGATTAAAATGAAAACAAAAATTACTCGAGCCCTCTCAAACCGATGGGTTATGCGGGGGGGAACTTTTCACGATGCCTCTCTCCACTTTATTTTGCCCTAAACAAAGATTTTGTGGTCCAGGTATCCATACGGCAGATTTCTGGTGAAAACGCTACTGCCTTTTAAGACCATATATCCTTTGGAGCAGCTCCTTTTTTGTGCCTCGGGGTCCAGCTGAACTTTTTTAAAACAGAGAACAAGAGATATGTAAGGTCAAAATCGTTCTGAGAAGAAACATCATTTCGTCTCAATATGTGCGAAGGAACACGCTACACGGAGACGGCATCCTTGATGGGATCACACACAATATAGACCGACGTTCGAACGGTATTTGTGAGATACTTCTGAGCGCTACTTTTCTTTTCATTTAGACTTTATCCAAAAACAGCATTTTCAATTATAAATAAAAACTTTCTCCACCTCTTCCTACTTGAACTCAAGTACAGAAGGCCCCTATTTAAAATGCAGCCCGAGAGCTGCCACCGGGCTGCCTGTTCAGCTGCCAGTGGCTTTTGTGTGCAAAGATGTTAATTGGTCCTAATCCCCTCCTAGAAGCTGTTTTGGTAGCCTGACCTGGCACCCTGAAGAAGGACACCTTGGTGTGAAAAACTAAAGGGTCCATTGAAGAGGGAGTGAAAGGCAGTCAAGCATTCCAACACATTTTAATTTCAGGAATTAAAAAAAGGGAACATCATCATGGCGATCCTAGAGAAACCTTACAAAGCTTTAATAACAGTGAAGTAAGTCCTACAAACACCCAAGCTACACACACACACACACACACACACACACACACACACACACACATACACACACAAAGGGAGCCAAGGAAGCCCCCAGAGCAGGGCAGAGGGAAATTCAGATTCTCGAATTCTCCATTTTACTGCTTCAGCTTCTAAACGGGTGCTCCGAAACTCAAAGACTGCGTTTGACGGGTTGAGACATTTATTTTTTCCGTCCTGATTTCCCACACTGGTAAGTTTATGAAAAAAAAAAAAATCCCCACTCTGTTCAATCCCCCCAAAGGCTCTGTTGGAATGTCGTTTTATTGGGTTGAGGCGTAGCGTCTATCTCAATGACTACATTAAAATGTGTATTACAACTACAGGTCCTGGAAGAAAAAGTGAAAAGGAAAAGAGTACTGATTCTTACGGAAAACTTCTAGTTCACTCTGCTACATGTCAAATAACCTTTCCTTAAGACGCTGTAAAGCACCATCCATACTATGTACCAATTTAGAGAACCATACATTTACAGCCTGGGTGGCAAATTATGCTAATGGCATGCATGATCTACAACGGTGGGGGTTTTGAATTTTTTGACAGAGTTCACAGATCAACTTCATGGGTCAAAGGAGTTGGCCTTTCATCTGATAAAAGCAGAAAGATATGAAGGTTATGGATTACTAAAATTGTACCAAATGCCAAATTTTGAACCATGACCTAGTTTGTACTTTAATCTTTCATGCTGATTTTTGAAGGTTGGTTGTTGGTTTTTTTTTTTCCATGAGCACATCAGGCACGGACAAGGGCGAGAGAGCCAGAGGGCTGCCTCAAATGAGAGGTGCATCACGTAAAATGGAGTAGACGATCCTCAAAGCAAGTGAAGAGGCACAGAAAGAAGATGGCGTGTTTTCCTGGCAGTGGATGGTCATTTCAGGAACAGAAGCACACGGTCTGGTGTGCTTTTGAAGGTGTGAAATTGAAATGATCTAGCTTGTGGAGCAAGAGATTCCACTCATCAAGACGGAGTTTGTCTATCAGATACTAAAGACCATCCTCAAAGTGGCGGCAGCCCTGTTTCGGTCATCAACATCTTTCCCACAAGCCACTTAACTCCTCCCTCTACATCTTTTTTTAAATATTGGCCAACTATGATTACCACCGACGGTGCCAAGTCCCCTCACTATGAGGACCACGCAAGATCATGAAGTGGCCCTTATAAGTTACTCTCCCAGATCATTCCTGTGTCACTCAGCAAAGAAGAAGAATGAAGACTTGAGGACTTGAAAAAGTACTCACTTTCTAACTCTGTATCCATGTTCTGTGAATCTCCTCCAAAAGCTGCCCATGGAGATGAGTCGTGCCTCATCACACAAGCCAACTTCTTCAAGACACACCAGCCCCGAAGGAGACGTAAAGAATGGCTGCCTCCTTCACATCCCTAGTTTTAAAAGTCTTAGAATCAAAAAGTCCTTATCAGTACCTCGTGGAGAAAAATTCGAAGAGTCTAGATAAAAAGAGCAGTGTCCCTTCCACTATAAAACCTCACTTAGAAATTATCTAATGGAGGCCTACCATCTGCCAACATCACTTCATTGTTTGGGCCTCAGGATATTTAGGCCAGAACTTAAACAACTTACCAGAGTTTGCAGAGTCATTAAATAACAGAGTTAAAACTTTGAGTCATGTCTGATTCCAGAGCTCACTTTCTATTTATCACATCGTGATGCCTCCCCTGATTGCTTTAAAATCTCACTGTGTGATCAGGTAAAGGTATAATGAGGCTGGTGTTTTCAAATGTTCAGCATTGCCATAATCATACAGTGGACACCCAACGAATGCTGAATTAAACTTTATTGACCACTTCCTTCCTCTTATATTGGAGCCCAGATTAGAGTCCCAATTCTTTCCCATACCAAGCTGGGTGGCTCTAGACAATTTGTGTCACCTCTATGAGCCTGTAAAATGGAAAATAACTGCCTATCGCATTGTCATAAAGAGTAAATACAGGTAAAGCATCTGGTCCACACCAGGTCAGGGCCTGCGGACCAGTGACTGGCAGGCTAATACCACCTGTCTCTAATTACAGTGTTATTGGAACACTGCCACACGCATTCATGTGTGGCCCATCTATGGTTGCTTTCATGCTGTAACAGCCGACTTGAGTCCCCTGCACACCCCACAAAGCCTAAAATATTTACCGTCCAGCCTTTTACACTAAACCTCTGTCCAACCCTGAAGTAGGTCATCAATAAATGTATGTTTCTTTTCCCCTTCTTTCCTTTTCTGAGTGTGGTCACATCAAGTTGAGCACGTCAAGTTGAGGGAACTACGGGTTTTTAAAAAGGTGTTTAAGAACCAAGTATGAAACTGTCACCACCTGGGGTGCCTGGGTGGCTCAGTCGGTTAAGCCTCCGACTTCGGCTCAGGTCAGATCTCACATTCATGGGTTTGAGCCCCGTATCAGGCTCTGTGCTGACAGCTAGCTCAGAGCCTGAAGCCTGCTTCCGGTTCAGTGTCTCCTTCTCTCTCTGCCCCTCCCCCTCTCATGCTCTGTCTCTCTCTGTATCAAAAATAAATAAAACATTTAAAAAAATTAAAAATAAAAGAAACTGTCACCACCTATCCCTGCCTATCCAGCCTGCATATGATAGAACCCACATGCATGTCCATGGAAAGAGCCCCAAGAACAGCTGGGTGCAGCCCAAGAACACCGGCCACAGGTTCGGCCTGTACTTATCTCCAGGGTGTGGGACTCAATTTGGCTGCCACTCATTTAGCTAGAGCATTCCTTCCAGGCTTTGGAAGAGCTTCTTGGAGAAACGATATTGGAGCTGCAATCTAGAGATTAAGAGTTAGCTAGGGGCGCCTGGGAGGCTCAGTTGGTTAAGTGTCCAACTTCAGCTCAGGTCATGATCTTGCGGTCTGTGGGTTTGAGCCCCGCGTCGGGCTCTGTGTTGACAGCTTAGAGTCTGGAGCCTGATTCAGATTCTGTGTCTCCCCCTCTCTCTGTCCCTCCCCTATTCATGCTCTCTTTCTCTCTCCCTCTCAAAAATAAAAATAAAAGATTAAAAATAAAAAAAAAGAGTTATCTAGGCAAAAATTGAGGGCATAGGCATTTGAGAAAGTAGAAGCATCTGATGCAAGGATTCTGAGGTTGGACAAATCTTATGAAAAGGCCAGAGTGGGTGAAGCATAATGAATAACATAAAGAAATGTAAAAATGAATCTGGGGGCGTGATCAGGACAGAGTCACGCCATGGTGGATCTTTTAGGCCTCAGGGAAGATTCTGGATTTTAGGCTAAGACCTAAGTGGACTGAGAAACCATTAAAGGATTTTAAGCGACATAATCCAATTTATAATTTAAAATCACTTTGCTGCCTAATGATTAAGTGCATAGATGGAAAGGAGTTGAAATAGGGAGCATCGATGACTGAGAAGAGGCTAAAATCCAAGTCTCCTAATTCCCACTTAATTTTCTTTTCACTGCACTGGGCAGGTCCTGGAGAAAACAGTGCACATAACGTCACGTCTGGGGCGTCTCCCAGCTTCTGCTAATTCATCTGAAAGGAGCTCCAGGGACTGCCAGCCACAGGGGACAGTAATCTGGTTTATGAACCAATTTAAAGGACAAGGTGTTAGACAAAAGGTCTTCTATCATAAGCCTCAATTGGAGAAATATGGTTGAGCTAGAGAATGAATAGCCAGAATATGATTGAACAGCCAAAATATGATTACATCTAAGACAAGAAAGGCAGGGGCGCCTGGGTGGCTCAGCTGCTTAAGCATCTGACTTTGGCTCAGGTCACCATCTCGCAGCTCATGAGTTCGAGCCCCATGTGGGGCTCTGTGCTGGCAGCTCAGAGCCTGGAGCCTGCTTCAGAGTCTCCCTCTCTCTCTACACCTCCCCCACTCACACTTTCTCTTTCTCTCTCTCTCAAAAATAAATAAACATTAAAAAAAAATAAGACAAGGCAGGTCAATAAGTCTTGATTCTTAATTTTAAAAAACAGGTGAAGAATTTTCAAGTGGCAGAGACAGCTCAGTCATTGTCTGTGGTCCCAAAAGGACAGGAAAGGAGCCAATGGGTGAAAGAATAAAACAGGGCTGAAGGGCCAAAGGAAACTAGTGGGAGATATATTTCAATCTGGCCATGAGGAAGGGCTTTCTTGTACAACGTTGTCCAATGAGAGGGCAGCAGCATGTTCCTGACAGGTGGATTCAAACTACTGACTCAGCTGCACTCCAGACGCCATACTAAGCACAAGATGGAGGTCCCTACCACTCACTGAATGCTTTTGGCCCACTTGGCTGAGTGAGGTGACTATAAAAGTCCCTTCCAACATGAGACTGGATGGTTGCCGTGTGTCAAAGCACACATTTCTTCTCGTCTCAGTGACAAAAAATAAACCCAACTGTTTTTATTTTTTTTAATGTTTTATTTTTGATACAGAGAGAGACAGAGTATGAGAGGGGGAGAGGCAGAGAGAGAAGGAGACACAGAACTAGAAGCAGGCTCCAGGCTCTGAGCTGTCAGCACAGAGCCCGACATGGGGCTCGAACCCATGAATGTGAGATCTGACCTGAGCCGAAGTCAGAGGCCCAACCGATTGAGCCACCCAGGTGCCCCCAAACTGTTTTTAAAGGATAGAAGTAAAGACATCAGAAAAGCTGAACCTTCCCCCTTTTTTCCACTGTGAAAACCTTCTCTGGAAAGTGACCCATCTACGTCGCAAGATTAGGATGCTGACTTTCCCATCTCCCACTAAGGAAGAGAAATTGCTATCATCTAAGAAATAGGAGGACCTACAGTATGCACTAATCAAAGCACCTAAGTGTGACGGATAAACACCAGGGGGCTTACATTTAACAGGATGGTGAGACAGCTGTCCTTTTAGATTCCTGTAAACCAAACAGCAGATACCACAGTATTTAAAATTACTTCATTGAGTCCTGGGCAAGATTAATTCTTTATTAGACTCTACGAGGACTTAGGCGTTGCTACTCAAATCTTAACACGCTAAAATTAATTCAGTCAAAATGTTCAGGGAGTGATTTTCCTCTTAGCTCAAATACCTGAGGAAATGGGCTGCCAGTGAAAAGCCCTGCATTGTTAGAAAATCCAAACCACGACATGCTTCCTGGGATCTGAAAATTAGCAGGAGCTCCCCTCCAGCTTCCTGTCCTCCTGTTTTCTTGCCTTTTTTCTCCCCCTCAAACAAGTGGATCTAGTTACATTTGTTTCACCTCTCAGATATTTTGGCAATTTTCTTTTTTGAACAGAAGAATTCAGTTCCTTTCTTAAGAGTCCAAGCAGGAAAGGGAGGTGAAAAAGTTAACTGAAAAAACTAGCAGCGCCGGTACCATAATTACCCAAGAAATATAAAGCTCTATTCTCTCGGTGATGAAAAAGGGGAATTACACATGTAACTTCCATTAACATTAATGGGACTTACCTACATAAATCCTTTAAGCAACAATGGGAAGAATGGACTCAGCATAACTATCGGCCTGGCACCTTTACTCTCTCAGTCATTTCTATTATTTGGTTAAAAGGCAAAGGGACGCGTGTTTTGCACACCAGAACCAGGTGACGCTTTGGGCCACCAATTTATTGTCACCTGCCTCTTCCGAGCTGTGTAGGCATAATAATTATAAAAACTGAGGCCTTTATTTCAATTTGTTTTCCTTCTTCATATTTAACCTGATGGAAACAGAGCCTAATACACCACACGGGGTTTTTGTTACAGGACTGTTCCCTTAGTGGTGGTGGTTTTAACACCTCCTGGTCCTGCCCTGGAATGTTGTTAGCGGCGAACAATTCTTAGCTCGATATATTGCTGAAGAACAGCCTGATGGGGAAGACACACTTGTACCCAAAGAATCAAGCCACAGAGCAGACAGTATGCAGTATTGCTGTTGTGAGTGCAAACTAAACGTGCTAAGAAAGGAAGAAAAAAATCCGTACTGGGGATGAAGGAAGAATCTAGAAAAGAGGCAGCATTTGAAGTGGACCTTGAACGCCAACTGACATAGCCACAAATACAGCCTTAGGACCAGAGATGGAGACGGACAACGCTTCAGGAAAAAACACGGAGGCACAAAATCATGGTAAAAATGGTGGATTCCGTGCCAAATACAGCCGGGTTTGCCCCCCCCCCCCCGGTTCTGACTAGCTGCGTGACCACATCACTTTGCCTTATCTGCAAACAGGGGATGATTACACCTGCTTTGTAAGGCTGTTGAGCAAAGAAAATGAGGCAATTACGGGAGTCTGCTGAAAGCCTCAGCCCTGGGTCCGGTTATATTAATTAACCGTTAATTTGTTACTATTACTATTAAAATTGTTTGCCTTGAATAGCCTCCGAAGTATTTGGCATGAATAGCCTCCCTGGGACAAGTCTGATAGGCCTGACCGTCCCGGGAATTATGGAGCTGGATTCCACGCCAGCCCAGCCTGTCCCCCCAGCCCCCCCCGCCCCGCCCCCCATCGGCCCCGCCCCCGTTAACATGCGCTCTTGCAGCCGCACCACTCCCACCCTGGATCACCACACACTCCCCGCTCCTCACCTCAGACGCGCATCCCTTTCTCACAAGCAGGGCTCCCATCCCTCCCAGCCCGGAGCCAGAGCTCCTGCCCAGAGGGCTGTCCAAGACCACCCAAACCCAAGGTGACCTCCAAAGCCATAACACTTCTGTGGTGAAACTTCTATTAGGTACGTAGACCAGGAATTCTTATTCCTATTAATATATGAGGCCACCACGGTCCAGAAAGATCAAATGATTTGCCGACAGTCACATGGCTGACATTTGACAGAACTGGGGCTAGACTTTTGCTCTTTTTTTTTTTTAAGTTTATTTTTGAGAGAGAGAGTTTGAGTGTGAGAGAGCAGGGGAGGGGCAGAGAGAGAAGGAGAGAGAGATATCCCAGCAGGCTCCATGCTCAGCGCAGAGCTCGCCACAGGGCTCGATCATGACCTGAGCTGAAATCAAGAGTTGCTCGCTTAAGTGAGCCACACAGGCGCCCCCTGGTCTTTTCTTTTGAATTATTTTCTTTTAATTCAAGTATAATAAACATGCGGTGTTATATCGGTTTTGAGTGTACAATATAGTGATTCAATAATTCCGTGCATTACTAAATGCTCATCACAATAAGTGTACCCTGAGCCTCGTTACCTATTTTGCCACTAGTTTGCTGTCTCTAGAATCCTGGTCTTTTGATTCTTAGTTCTGTTTCTCATAAGCCCGGCACCTTAGTCCAACTTAGTCCAGTGATAAACTAAGCATGACTATAGCATAATTTTTAAACAAGTTGAGAACAATAATACACACGATTATTTTTCAATCTTTTTGGCTTCAGTTTATCACTGAACACGGATTGTGATTTTAAAACTCCAGATTGAACAACAAGTTTATTCATTTATTTTGAGAGAGAGTGGGCACAAATGGGGGAGGGGCAGAGGGAGAGAGAGAGAATCCCACGCAAGCTCCGCTGCCAGCACACAGCCCGAGGTGGGGCTCGATCTTATGAACCATGAGATAGTGACCTGAGCCGAGATCCGGAATCATTTGCTTAACCACTTGAGCCACCCAGGCGCCCCAGTAAGAGAACAGTTCTACTGACAGTCTACACTGACACCAGTACCACTGAGGGATGGCAGGAACCCAGCCATCCCTAGGACTTCATCTCGGCACAGGCCTCCCCCGGACCTGAGAGACAGCTGGAAGCAGAAACAGGCCTGACATTCCAAAAAAAAAAAAATCAAGCTCCCAGCTACCTTTCAAACCTCACTTCTATACTCCCTTACTTATAATTTCGCGGGATGAGTTAGGAGGTTAAAATATGATATATTACCATGGATGCAATTTATTAAATGAGTCGCTATTAGTTAAGTGATACACAGGGAAGTAGAGAGATAAGAAAGTCTGACCTCACGTAGAGCTGGGTTAATACTCTGGCTCTACAAATTTTTCTCTGTATCCCTTTGGGCAACTTATTCAACCGGAGCATCTTTCTTCTCACCTGTAAAACGGGGTGCCCATAATCTCCCTCGCAGATTTCCAGAGGGGGCTCCCGGACTAGCAGCAGCCACATCACCTGGGAACTTGATAGAAATGCAAATTCTCAGGCCGCACCGCAGACCCACCAAACGAGAAGTCTTCGGTACTCTGGTGGAGGCCCAGTGATCCGCTGATAGAAGTCCTCCTGATGGTGTTGAAGCACATGAAAGTTTGAGAACCAATGGTCCACCTTAGAGCAACTCTTCAGTCTCGAACGTGCACTGGGTAATCATAACAAAGCATTGACGCCTTGGCCCAATAATTATATAATTATAATTATATAATTAATCTGGGCACGGGCGTCAGACTCCTAACGCCCAGCCCAACCACTGCTCCAGGTGATTCTAATATGCGGTCAAGGTGGGGAACCCTTGCCTTACAGTGTTGTTACGAGGATTTACTGATCTAAAATATCTTCAGCAAGTAGAACGTGCCTGGCACACAGCAAACACTTAATATGTGCACATTTCCCCCAATAGAAAATATCTTTTGATTTCATACTTTTTGTTAAAATTTCACATCAGAAGGAAATACGCCAAAACACTCACAGTAGTTTTTCCTGAGTGATGGGATCACAGGTTAACATGCATTACATTTATCATCACAAAATTAATGCAGCTAAAATGGGAGGAGAGTCTTTCTTC
Source organism: Suricata suricatta (assembly GCF_006229205.1). Lineage (NCBI taxonomy): Eukaryota > Metazoa > Chordata > Mammalia > Carnivora > Herpestidae > Suricata > Suricata suricatta. The sequence goes on from NC_043701.1 coordinate 173,255,825, forward strand.
TGAGGCTCTTTTAAAACTGACACTCTAAATAGCCTCTGTCAAGTAATCGAGGGGGAAATCACATTATTTTCACTTCATGGACAGGAAAATGGAATCATACAAGTTGAGTCTACCTGAGTTTATTCTAGACTCTGATGAGAGTGAAGGTCAAAACAGCTAATATCAATGATCACAACTAATATCCCTTTTCTGGAACATCTCTCACATGCCCTCAGAAAATAGTATTTTCAGGCACGTGGGTGGGCTCAGTCAGTTTGGTTCAGGTCACGATCTCACTGTTTGTGGGTTCGAGCCACGTGTCGGACTCGAGCACCGTGTCAGGCTCTGTGCTGACAGCTCATAGTCTGGTGCCTGCTTCAGATCCTGTGTCTCCCTCTCTCTCTGACCCTCCCCTACTTGTGCTCTGTTTCTGTCTCAATAAAAAATTGAAAAAAAGAGAAAATAGTATTTTCTCCTAGTATGATGCGGATGAGGGGAGCTGAAGGCTTGGGTGCTGAAACTGTCAGGGTCTATTCGTTCCCTAAGCGCTACCTTCCATCTCTACCCCTTCCCTACGGATCCACACAAACCCTCCCCCGATGGAAAACCACTCCAGCTATACTCCCGTGTTGCCTCCGTGACCAATGAGGGGATCACTACGAAGCAATGTGAATTCCTACGGACCTCTGCAAAATGTGGCGTGAGGAGAAAGCTGCAGGCAGGAAGTCAGAAGTCTGATTTTTGTTCTATCCCAGCAACCTAGGTAAGAACAGCAGCATAGCAATGGCTGCCATATATGCACTGCCTTCCATGTGCCGGGCACCAGGGTCAGCGTTTCCACAAGTGTTTACAACGTGGGCTTGGTTGAGGGCAGTGGTTCTCGAACTTCAGAGAGCATCAAAGTCCCCTGGAGGGACGGGTTCAATGCTGCTTACTAGACTTCAGCCCCAGGGTCTCTGCTTTAGCGGGTTTGGGATGGGACCCGAGGATTTACATTTCAAACTAGTTCCCTGGTGATGCTGAAGCCACAAGTCGCCCACACTCTGAGGACAACTGGATTAGATCATCTGCAGGGTACTTTTCAGCTCTGATATTCTCTTTGAACTCAAACCCCAATCCTTATCCGATGGCCCCACACTGAGACTCAGAATTGAAGTCTGAAAATTCTCCATGTCCTTGTCACAAACCCCTATGACCTCCACGCGCTCTAAATGAGAGGATTCCCTTTAGATGTGAATCTGGTACAGTCGATGAAACAGCACCTGACACATCCGTGATGACCCTTGGCAACCGGGAAGGCACAAACCAAGTCCCAGCTCCCCAGGCACATGGAAGTGTTCCTAATAATAAATTCCTGATCATCAGAAGCAAGGTCACCAGTCAATCACATCCACGTTCAACAAAGCAGCCCAGCCCTTCATTAATGTCTGCCTTTTCACACTACACAAAGGCTGATATTGTACATTAAAGCCTTTTCCTCCCACCACCGACAGAGGGCCCGGCCTGCTATGATAAGACAGGGAAAAACAAGACTAAAATGTGTTAGGGCCTCACACTCCCTCAACATGGACAACAATCGTTTCATAAAGGCTTCGTAACAATACTCCAAAGGATGATTTTCCTGTTTTATAGCCAAGGAGACAAAGGCTCTGATAAGGCTGATCGATTTGGCTGCAGCCCCACAGTTAACAAGAAATAGACTGGGACTTGAACCCAGGGCCCCTACCTCCCTGCGTAGGCGCACTCCCACTGCCTCTCCATCCAACTTAGGGACAACATTCAAGTTCAGATATCTCTTCCTGACTCCCTCCTTTTTCAGCATTTTAGCAAGAATGATTCAGTATGGGTAACTAGACGGAGAACTCTAATTGCAGGGCTCTGAGAATGGAGAAGTTTAATTACATAGTTACACGTGTGATTTATCAACCAGTTTTGATCATTGACAGTTCTCTTTAAAGAATTCTTTTCCTCTAAAAATTAAAATAATATATTTTTTAATCTTCACTGGAATGGTTTGTTTTCATTCAAATAAAGAGATGACTATTTCTTATGAGTGTCATGATTTCTAGGGAATTGGTCTAATGTCAGACAGGCATTAATTCCAGGTAGATTTATCACGATTAGGTCTGAAAGCACAGAGGCTTTATCTAGAAACAATAATCATTTTCTGGACAATGCTGAGTAACAGAAACCTGTTTGAGGTACACAGGGTCATTCTTCAAGAAGCCCCAAACCTTCCAATCCTAACTCTCTTTGAGCAGATATCCCCTTCAAAGGCCACCGATCTTGAACAATGCTGGCATACATTTGATTTTGCCCTGGAGAGGGAAAAGCTGAAGGACCATCATGTCCAAAGAGTAGAAAGTGTTCAAAGTTCCCCAGTGTTACTGAGGCAGGCCAAGGGCAAGGAACAAGCCTAATATTCACAAAAGCAACGCTGAGGCTTGGACTCAGGATTGGAGCTCAGGGACTCTGACGAGCCTCGGAAGCAGACAGAAGCAACACTGTGAGTCTGCCTCTGAGTTTGCCAAGAGCATCTGTCACAGTCCTGTGTCTCCTTGTCCCCAGTCCCAGGAGGACCTGTCTTGACCATCTTTGAGACATTCTTCCATTTTCCACTTTCCCTGGTAAACATAGGCATTACTGCCCACAGAGGTTAACTTACTTGTTGTAACACAGATTATAAATGGAAGAATCCAGATTCAGACCCAAGTAGGATCTCATTCATTTATGTCTTCAAAACTTTCCAAATGTCTGGTGCTGAGCTAGGTGATGGGTAGAATTAAATCATCCTTAAAAATGAGGAAACAGGGGTGCCTGGGTGGCTCAGTCAGTTGAGCATCCGACTTTGGCTCAGGTCATGATCTCACAGTCCATGGGTTGGAGCCCTGCGTCAGGCTCTGTGCTGACAGCTCAGAGCCTGGAGCCTGCTTCTGATTCTGTATGTGTCTCTCTTTCTGCCCCTGCCCTGCTCATGCTCTGTCTCTCTCTGACTTTCAAAAATAAATAAATATTTACAAAAAATTTTAAACAAGTGAGGAAACAGGAAAGGGGCTGTGCTTTCAGGCTCAGAAGGAGGTGAAGGCTGCTGCGAGGCCTCCCAGAAGACAGAACAAGGAGGAGATAGGAATACCAGCTCCACTGCTTTGTGGCGAAGCTGTTTCTGCTGCCTTTCTCCCCGCTACGAGGGCCTCATCAAAGGAGGTCTGATCACCCATAGCCCAGGCAGGGTCTCCCCTACCCGGGGAGAAAACTATACAACGTGCACGAAACAGACCCCTGGATAGATGGGCTTGCTCTCCTACACTCCGGAACTTGCCTTCAAGCCATCGCTTACTAACGGCATGCTAGAAAGTGTCAACTCACCAAACAGTGCTAATTTAGAACCTGGTCCTTGAGGGGTTAACACACCTCCCTAGAGATGTGCCTGACTCCTCGCAGGACACGCTGTCCAGCGCACTACAGTTCTTCTAAGCTGTTCAAGGCTTCTGCGGCCCTGATGTAAGCTATGAAACAAGGAGACGCAGCGGCCTGAAGGACAAGGGGCCTGGGTCCTAGTGCTGACTCTGAAACTTGAGTCACTCTGTAACAAGCCATTCCCCGTTGGTGCCTCAGTGTGCCCAACTTTGTTTTTAAATTTTATCTTTGAGAGAGAGAGAGGGACAGAGCACAAGCAGGGGAGGGGCAGAGAGAGAGGGAGACACAGAATCCAAAGCAGGATCCAGGCTCCGAGCTGTCATGCGGAGCTCCAACTCACCAACTGCGAGCTCATGAGCTGAGCCAAGGTCAGATGCTTAACCAACTTGGCCACCCAGGCGCCCCAGTTTGCCCAACCCTGAGATGAGGGCAGCAGGACCATAATTTCAGAAGATCCTTCCAATTCTCATAGTTCAAGACAATTGTTCTTCACTTTGGGGTCATAGATTCCTTTGAGAACCTTCTAAGTGACCACCTCCCATAAAACTGTGCCTACAATTTCAGAAAATTCATGACTTAAACAAACATTCTCAGGCCAGTATGGTCTCTGAAATCAGACAGATCTGGGATTAAACCCTCAAAAGAGCTAGCTTACCTTCCTCTCTCCTTCTCTCCCTCCCTTCCTTCCTCTTTCCCTCCCTCTCTATCTCTCTCCCTCCTTCCCCCTCCCACCAAGAGCAAGTCTCTTATCTGAACCTCATCGCAAAAAATGATACCAATAACACCTACTTTGCAATATTGCTGTGAGAATGCGAAATAATTAGACAAGTGTCTGCCTATAGAAACTGCTCAATAAATGGCAACTAAAGAAAAAAAAAGCAATGTAACACCTATCGTGGGTGTTTAGAGAACCTTGGTTTTCTTTCCCACAGTAGCCAGCAGTTACGTGTGCACTTCTGGTGTTCCATATGCACTTCTGGTATTCCATAAATGTTGCTGCTTGACTGTCCATGTTACCTGAAAAGTCCCTTCTTTGTCAAGCTGTTCTGTTGATGGCGGTTCTCTCCCTACACTCAACTGGATTCCTTCAAGTCTCCACACATCTCTGGTCCAGACTTTCCTTCTATATCCCACCCTACTCAGCAGTGCCACATCAATCTTCCAGAAATCGACACAAATGGTGACAAGTTCAACAGCTCACAACTTCTAACGATCTACTGGGTTTTGAAGCATTTCTCTAAGAATTTCTGCAAGTGAAATAATAATGGCGGCTCACTTTATGGAGCTCTTCTATATGCCATTCACTGATTAAGTGAATATGTTATTTCCTCTGATCCTCTCAAAAGCCCTACAGGCAATTTTGTGTATGAAAAGCTAAGAGTATAATCTCTAAAGTTGGCTTGAGTTCAACTCTGATTTCACCATTTACTAGCTACATAATCTTGGACAAACCATTTAACCTGTGTCCTCAGTCCTTATCTGTAGAATGGACATAATTATAGGTAGTAGCCTATAGAGATATGAAGATCAAAGGAGATTATATGTGTATATAATTCTAAATTTATCAATAAATTTAGAATGGTATCTGCCACAAGGTAAGTGCTAAACATATAGGAGCTATAGGAGCTATTATTCTTCTCATTTTACAAGTGAGGAGACTAAGGCAGGCTCACAGAAGTTAAAAAGCAACATTGCCCAAATGTAATCCCTCCAAAATGCCATGTATTAGAAAACCATGTCAGAAAGAAAGGAAGGAAGGAAGGAAGGAAGGAAGGAAGGAAGGAAGGAAGGAAGGAAGATGTAAAGAATGAAGAAAGAAATAAGAAGGGAAGAGAAAGAAAAAAAGATAAAAGAAAACAAATCTTCTGTGTTAGTTTTAATTATCTGACCTCTATTCAAAGTCTTCCAGAATCAAACTCTAACTTACATTGTTGGGTACTTAAATTCTTCCTTCCCACCTAAATTTATTCTCCAACTTCCAAAAGTGCCATTTACTTCTCAAAGGCAGAGACTGGGACTGTCTAGATCACCAATGTATGACCGGTGCCTAGCAGTGCCCACAGTACCTAGTTCCAAAGCATATAGAAGCAGCTTTGTCAATTAAACTAAATATAGCTCCACTCAGCACCTCTCACCATTGGACTCTTACCATTTATTGCCTTACAATGTCAATTTTTTTTACATATTTCAACAGCCAACAAATATGTATAGAGCCTCTATCATGTGCCAGGTACTATATTAAATATTATTTCTTTATAGTCTTCCATTTTATCCAGCACAGTACATGCTACCTACTAGGAACTCAGTAGCTGTGTGCTGATTGCAAGATGGACCCATTCTCCTCCTCAGACCACAGGAGAAGGCAACAGCAACAAAATATCGCCTAGGAAGTATTCTAGCCAGGTATGTGTAATTTCTAGTTCACAGGAAATATGGGGGACAGAGAGACAATCTAAATGACACCATAAGGAAAAAAATCCGACAAATCTACAATGCATTTCCTTCTATAGAGGCAGGCCTGGACTTCCCCAAAGCCAGTATCATGGGGGAGAAAATGAAATCAGACAACTGTTTTAGATTCAAAGCAACAAATGTAATATGATAACAAATGTGATATGATTACCAAATGTAATGTATAACCCAGATCTGACATAGAATTTAAAAAAAATATAAGACGTTGGGGAGCCTGAGTGGCTCAGTCAGTTAAGCATCTGACTTTGGCTCAGGTCATGATCTTACAGTTTGTAAGTTCGAGCCCCGCATCAGGTGAGCTCAAGCCCTGCTCCAGGCTCTGCTCTCCGCCTCCCTCTCTTCTCTGTGTCTCTCTGCACCCGGTGGGATTCTCTCTTTCTGCCCCTCCCTCCCTCTCTCTCTCTCTCCTGTCTCTCTCTCTCAAATAAATAAATAAGTAATTAAAAATTAGAAAACTGACATTATTCAAATAAGATGGGAAATTTTAACACATAGTAGATACTATGTAATATTATGAAGCTATTCATTTTCTTAGATATGCTAATGGTATTGTAGTTGTATGGAAGAGTGTCCTTAGGAAATACCTTCTGAAGTGTTTGAGGTATGGGCGCCTGGGTGGCTCAGTCAGTTAAGCGTCTGTCTGACTTTGGTTCAGGTCATGATCTCATGGTTCATGGGCTCAAGCCCCGTGTCAGGCTCTGGGCTGACAGCTAGCTCAGAGCCTAATACCTGTCTTTGGATTCTGTGTCTCCCTCTCTCTCTGACCCTCCTCTGCTCACGCTGTCTATCTCTCTCTCAAAAAAAATAAAACATTAAAAAAAATGAAGTGTTTGGGGGAAAAAAATATCATGATGTCGGCAACATCGTGTCAAATGGCGTAGGGAGAGCAAATGACTAGTGGAGGGTACAGAAAAAGTGAAAGTGATAAAACATGCCAGAAAATGTTTTTTTAAGGTGGATTTTTTTATGAGATGGCTCATGAAATCGAAGGGACTCAAATACACAGTCTTCATGAATGAATTTTGTGATTCCAGTTAATCAACGTATGTTAGAGTCCATACCTACTACGTATCAGACTTAGGAACAGCAATGCACCCCGTTAAAACAAATTAAAAGAACAGTAAGAACTCTCAACCTTCTGGCATATTGTTAAATTTAAGAACAACAACAATTAAATCACTTAATGACATTTTTTTTAAAGGCAGTTTGGCCAACTGGCCAATGCTCCCTGCTTAAGGAAAGTTGTTAGGAGAAGTGGTTGTTTCTCCAGCTCACAACTCAAGGGAAAAGTGAGAAGTTAACCTGAGTGGTGAGCACAGATATTCATGGGGCCTCTGGGGGGTGCTTCCAAAGTGGGACAGCTCTCTCCACACTTTTTTCTCCCCTTCTCTGCTCAGGCTTGGCTGGATGAATTCAACTTCAGGTGGGAGAGAGGAGACAATCTTGAGGTCACTTGCTGCCACTTAAATTTGTAATCCTGGGGCACCTGGGTGGCTCAGTAGGTTGAGCGCCCGACTTTGGCTCAGGTCATGATCTCACAGTTTGTGGGTTCAAGCCCCACGTCGGGCTCTGTGCTGACAGCTCAGAGCCTGGAGCTGCTTCAGATTCTGTGCGTCCCTCTCTCTCTGGCCCTCCCTCACTCACGCTCTGCCTCTCTTGTCTTCAAAGATATAAAAAACATTTAAAGAAAAATTTGTAACCTTATTTGGCATCTCGTTTTCAGTTGATTTGAGCAAGAAAGGAAGAATAGTGAGTGATTAGTGCTTGTTACCTCCAGTAATGACATAAATGACCTCTGGACTTCAAAACCTTCCTACACTCCAAATTCTCCTTACCCAATTCTTTATGTCTGCGTGCTGTTTCAAATGTGCCTGCCAGCAGGGTATGGACATAAAAGAATTGCTAAGGGGCGCCTGGGTGGCTCAGTTGGTTGAGAGTCTGACTCTTTGGTTTCAGCTCAGGCCATGATCCCAGGGTTGTGATCGAGCCCTCCTCTCTCTTAAGATTCTTTTTCTCTCCCTCTGCCCCTCTCCCCTGTTCATGCTCACTCTCTCTAAAATTAAAAAGAAAGGGGGCACCTGGGTGGCTCAGTCGGTTAAGCCTCTGACTTCAGCTCAGGACAGATCTCACGTTCGTGGGTTTGAGCCCCGCGTCAGGCTCTGTGCTGACGCTAGCTCAGAGCCTGGAGCCTGCTTCTGGTTCTGTCTCCTTCTCTCTCTGCCCCTCCCCGTCTCCTGCTCTGTCTCTCTCTGTCTCAAAAATAAATAAAACATTAGAAAAAATTAAAACTTAAAAAAGAAAGAAAGAAAGAAAGAAAGAAAGAAAGAAAGAAAGAAAGAAAGAAAGAAAGAAGCGAAGAAAGAAAGAATCGCCAAGCTTCAAATGCAGCAGAGTTGTGGTCCTGGCTCCAACGTGGTGGTTAACAGGCCTCAGGCAATGAAAAGGACGGACCCCAACTCAGGGAGAAAGCTTGAGGGTGCGCCACATTTGACAATGAAACAAAACTCCAGGATTAAACATGATATTCGGAGTGGTCTTCCGGGACTCAGAATAACAAAGTTTAACTTAGAATTTTTTCACTGACACACAGACTCCCCGTGCCTCAAGTTCTACATCTTTAAAATGGGCTGCACTTTGCTTCCTTCATTAAATATTCTCTTTCTCCTCATTTATTTATATATATTGATAGATGAAAGGGATGGATGAGGGTCAGGGAGAAATGAGTTAATAGTGAAACATGCTCTAGACATAGGGAGCAGTCTGTGTATAATATGAAAAGTTTTTAAAGTTCCAATTTTTTTTAATTTTTAATTTTTTTAATGTTTATTTATTTATTTTTGAGAGCCAGAGAGAGACAGCGCAAGCAGGGAAAGGTCAGAGAGAGACGGAGACACAGAATCTGAAGCAGGCTCCAGGCTCTGAGCTAGCTGTCAGCACAGAGCCCGAAGCGGGGCTCGAACCCACGAACTGTGAGATCATGACCTGAGCCGAAGCCGGATGCTTAACCGCCACCTAGGCCCCCTACAGTTCTAAGTTTTTAAAGTAAGTCTGAACTATAAAGTAAAAGGGACAGAAACAGTGAGCAAAGGCAAGGTCTGGTCATGAGTGGCCTTGTATGTAATACTATGGAAACTGAATGTGATCCATTTTAAGCAGTAACTTAGATTAGATCTGTAGTTGAGAAATAGAACTGTGTCTACAATACGGAGCAGAGGTTGAAGGGGAAACAACTAGAGACAAATTAGGAGACTTTGACCGCAATCGAGGCACTGAGATGATGGTGGCCTGGACTCAGTGGAAAGAATGGGAACAGGGAGTGAATATCCTCTCCTAAGAGATTCAGAAGGGACACTGTGAAGCCTATTACTCTCCTATTTTCCCTGAGTTCTCTGCTTTTTCTCTTCCTGGTGGAAGAATTTCCTGTAGTTATCCAACATCTGTCCCTTCTGAGAAAGGCCTGGCTGCCTGATCCGGGTGAGAGACTGGCTCCTGGGCCACAGTCACGACACTGGAACCACAGAGCTATGGGCTACCTGTCTCCAGCCCAAGTTTCCGTGGTCTTAAGGAAGCTGGGTCAGCAGCTTTAACTAAGTAACCAGAAGAATGGAGCATTTTATATTAAAGTTTAGTGGTTATTGCTCCATTTGAAAATAGCATCTCGCCAGTCAGAGGGGCTAAAATGAACAAATTAGGACACTACAGATGCTGGCGAGGATGTGGAGAGACGGGCACCCTCCTACACTGTTGGTGGGAATGTAAACTGGTGCAGCTGCTCTGGAAAACAGTTTTAGGTTCCTCAAAAAATTAACAATAGACCTACCCTACGACCCAGCAATAGCACTGCTAGGGATTTACCCAAGGGATACAGGAGTGCTGATGCATAGGGGCACATGTACCCCAACGTTTATACCAGTGCTATGGACAATAGCCAAATCATGGAAAGAGCCTAAATGTCCAACAACTGATGAGTGGATCAAGAAGATGTGGTTTATATATACAACGGAATACCACTTGACAGTGAGAAAGAATGAAATCATGCCATTTGTAGCAACATGGATGCCATTGGAGGGTAATATGCTAAGTGACATAAGTCAGTCAGAAAAGGCAGATACATATTTTCACTAATCTGTGGATCTTGAGAAATTTAACTGGAAACCATGGGGGAAAGGAAAGGGAAAAAAATAGTTACAAACAGAGAGAGAGAGAAAAGAAAACCATAGGAGACTCTTGAATACAGAGAACAAACTGAGGGTTGATGGGGGCGGGGGAGAGGGGAAAGTGAGTGATGGGCATTGAGGAGGGCACTTGTTAGGATGAGCACTGGGTGAGGTCTGTAAGCCAATTTGACAATAAATTATATTTTAAAAAAGAAAAAGAAAATAGTGTCTCTACAGGGGCACCCAGATGGCTCAGTCAGTTAAGCATCTGACTCGATCTCAGCTCAGGTCTTGAACTCAGGTCTTGAGCTCCAGGTCATGAGTTCAAAACCCCCATTGAGCTTTGCACTGGCTGTGAAGCCTGCTTTAAAAAAAAAAAAAGTGTCTCTACACTGCAGAGAGGGAGAGGAAGCTCATTTCATTCTTCAATAAATCCCCAAATGCAGTTTTTCTTGAGGTGCCATCACTCATCTTGAAATACTAGAAAATGACTCTCCAGCCCTCAAAAAAAAAAAAACCTATCGGAACTAATAAATGAGTTCATCAGGGGCACAGGCTACAAAACCAATTTGCAAAAGAAGTGGGTGGGCTCCCCGTTCAATCCCATCTCCCACCATGAGTAGTAGACTGTAAAACTGGAGGTTTGGAGGATTTTTTTTTTCTTTTCTTTTCTGGACTTAGTGAACCAGAAAGACTCTGAACTGGAAGACACAAGATGCAACTAAAGACAAAAAGGAATAAGTAAAAGTCTACAAATGGTCAGTGAGACTCCAACCCCTCTTCTCATGTTTAACTGCCAAAAATATTGTCAACTAGATCTATATCCTTTAGTTAGGAGATTGAAAAATTCTTCTCTGAAGAATCTGATATAAAAGAAAGGACCTAAAGGTACCGATACTTAGTGGTCTCCAACAGAACATGGCCACCAGGTCACCGTGTGGTAAATCTCAACAGTCAGTAAGCTCTCACCCACGCACAGAAAGCGTGTTTTATGTCCTAATATTAAGTACGAACAACGTAACCAAATAAAGTTAAAAGTTTAGAAGAAACATCAAATTATCATTAATATCCTCACAGAGATAAGATAATGCATTCTTGAAACAGTAATAGGCTACTATAAAGAAAAAAAGAACATTCAGAGCCACACTGTTCAACAGAACTTTCTGTGATGATGGAAATGCTCTGCACTGTCCAATATGGTAGCCACTAGTCACATGTGGCCACAGAACACTTGAAATGTGGCTAATACAACTAAGAACTGACTTTTAATTATATTTCATTTTAATTCAGATAGCACACGTGACTACCATATAAACAGCATACATTTGGAAATTTAAACACAACTCTTGGACATTTAAAATGTGATAGCACTTGGGCCCATGGGTCACGCAAGTGGTTGAGCTTCTGACTCTTGACGTCAGCTCAGGTCATGATCTCACAGGTTTTCAAGGCCCGATTTCCTTACTGGCCTTACAAGGTCTACTGTGGGATCCACGTGATGATGGATGTGTCCCCTGCGGGAACCTTACCCTTAGTTGCATGGAGCCCACTTCCTATCTGCCCCAACCTTTCCAGGCTAAGCAAACCTCCTGAGCCAGAATTGGACCCAGCTCCTTACTTAGAACCTAGAGCAGCAACCTAACCACAAAGTCATTTCTATTTCCCTCAGGATTGCAAAAACCTCTCCTGTGGTTATGGGAGACATCACCACACTTCTCCAGAGAGAAGTGATGAGGCCTTGCATTTCTCTACAATTTAGCACCCCACGCAGCCACCACAAACCAAGCCAATTGATGTAGAAGTTAACGGTCTCTGAATAGAAATGTTCACAGGAAGCTCAGGAAGAGAATATTAAAATGAAATCATGCTTCTGTTTAGAAGGGGGTGCGGGTATCAATGTGTTAAGCCACCCCAACCACCATCACTGACAAGATCAAAGGCATGCACGTTGAACCGACTTTCCGTTCCCTTCACCTACAACTTAATTTCACACCTTAACACCTAACCTCAAGTTCACTAACCTTTCTCCCCCTGCCTGCACCTGTCTGATCCAGTAACTCAGCTTTTCCTCCCATCCCTGCCCCACCAAAACCCTCCCCTTCCCCTACAGAATAACGATCTTTAGGTTGGTATTGAAGACCTTTCTTGATGAGGGTACTTTTCCAGCCTTACCGTTCCTCTCTCCTCACCCTGTGCCCCATCATTCCATTTCATTCCGTTCATTTTCTTTCCCTCTTCCCTTCCACTCCTCCCTAGGCTGCCTTTACTAAGATCTGAAATGCCTTCCTGATCCTCTTGGAACCTCCAGTCCTTCCCTTTGGGCTCTCTGTCCATCGTACCCAACAGCACCCTCTCACCTCTCTGTCCTTGCCCTCCAGATAACATCCGCGGACATCTGGGACGGAACATTAAACTTGCATTTAGCTCTTGCCTGGAATGGACTAAGCCTGGCGTTCAACAAAATGGCCATGAGGATGAACGTACTTACCCAGCACCTAGCTACCAGATGGCAGTTTTATCTGATGAACGAGAAAGAAGGAAAACAAAACAAAACGTGGGTCCTTGCTTTGGGGCATCCTTAACAAATCCCTCATCTCGGCTTCTCTCCTTCCAACTGCTGGCCCCACCTGGACTGCTTTCCAGAGCCCAGAGCACGGGTCTGGAGGATGGAGAAGGGGCCTCTGGCCGACCGCCACCCCTACTATTTTGCGAGCTGAGTGGCTGGGGTGAGAACTCCAACAGAGCATGGACGGGGAGAGGAAGGGGCTTGCCGGGGTCGCGGCCGCCCCTCCTGAGGTCAGGTGGGCTGCTCCTCGGACCTGAGTCACTGCTGACACCTGCAGAGCCAGCTGGGCGAGGAAGACCTTTCCAGCGCTGACTTCTCTTGCTGGGCAGGAGGGCGCCTCGGCCGGGCCGGCTTGGGTGAAGGCCGCGACAGCATCACCCCAGGCCCAGCTGTCCACCTTTCCGGTGGTGGTGGCGGCTGGCACCTCCCGAGGACGCACCCCAGCCCCGGACCCCAGGGAGCATCAAGCAGGATGAGCCTCGAGAGGCCAGGGTGCGGGCGCCGGGATCACTAGGCCGAGTTTCCCAGGAGCGTAGCCTTCACGCACTCGAGCAGACTCCGCCCACTGAGAAGAGTCCCAGAGCGCGGAGCTCACGCGGAGGGCGCATGCTCCAGAAATTTTCCCACCCTTGGGCCCTCCTACCTTCAGGGCCATGGCCTCTGCGAGAACTCGCCTCTCCTTCCCCAGGCTTGGAGCCACCTTGGCCTCTAGCTCTTCTCAGGTTCAGGCTCAGCATCCGATTCCTTCTCTTGCTCAAGGGAAATGGTTTGAAAGTTCCACTTGGGCCCAATCTTGAAATCCATGTCACCACCAGTCACTTCCCCTTGGTTACTAAGATCTGTTGATTCTCTCAGAAAATGTCGTGAGCCCATCCCCTCTCCTCCATTTCTGCTGCTGCTGCACCAATGGATGACGACACCACCACCAGCACCACCACCATCATCCTCTCTTGTCCCTGTTGGAGTGAACTCACCAACTGTTCTCTGCCTCAGAATCCTTGTGCTCCTCTTTCCACACCACCTCCCCTGGGATTCTTCCCTACTGCCAAAAAAAAAATCTTCAAAATACAGATGTGCAATGATTTCCTGATCTTCTTGAGAGAACCTTTCAGTGACTCCCCATCAAGGTGATGGGAAAGTGAAAATGTCATGAGTATGGTACCCTGGGTCCCACCTGCATTCCTGCCTCCTCTCCCCCGTTTGCCCTCAGTCATACTACGCTGTAGCTCCTCAGTGCTTCCTCTCCGTTTCCATCACTTCCCATAACATTTGAAGCAAGCTGGGTTCTCTAAGAAGCAGAGGATAGTGCGTAGGAGGTCTGCTAGCGAGTGCTCCAAGTTCAACACGTGTGGAAGAGAAAAGAAGGAAGCAGTACTGGGCAGAAGGAGAAGACCAGCTGCATTGGAGTCTTGACAGAACTGCAGCCAGCCGTTCAGGGAGCTGGGAAGATGGAACCTTTGAAGCTACCCGAAGCTGGGGTGTGAGCACCGGACTTATCCCCATGTCTCTCTCAGTCACTGGAAACATGGGACATGACCTTAGGCAAGGTGGCTCTCTCAGCTAAGGCAATTCCCAAAGGAGACTGACAGCTGAGGGCTGTCTGCCATGCCATTAAAATAATAATTTATCATTTGGAGTCAAAATGTTGTGCTTACTGGTGACTGTGGTATCCAGTCTTAAGGCAGGGAGAGTAAATTCCCTTATGAAAGCCACAATTCTATGTCCTTCTTCATGAAAGGGCTTTAGACCCATCCCCCCACTCTACAGATGTGGAAACTGAGGCCCCGAGTCTCAGATCAGTGGCAACCACAATGACACAGTCTTGTAGTAAATAGCTAATATTTGAATGTTTATATTAGTTTGTACCAGGTGATTTACATGTCTTATCTAATTAACTACTCGTGAAAATTCTGTAAGGTATCTGCCATTATTGTCATCATTTGACATTTATGGAAACAGGCTTAGGGCAGCTGGCCAAGTAGTTTGTCTGAGATTACCCAGCTCTTAGTGGTGGCTCTAGGATTCAAACCTAGGTCACTCTGACTCTAGAGCCCGTAACTAGTAACCACTAAGAAACATTACTTTATCTTACCGCAGCAAACCCTCATAGCCATTGTGAGATACCAAAGAATGGGAGTGTGCGTGTGTGTGTTTGTGTGTGTGTTTCTGTTATTTCTGCGAATGGACACAACATTACCAAATGAAGCGCACATTTATTTTCTGTTTTCAGGGTAAGAGGCTAAACAAATGTGCTTCTAGATAGAAAGTAGGCTTCAAGCATAAATCAGAGAACATAGAATTAATTTGCAGCTTCTATGTCCGTTTAATGCCAGTTTCTCTGACCGTCATGGCCTTGTTCCTTTCCATTGCTCTACTATCTCTCCAATAGAATCCTCAGTTCCAACCAAGAAAAGTAGAGAGCTTTCAGCAAATCTGGAGGGCTCTCCTCCTACCCTCCCCAAACTCCCAGGTCTGAAGGGGAGAGCCACATGTCCAGCAAGGTGGTCCCAGTTGGGTTTTTTAAAAACCATCTCTGAGACCTGAGAAATCACCAAAATCTATCCCTCTTTCCTTTCCTGCTTCATCAAAATGAAATCCATTCCAGTAAAAAGACTCTGAAATGTAAAGACTTCCCAATGTAGACACAGTGTTAAGTTACAATGGTATGGTGCGATCCAAGAAACTCTAAATTGAGTCGGAACATGTGGATTAATTTGTTTAACAAACATTCCTCATATTCCCACCAAATACCAGGCCCTGGGCCAGATGATGGAGGTTGCGTTATTTTGAGAATTTGTCACTTAGTACAGTTCTCAAATGTTAGCATGGATAGGAAATCACTTGGGAAACTTACTAATAATGCAATTTCCTGAGCCCCACTCCCACAGTTTTGATTCATATGGGGGAGGGGCTGAGGCACAGGAATCTGCATTTTAACCAGTCTCCAGGTGATTCAGAAGCAGGTGGTCTTCCATTATTTCTGGAAAAACCCTGACTTAGTAGATTTTAAGTTCTGATCAGATGTTTGACATAAGTCACTTAGACTCAGGACTGCAGAGGACTGGAGGAAATACGTGATTTCTAATTCTGTCAGGCAGCCTGAGAGAGACTTCCTGGAAAGGTTTTCTGTGCAATTGGAAGGACACCAGTATGACTCCATTTCTTTTCAAACAGGAGAAAAACATTGTATCATGATGTGGCCTAAGTTGAAAGAGTATCACTAAAACAATTCAATAAGTGTGTGTGTGTGTGTGTGTGCATGCGCGCGCGTGCGCACCCCTGTAAATCTGTAAAGATTCGTCAACTGTATGCTTTGTGTACTTTACCATATAGATGCTTACCGTATGAATATTAGATCTTAAGGAAGTGCTTTGGGTTTTTTGTTTGTTTTACAGACCTATGAAGCAGAGATGATGGTAAGGGGTTTAAAGATGTCACTCTAGAGAGAAGTAGGCACAGGAGTTGGAGACCAGCAAGAAAGAAAACAGGAAGAAGGGGGAAGTCACACGTCTTGATGCAAGCACCAAGTAAATCCATAGCAGCTGGTATGGCTGGAAACAAGAGCCCGCAGATGTGGGTGTAAATAGGCTCAAGAATTCAGGTACCATGAGCCAGACACTTTGGGCACAAAAAGAAGGTATAAGGAAAGGAAAGAAGGAAAGAGAAGAAAGAAGGGAGAGAGGGAAGGAGGGAGGCAAGAGAGGGAGGGAGAAAAGAAAAGAAGGAGAAGAAAATAGGCAGGAAGAAGAGGGCCCCGGCCCTACGGGGAGCTTAGAGTCTTGTGGCTCTGACTATGCTATGGCTCCAAGCCTCACGTGGCTCTTTAAAATAAGGCTGATGCTCTGAAAGTAGGGAAGAATAGAGATGGTATATGTGAAAGGCTATTTGTAAACTCTAAACTCTAAAGGGCTGCTAAATACCATTTATTATGAGTACACTCTGCTCTGGGCCAGGCCAGCTGCAAGTATGGAGATGAGCCTGTCCCAGTCCAGCTCCCCAAGTGACTTCCCACGTCTTCCCGGCACCTGACCGCCAGCCTCACAGGAGTTTGGTGAGAGGACTGTTTTTCTTTTTCTTTTTCTTCTTTTTTCTCTGAGCTAACTTGGAGTTGCTTTGTGCAGGCCCGAGCATGAGATTCCTTTCAGCTCCCCCAACTCCAGCTGTTCTCCTTGACCTCGGGGAGCCCCTGCCACCTTCTCCCAGGCAGGGCCAGCTGTTGTCACAGAGGCTACCTGTCTCCTCCCAGGCCGGTGAGTCACTAGTGGGAGGCCAGAGGCCTCACCAGAGGCCCCCAGGGACCCAGGCAGCTTGCTGGAGGCTCTTGGGGAAGGAAGGGAAACAAGACAGGCACTGAAATGAAATGAATTGTCTATAAACGTTTTTTAATTAAAACTGTGATTCATGTTCTATGCAGAAGAGTCTCGTGTAGAACAATTGCTCTCCCTGAGTGGCAGGAGAGCTCAGCTCGGCTCTTCCCAAAGCCAGGGAGGGAAGGGAGGTGAGGGCAGAGAAATGGGGTGAGTGGCTCTTTCCCCGTTTTGGGGAGCAAGAAGCAGAAAGAGAAAGGAGGGAAAGCTTCTAAGGGATCTGTTTGGTGACTCTCCAGGTTGATGCTCCCTGGGGAGGGGGCAAAGCTTGTTGGGGACCCTGAAGCTAGGATTTTGTGTTTTCTTTTGTTCTATAAATGTATGTCACCTTCTCGCTCTCTTGTCCCCCTTCACTGGCCCCAAAGCACCAGCCAGAAAGCCTCAGCAGAGCCACCATCGCTTAGGCCTTGGGGCCACCAGGGCAGGCAGAGGAATCGGTGGTAGAGAGAGACTGACTGCGGAGAAGCAATGGAAGAAAGCAGAAACAAGGGGACAGAGACCCAGAGCACCAGGGGAGAGCCGGGTACAAGGGAGAAAGCAGCTTCCCAGCTAAAGAAAGTAAGCCGGGGAGAAGGACAGGGAGGGGAGGGGCCCAGAGGTAGCAAGCTAAGAGGTGGGCAGCGACTTCCAGAAACAAAAGTAGAAGGTCTGGGGGTGGTGGCTGCTCCCAGGAAAACAACCAGCTCATGGCAAAGGCCCTAAACCACGCAGAGTTCCAACCCACACTCAGCTCAGGAACCCAACCCGACCACACTGTGCCGCCGCCTCATTTCCGGTGCCTCCAACTGGCAGTTCAGGCACAATACCCTCCTAAGGGTTCCAGGGGCCTGGCCTGTGCAGGTGCCCCAAGGGAGCTGAGGGCCCCCGCATCACCCAGGTACTTGTGCACCAAGAAGAGGGAGCTAGAGCCGCTGCGCCTGCACCCCCCGGGGCCTCACGCTTTAGGAGCGTGTCTAGGTGTACCCTTCTCAGCCCGGAGTTCTGTCTGTCACGTCTTCATCCGGTCACAACCGCTTATATACTGGGGTGGGGTAGGAGAAGAGGTCTGTGCAGGAATTAATATCTATTCCATTCTCTTGCTGCTTCAAGTTTCTCTTTGCGGCAGAGAGACTCTAAATCCGAAGAAAGGAAAATCTTAACTGTTCTGGGCCCTGTGATTCCATGAATCCAAAATACTGCCAGCCGGCTTGGAGATGTGGCTGGAAAACTCTAGAAACTGGGAGTATTAGGAGGCAGGAACTTTAGGGGTGTCCGGACACAAGTTCCTAAATAAACCAAGAAATACGAAGCCGGAAAACAAGGGGAGCAGGGCCTGAAGGTCTAACCCCTTGGGGACAGAGAGCCAGAGAGGGAGACACACTCAAAGAAGTGAAACATAGCCTGTGTTTGGGGACCAAAGTCCACCCCAAACTTCATCCCAGGAGCTCACGGTGCCAGGGGCAGGGCCCCGTGCTACAGGGCTGCCACCCTCTGCCCCAGGAGTCCCCACACCTCCGAGACTCATCATTTGCTGGGTCTCTCTTCCTTTTCGTCGTCTTCTTCCTTTTTGATTTGTGTTTTTATCCTTCAAACACAAGACAAAAATACACCCCATTTTATCATCTTAGATATATATATTTCACTCTCACCACATAAATACAAAACATCCAAATATCCAAAACATTCAGAACAAAGTTAGTAGCCAGGATTCAGTGACACCTACCCATGTTTGAACCGTTCATTATTTTCTTCGCTATTTCCTAAAAGAAATAAAAGAGGGTGGGGGAAGCTTCCGATGTAAATAATTTACAATAAAATTACTATTTTAAAAAAATGCTCTGCGCTCGCTTCGGATGAAGGAATACATTCTAGACACTGCGGCACCTCGCCGTCTAGGTCTGTGGTTTTGGTTAAAACGCGGGTGGCCGTGGCTGCTAGGACGGTGGTGTTGCTCCATGGTAAGGGATGAGGCTGTGACGGTGTCGAGGTCCCGGTTTCTGACTTGGGACCAAGGAAACCTGGTGGGGGGGTGGGGAGCCTTTCCTATCTAAGCAAGTAGCTGATCTGAAAATGGAAGCCGGGCAGCCCCTCTGTCCGAGTCTTCACCCCTGCCACCCGGTCCTCCAAGAACAGCTCTGAAATCCTGTCGTTTCCTGCGTGCTGTAAGGGTTTCGTGAATCCGGGAGTGGGGAAGAGGAAGCAAAGGGCATCGATTCGTTTCCAAGCCCAGCAATTCTGCCTCCGGGTCGTCTGGGGAGACGCTGGGGAGAGGCTCCGGCAGCCTCCCAGCTCCCCAGGAAGAGCGGGAAGCTTTCGGCTGTAGCCCAACCAGCCTGGAAGAAAAGAGTCTGCATTTTCTTTCATTATCAGCCGTTGGCTTTTCTCTTGCTTTTTCCTTGTAAGTTCCTGTTTAAAGCCGTAACACCCGGAACTTGAATTTTGCATTATCCCGCGGAGTGTTCTCTATCCTGGATTTTCTTAAACCATCCAAAGTCGATTGTTATAGGAGTATTTAAAACTGGTTTCACTTCATCTGGTTTCATGTGGTAGTTATTACTCTTGCTTTATTGCTGATCCGATCAAATGTATTAGCGCCCTTGCCCACCGTGATGTTTGGTTTATCTCCTGAGGTCGAGGGTGGTTGTGACTGTTGTTTCTCTAAAGGGGGGAAAAATCCGCAAGATTTGTCCAGCCAGAAAGCTGCGTGTGCATCGGCTCTTCCAAGCAGTCCTTAAAGTAGAGCCCAGGGGCTCCCCAAAGCCCTGGTTCCTCTGGCAAGAGGAAGGAACTTCTTCCTTTTTGGTCTAATGAAACCTACCAGCTTTTTCAGCCCCAGGGCTCTGCGCGCAGCTTTCCTTTCAATATTCGTAAAGAATGATCACCGGCAGCCGCGGCCCCGAGCAGGTGTCCTGTGCTTTGACTTAGAACCAGTCTTTTCCCTCCAGGGACAGGGCATTGGTTGGGGCATCCGTTGGCTAATTCGGGCATTTCCCCCAATTCTTTGGATTCTCCTGGATTCAGAAGGAAGTTGGGGGGCGGAAGGGAGTACGGCTGAAAGGTAGAAAAAAAGTAGCCCAAGATAAGGTTGATAGCAGAGACTAATGGGAAAGGAGAGCTGGCAGAGGCCTGGTGGGAGCCAGAAGCCCAGCACAGGAGCCTCGGGCGCCGAATACGCGAGTCCATAAATATCACCACAATAGATACTATAAATATAAATACAGGCAAACACTTAAAATCAGTCCAGCGCTTTTTTCTCGGCCCCTTCTTTATTGTTGGTCCGGGAGTAAGGCTCGAAGGCCGAGGAGCTCAGGTATCGGGCGGAGAGTTCTTGCAAATTCCCTGCCAGCGAACCGGCCATTGTCAACGGGGCGGAGGACAGGCGGCTGGCGACCGAGCCGAGCAGCGAGGGGACGGGTAGGCTGAAGAGGCCGTGGCCCGCAGCCTGCGCGCCCG
>NC_043701.1:173276314-173279124 GCF_006229205.1 Suricata suricatta
GGAGCGCGGAGCCGAGCGCGCCGGTGGCGCAAGGCGGCAGCAGCGCGGGTAGGCCGGGCGGCGACAGCAGGCGGCCCTGCTCCAGCAGCCGCAGCACGCTGCACGTGGCGGCAGTCTCCGACACCACCGAGCGCAGCTCCGAGTCCTTGCCCTGGTCCTTCTTCTGCTTCGTGCGCCGGTTCTGGAACCAGACCTTCACCTGGGCGCAGGGGTGCAGGGAGGGCGGGAGAGAGGGGCAGGGGGAGACCGGCGTCAAGGGGCGCGGGCTCCCAGACGCCAGGGCTCCACGAGGGTCCCTTTCCCAGCCCCAGCCCCAGCCCCGGCCCCACCTCGCAGCCGGAGAGGTTGCTGGCCCCGGGAGCTCCCTGGGCCTCCAAGAGTTGGACACAGCTGCACTAGGCTGGGCTTCCGTGCGGCAGAAGCAGGCCTAAGCTGTCAGAAATTATAAGTAAAGTAATAAAGATGTCCGTGACCCTAACTCGAAGGGAGACCAGAA
Organism: Suricata suricatta; assembly: GCF_006229205.1. Lineage (NCBI taxonomy): Eukaryota > Metazoa > Chordata > Mammalia > Carnivora > Herpestidae > Suricata > Suricata suricatta. The sequence goes on from NC_043701.1 coordinate 173,276,811, forward strand.
GGGATTTCACGGAGATGCCTAGCTATCTGCAGCCAGACCGGGATCATCGTGGCTTGTGAGCTCACATTTCCAGGAGAGGGGTGAGGCCTGAAGGCTGCTGTGTGGGAAGCGGGGAGTGGGTGGGGAGGAGTGTTGCTCTCTCTCTTTCCGGACCCAGGCCGCTGGCCCAACCTAATTTAGCCCTTAGGCATTAGTACTGTCCAAGGCTTCAAGGGGCTGTTACTTGCTTATTAGGGTCAGACTTGACCATTACCTAGTCCCACGGTGGGAAGGTGGCCGTAGAAGGAATAATTTGTGCAGGATGGCCTTTATAGGCCAAGCTATCTCCACCTCCTCTCTCTGCCTTTGGATTGGAGGCTCTGAGTGATACTCTTAATTTATCACCTGCTCTCCAACATGAACTTTGGAACCATGGGAGTAAGTCAGGAGGGTGGGGTGAACTAAATTCTCTCCACCAACCTCCCTCTCACTTTCTCATGTCCCTCTGCCGCCTCTTCGGGCCTACATGGTGGTCCAGAATGGAGTTTAGCAGCTATTTGGAAAGGTCTAGATTTTGTAAACTAAGAAGGGGTAAAGTAAAGAATAGCGGAAAAAGCTATCATGCCAATTCAAGCTCACAAAGAACATCCAATATGATCTGTCTTCAGTTCTCAGCTGAACTGTCCAGATCCCAGACCTCAAATGCTCCTTACCTGCTTCAGGCCCTACCTAGGCCAAGCTGGTACCAGGCCCTCACCAGGCCCCAAAGGGCCTCCACAAGGCAAAGCTCTCCGGGCCATGAAAAGCCCAGGGCCCAGAGTCTACACGACTAACTCCAGTAACATCATACGGATTTTATGTAAAGGAAAAGACCTAAAGTGCAGTTGGCAGTGCTGGCTCCCAGGGCCCCAGATCTGCCCCTGATCCCAGATATCACTGTCACAGAAGACAGGGCCTCCCAGGTGCCCAGTGGATGCCCAGTGCTGGGAATGGGTCTAGGTCCAGGGAAGGGCTTCAGGGGCAGGGCACCCTGCCTGCACAGGCAAATCTCAGGAATGTGTGCCTTTCCATGCTAGTTGTCACCCTCAGCACTCAGGTGCCTTTGGCCCCAGCCCCATTCTTGCAGAAGAGGCCTGCGTGTTGAATAAGCCTGGGGTCCCCAAAGGGGGTGGTGCCTGGATATCTGGCCAACATGGCGTGGCCAAGACAGGAGTGAACACTGGGTCCCCTTGTGGAGCAGAAGAGGCAAGCAAGGAATTCTCAAGACTGTGATCCAAAAAGAATTCCAAAGGACAAAATTTGGGGCCTCCCGGGCTAGGCTGAGGTGGGCAGAGCTTAGGCCCTGGAAGATTGGAAGATTGGAGGGTGTAGAGGGAAAGGAATGGTTTAGGGAAGGGCAGAAATCGTGAGGTCTTTCACCCCATCCAATCCCTCTCCCCTGGGATTGGGAGTCTGTCCAGAGCCTGGCTGGGTACCGGGAGGAGCGGGTAGAGAGGTGGGGAGGCAGGATTGGGCAGAGCTGTGCGAGGCCTGGCCACCTGGTACCTGGGTCTCGGAGAGGTTAAGCTGCCGGGCGAGCTCGGTCCTCTCTCGGCCCACCACGTACTGGCAGCGCTGGAACTCCATCTCCAGCCGGTACAGCTGCTCGGCCGTGAAGGACGTGCGCGTCCTCTTGGGCCGGTCCAGGTCCAGGCCCTTGGGCAGGATGATCTCTCGGATGGAACCCTTGGCATCTGAGGAAGGGGAGACGTCAGCCAACGGAACCCTCCCGTCCCTCCACCTCCCTGGCCTGAGCTGGCTTGAAGACTCGGTTACCAGCTGCCTGCAGTCTGGGGTGGGGGGGGATGGGGGTGGGGGTGGAGGGCCGCGGTCACAGCCGGGGAGCAAAGGACACTGTGCGTTTTTAGGGGGCGAGGGAGCAAACTCCGCACCGCTGACGAGAGGCGGAACCAGACTTAGACTTTATAGAGGCCTCTAGACCTCGGAGGGGAAAAAAAAAATCAAATCGGCCGATGATCCTTCCGGCCTGGGAGCCTCGGCTGGGCGGTCTGGGTCCCCTGTAGCCTGAAGGTCTCCAAACTGACCAGGCCGGGGCCCATCGGCCCCAGCTCTGGAGCGCGTAAACCAGGCTCGTCTACCGCAGTCCCAACGCCCCACCCCGGGGTCTCCTTCTCCGCTGAGCCGGGGCGGCGGAAGGAGGAGGGACGCAGTCGGGGCCGCCGGGGCCTGGCGATCTGCTGGCGGGGGCGGCGCCGGGCCGGGACCGGGCCTCGCCACCTCCGCCCCCAGAGCCGAGCGCACAACGCGCAGCACCGCGGGGCCGAGTGGAGCACCG
>NC_043701.1:173279224-173315579 GCF_006229205.1 Suricata suricatta
CCGGAAGGCGGGGCCCGGCGGGGCCCCGCGGGGCTTGGAGGGTCTGGGCTGCAGGGGTGAGCGCGCCCCAGGTGCGAGTGCCCAGCGTCCGGCCAGACCGGGGGCGGGGGGGAGGACGGAGGGGGGGCAAGGCCAGTAACTTTCTCCGAGTTCGCAACCGACACCTCCTCCCCGCCGGCCTGCGTCTGGGGAAGCGCGCGGCTCGGGCCCCCGAGTCCTCCCCCCCAGCACGCGCGCCCCGCAGCCCGACCCCATCCCTACCTCGGACCAGGATCCGGCGGCAGTAATCCGGGTCGGCAGCGGAATTGGATTTACTTTTGTTACAATCTTCCGCGGCGCCCGACGCAGAGAAGGCGCCCTGCGACTCCTTGAGGAAAGCGGCGGGGAGGTTCCCCTCCGCACCCTTGCTCTCCCGGCTCTCCTTGTGCGCGTTCTTCGAGACCCGGGCAGCCTCTGCGTCCGAGTGGCACCGAACGTCCATTTTGTCTGATTTCCCGAACATTGGGGGGGGGGGGAGAAAAAGGAAAAAAGAAAGAAAAGAAAAAGAGAAAAAAAAAAAGAAAAAGGGGGGAAAAAAAAAGAGGCACCGCGGGGACAAAATCCTACAAAGGAGCTCCTGCGCCCTGCCCAGAGAGAGGCAAGCGGCAAGAATGAATGTCCCCGCGGGGCGACTGCGGCGGCTGCGGGCGGGTCAGCGGCGACCGGAGAGTGGCGCGCTCGCGGACAGGCGGCGGGTGTGATCCCGGATCCCGGTGGAGCCGCGGAGAGGCTCGTCAGCGTCCGCGTCCTCTGAGCACGTCCAGTGTCCCCAGCCTGGCGATCAGGTAGCAACTCCGAAATGCTGCGGCTCCCGCCTGTGACTGAGGCGGCGACTTCCAGTGGTCCGACACCCGCGGGGACGCACACTCGCAGTTGCAATTGATTACGGGTAATTTCGCAGCCCCCACGTTTCGGTTACCTCATGAATACACTAAATTGTTTGGATAATATATCAGATCGTAATGGATGGTTTCTGTCCTTGTCCCCAATCAAGTAGGGGTTTAGCCAGTGAACAAACGGAAATGACTGGTCTTGCTTTCAGGAAACGCACAATCAAAGACCCACACTTCCAGAAAAACTTTTGACAAGATTCATCCTGAATTGTTAGTACCATTAGCAGGCATTATTAACTTTCCCTTTGCCTTTGACCCTCCTGCTCACATACTGGCTAGAGGGGTTTTCTGTACACTCGACAGATAGAGCTGAATGAGGGAGGAGGGGGGAGGGAAAAAGAAACCAACAAAAACGCTCCCACACCCTGCTGCAGAAGAAAGAGGTTGCCTCTAGGGGGGAGAAGGGGGGGAGGAAAAGTTTTCCCAAAAAGTATCTCCCCCGAACTCTAAAAGCCAAGCTTCCGTCCCAAATAACTCCTTCTTAACACACCTCGACGCTGACAGCCATCTTAAACGGCCACCTCTCTTCATTTAGCGTTCCCGTTGGATTTTTTCATGCTTGCACCTCCGGCAGCCCTGAGGCAGCCCATTCAAAGGGCAGCTTTGTACTCAGAGTCCAGCAGGAGAGAGAGAGGGGGAGAGGGAGAGAGCCGAGAAAATCTCAACTGTGAGATCTGCTTCAAAAAAAAAAAAGTTTTCCCCTAGCTATTTCATTGTCTCTGCTACAATATCTTTGAGAAAAGCAACAGCCAGTAATCCAATAAGAGCATTGATTAGGCTACAATGATTCAATTCAAGCGCATGGCCTTGTGCAAGGAGCAAGCTCCAGCCCTTCTCGTCACCTTGCCGGGGCAGAAGCCCTCTCCACGCCGCTCTCCCCATTCATTCCTTTATGGGAAATGCGGAGCAAAAGGAGTGAAAGATGGCAATTATCTAATTGGACTATTAACAAACAGTCCTCTGAGTGCGGCGGTCTGGCGTGGCTCCTGGGCGGGGGAAGGGCCGTGTTCCCTGCCCTCATTCACAAAGAGTGCAGGGGCCGGGGAGGAAAGGGGGTTTTTTAAAGGGAGTGGGGTGGTGGGGGTGGGGGGGTGGAGAGGAGAGGTGGGAGGTTTGGCTGAGAATTTTTCCACACAATTCCCAGAATGGGGGCGGAGGCGGGCGGGGAAGAGGAGGGGGCTGGGGGCGGGGGTGCCGGCGAACGGGTGGGAGAGAAGGCGGGAGAGGGGGCGCGAGTGTGTGCGGTGGGCTCCGAGGGGCTCCCGCCCGCCCCGCGGTCCCGCCGCCACCCTGCTCGACCCCGTGGAAGGTCGGCAAGTGGGAGGGGCCTCGAGCCGGGTCCTTCGAGCCCTCCCCTCCCCCGCCGCCCCCGCCCCCTCGGGCCCATCGGAGGACCCCAGCTCGGTCCGGTTCCGGAGGCCGCCTCTGGCCGTGGAATCAGACCTTGGGCTTTTACTTTATTTGAGTGTGTGTGTGTGTGTGTGTGTGTGTGTGTGTGTGTGTGTGTGTGTGTGTGTGTCTGATTGTCCTGAGCCACTCTCCGCAGGGAGGCGGGTTTCCCGGGCCCCGGCAGACGGGTGGCCTGTCAGGTCTCTCCGGCCGTCGCCAGCTGGGCCTCCGGATGGGCAGTGCCTTTGATTCTGCGCTCTGCCCGGCGGTTCGGTGGGGCTGGGTGGGTGGAGAGGGGGACGTGTCCTCGCGGCCGCCCTGGTCTGAGGACGTAGAGTGGGATGCAGACAAAATTCAGCAAACTCTCCAGTTACTTCCCGCCCGGCGCAAACGCCCGGGTTCGCGCCCCGAGGCCCGAAGGGCTCCGCTGCAGAGCGAGTCGTGCGGGCGAAAGGCGCTGCCCCAGGGTCTTGGCTCCCAGTACTGCGCGGCCAGTGCAGGGCCCTGGGATGCGGGTCCTCCCGACAGGGATCCGGGCGGTGGATGCGGCCCTCGTTTCCCTGTACAGCTCAGCCAGAGGCAACTCACGGGGCCTCCTTGGGTGAGGAGACGATGGGGTCCCACATCCCGGCTAGTGGCCCTTCCCTGCCGCCTGGCCGGCCAAGGGGCGGTGTCGTCGCTCAGGCAGCTGGCCCCGGCCCCTCCCCAGCCTCTCCGGCTCTCTTGCGCAGAAATCGCCGCCTACCTCCAGAGACCAGGGGGTCGTGGAAAGTCCCAGACCCAAGCCTTGGCCCCAGTGGGGCCACCAGCGCGGCGGGAGGTGGGGGAGGGTGGCTCCAGGCCCCCAGTCGCTCCCAGCTGGTCCGCCTCCTCCTTTCTGCGAAGGCTACGGGGCCCTAGAAACCCACGCTGATACCTGCAGCGCCGGGCCAAAGGCCCAGAAAAGAGTCCTTTAAAATAAAAATACCCAGCCCACCACCTCTTCTTTTAGGTGGAGGAGGGAAACTGGCCAGGGAGCGAACTGCAGCCCTTAGAAAAGTCCAGCGCAGTGGGCAGTGGTGGCCCAGGAGGTCCATCCGTCACTGCGGGATACGCCAAACTACAGCCACATCCCCAAGTTCACTCCCAGAAACCGATTTGAAGTTGGGCGTCAGACAGACACTTGTCCCTCCCTGCGGGGGAATCTGTGGCATATTTTGTTATAAGTGGGAACTACTTACTGAGCAGTCACGTAGGGGAGGGGTGCGTAAACTCATTTAATTTTCTTAGCCCCTCCATCAGGAAGGGTAGTCATACCCCAGTTTTATAGATGAAAAACAAACAACAACAACAACAACAACAACAAAGGCTCAGAGAGGTTCCCTAACTTGGCCGGTCATACAGCTGGCAAGTGCCGCCTTTGAACCCCAAGGTATTTATACTCTCCTTTAACAACCCTGGGGGCTTTGCCTTTTTTATTCCTGCTTTGAGTTTTTGGAATCTCCAGGTGCTGGTGACATGTATCCAAGATACAAAGCAACAACATTGACCTTAATGCCAATTCGATGAATTCTAATGATGAAGCATTGTTTTTCATGGGTTTCATCAAAACAACGTGAAATACAAATAGAAACGTGAACTTCTTGTTTGGTGATAATTGTATTTATTTCTAGCCATGAGCATTTCTTAAGAGTCTATCACCACCACCCCCCCACCTCCACCCTTACTGCAGGCTGCCCTAGAGTGAAAAAAATAGTTTCCCGGATCCAAACCTGCTGAATGAACGTCTGAGAGCAGTGTCCAGGAATGTGCATTTTTAGCTTCCTCCCAGGGGATCTCTCCACAAGTTAAGGTGGAAGAACTGTACCTTTTCAAGTTGGGTGTAAAGTTGAGGTCACTCTGCTAAGTTTCATGAGAGCTGGGATGTCTCTCCCCCCTGCCCCCACTTACTGGAAATGCAGATGTTTATTGGAGAAAGGAAGAAATTGGGGTATTATGGGAACACACCTAGTTTAACTAAGCAGCCATTTACCAAGAGTCTAGACGTGTCAGGAGCAGGGCTGGATCCTGGATGGGACCTGGACATATGGACCTCTTCCCTACAGCGTCCTGTGCAAACCCTTTATCAAGAGAACTCATGGGCCCTGGCTCCTCGTGGCTTGGGATTTGACAGCACAAGCGATGCCTCTTCTCTAGGTTCTGAGCCCTTGAAGTAAGCAAATTCAATAAAGAAACACTCAATCCATAACCTGGTTTTGCTTTTTGTTATGCATAGTGCTTCCTGTGTGTGTATGTGTGTGGCTGGATTAAAATTCTGTGGGCATCCATCCAGAAAAACCATGACAGGTTTCTGAGCGGAAACAGTGGAGGACGGAAGCCCTGGGATGGAGAGTTCAGAAAAGCAGCTGTTACTCCCAGAAACTGAAGCTGTGTGTCCACTAGGAGAGAAGGGAGAGAGAACTCAATTTTTCGGATAATCTGAGACAAGCCTGCACCACACAACCCAGTGAGGACACAGGGCTGCTCCAGGTAAACGTGGTTTATTCTCACGACTGCATTTGCCTCCCTCCCCAGTCCCTTCCTCCCCCCACGTCACTGTCTGCAGGTGCAGACAGACCCAGAATAGAACTGGAGAGCTGGAAGGGGTTTTTAGAGATCATCTATTCCATAACCTTCATTTGACTTGACAGATGAGGAAAATGAGCCTGCAAAGACAAAGCAACTTGTTAAGGATGAGACAACTAGTTAGTGGGGGCATCTCTGTGACAATCCTGGTCTCCCGACTTAAAGCTACACTCCCACCAGCACCCAGTCTTCCCAGAGCCTGAACAAGATGAATGCTCTCTCTGGGACTGGGTGAGATGATGCCATAGAAATGAACTAAATCACAATCAGAGCCTTGAGGGTGCTTGTCACACGCCCTGTCACCCCATCGGGAAGTAGGATCAGAGAGAGTACAAACACAGTGCTTTCCTTCCCTACTTTCATTTTTTTTTTTTTGAATCTCAGGAAGATGTAGGAGGGGAAAATATGCTGGCAGAAAATCTGAGATCCTCTTAGATTATGAGTGGTTTGGGACGGCGTAACTTAATGTCTAAGACATCATTTTAAAAGGAACTGCATCAGAGGAGATGATACAACCCGAAATTAAGTTTCTGTGACAATGAATCAGGGCACCTGATAATAATGACTAATTAAAAACAAGAATACCCAGCACTTATGCAGGTACTTTCACCGGAGCCAAAGTTGCATGTGCTGATGAATTCGATTTTATCTACTCACCGTCATCCCCGTTTCATAGAAGGAGGCCAAGGCACTGGAGAAGCAAATTAATTAAGAGCTGATGCTGAAATCTGGTGCAGCCCCTCTGCAGAACAGTATGGAAGTTCCTCCAAAAGTTAAAAATAGAACTACCCTAGGACCCGGCAATCTCACTACTAGGTATTTACCCAGAGAATACAAAAGTACTAATTCAAAGGGATACATGCACCCTGATGTTTAAAGCATCATTATCCATTATAACCAAACTATGGAAGCAGCCCAAGTGTCCATCGACTGAAGAATGGATAAAGAAGACACAGTACATATATACAATGGAATATTACTCAGCCACCAAAAAGAATGAAATCTTGCCATTTGCAACGATGTGGATGGAGCTAGAGAGTATAATGCTAATCGAAATAAGTCAGAGGAAGACAAATACCATATGATTTAACTCATGTGTCGAATTTAAGAAACAAAACGAACAAAGGGATAAGGGAGGGGGGCAAACCAAAAAACAGGCTCTTAACTCTAGAGAACAAGCTGATAATTATCAGAAGGGGAGGCGGGTGGGGTGATGAATTAAATAAGTGATGGGTTTAAGGAGGGCATTTGCTGTGATGAGCACCGGGTGCTGTGTGGAAGTATTAAATCACTATATGGTTCACCCGAAGCTAATATTACACTAGATGTTAACTGGAATTTATTTTATTTTATTTTTAAGTTTTTAAAATTAATTTATTTACTTTGAGAGAGAAAGATAAAGTGAGAGAGAGAGTATTCACATGCACCAAGGTAGGGAGGGGCAGAGAGAGAGGGAGAGAGAAAGAATCCCAAGCACATTCAACGCTGTCAGTGCAGAGCCACAACTGAGGTTTGAACCCATGAACCATGAGATCATGACCTGAGCCAAAATCAAGAGTCAGATACTTAATCAACCGAGACTTTCTGGCTCCCCTATTTTTTTTTAACTTTTATTTATTTAAGTAATCTCTACACCCCACGTGGGGCTCAAACTCATGACCCCAAGATCCAGAATCTCATGCTTTTCCCAGCGAGCCAGCCAGGCACCCCAACTAACTAGAACTTAAATAAAAAGTTTTAAAATGGGGAGGGGGGAAGGATCTGATGCTGAATACCCAAACTAGAAATGTAACTATCCATCTAGGTATTCCTTCCCCCTTTTAACTAAAGATAGAGTATTAACCAATGTGCAGAGAGCTAAATTCTGAATTATTCTGACTACATTTCCAGCAAACAATCCCACTGGACACTGCTTCTCAACTTTTCATTCTGTACCAAGAAACTAAGTTCCTTCAGTTCCCTTATGTGCTTTGTACATAGAAGAAACATAATTTTTGAGTAGGAAGGGAGCTCAGAATGATGTAAGAAGTGAACAGGATCCTGGGGTAAGTCAGGCTCTGCTCTACCGCTTACTAGGTATGTGATGTTCGGCTGGTTACTTTGTGACATTAGTCTGGATACTTTGCTTCTCTGTGACTCAGTGGCCTACTCTACAAAACAAGGTTAGCCCTAGTATCTGTGGGGTTACTATGTACCAGAAGTAAAGTGCTTACTTAGAACAGTGTTTGACACCTACTGAACACTCAATAAACATCTAACTAGTGTCTTTCTTCCAGTACCTACCATGGGGGTAGCACAGATAGCAAGAAGGAACCAAGAACAGCCAGAGTAATCGAAAGGTCCAGATCGTGGATGGCAAAACGTCTACTGCAAGTGCAATAGGTTGGCATCATTTTGACTCAGTACCTTGTAACAATAATAGAGAACTACTGTGTATTAAGGACTTACCCACTGCTATTACCTCATTTAATTTTCATAACAACCCTGTGTATACCCATTGTATTGGATTACAAATGGCCACTCATTGTTTGCCATTTCTTCCATCAAGAGAGGGAGAGAGAGATTCCCAACCAGGTTCTGCACCATCAGCATAGAGCCCGATGCAGGGCTTGATCTCACAAACTGTGAGATCACAACTTGAGCCGAAATTAAGAGCCAGAGGCTTAACCAACTGAACCACCCAGGTGCCCCTGGCGCTAGGTCTTAAAGAGCCCTGGCAGCTTCTGTTCTTGCTTTCTTGAGACCCAGCTGCCATGCTCCATGGAAACAAGTCTACCTGCCAGAGGAAGAAAGTCCATATAGAAAACTGAGTGCCCCAGCTGGTAGAACCAACTTCCAGTAATGTGAGTGAGGCCATCTTAGATGTTCCAGCCCAGCAGAACTTCCAGCTGAATGCAACTTTATAAGGGATCCTGACAATATCATGTGAGGCGGAGATGGGGCGTCCATTGTGAACCGTGTTCATATGGAGAATCTTGAAGAAAATACATCGTTGTTGCTTTCAGCTACTAAGCTTTGGGTGCAATGAGTGAAAGAATCCTATTACAGATGAGAAACCTAGACTTGGAGAGTCTAAGCAATGTGTTTGTGGTCTCACAGCTAGGAAGTGATATAGCCCGGATTCAAACCTGGAACCATCCCATATCCAAATCCATGCTCTTGACCAAGGAGTTATATAGTGCCTCCTATGAAATAACCAAATTATTTTTTTAAGTTTGTTTATTTATTTTGAGAGAGCAAGAGTGAGTTGGGAGGGGCAGAGAGAGAGGGAGAGAGAAAGAATCCTAAGCAGGCTTCGCACTGTTAGCATAGAGCCCTGTGCGGGGCTTGAACCCACAAACCGTGAGATCATGACCTGAGCCAAGGACGGTCGCTTAACCGACGGAGCCATCCAGGCACCCCTGAAATAACCAAATTCTAAAGAATAACTCATATGTTCATTTTTCTTCTTTCTCTATTTACACATTACATTGGGGGAGGTCACACACATAAAAGACATAGCATGTCACTCTTCAGACCCTAGAGAATAAAAGTGTTAGAGCCAGTGATGGAACAAAGGTAGTCTTTGCCAAGATCTCACTTTTGGAAAATCCAGTCAAGCTGCCTCACTGGGATTTGGGAACAGAGCGCTAAATTGCTTTCTCTTTTTACCTATTAAAAAAAAAGATGCAAATGAACATGTTCTGCTCCCACCTTTAGGAAATCAGAGGAACATGAACACTTAGGGTAGTGAATGGGAAATGACAACAGGTGGCGGCTTGGCTCTGAAATTCTCCAGGTGGAGCGTTCTGAGAGAAGGAAAAGAAAGGCTGCTTTATTACAGCATTTTCTGGGTCACAGAGAACTTTGAGGTTTTCCAGGAAAACTGGCTTATACATTGGTATCCTTCTAACAGGAATACATTTGGGTTTCAAAGTACCTTTAAACCTATCATTTCCTGAAGTTCCTTATTGCCTGAAAAGCTGCTGGAGCCATTTATTCAACAAGCAGGTGACACCTACTCTGTGTAGGTCTTTAAGAACTCCTTGATTCAAAGCCAGAAAGTGTTTTTGTTTCAGTGTGCAGGAACATTGGGCCATCAAGCTGTGAACCTCACCCCATCCAGAAGAGAGCCGCCCTGACAAGGGATGAAGACAAGGTCATCTTGCTATCAAGATGATGTATCACGGGGTTTGTAAATGACAACCGGGTTTTTTTGCTCATAGGTGACCTCGGTCACTCATTCAAAACCTATTTACTCTTATTTTATACCTAATTCTAAGGAGCCCAATGCTCCCATTTCCCAGCTTGCAAAAGATTAGAGGCATCAGATGAGAAAGTAAGGTACTGCCCGAGGCAGGAATCTTGGAGACAGAGAGAGCAAATAAACCAAGTGAGTCAAACAAGATCACAATCTGGGAGTGACTTTGCTTAGACACAAGTAACTACAACCTTATGTGTTCTTTCTTTTTTTAATTTTTTTTTTTTTTGAGAGACAGAGACAGCGTGAGCAGCAGAAGGTCAGAAAAGAGAAGGAGATACAGAATCCAAAGACAGGCTCCAGGTTCTGAGCTGTCAGCACAGAGCCCGAAGCAGGGCTCGAACCCACACACCATGAGATCATGACCTGACTTGAGCCGAAGCCAGACACTTAACCGACTGAGCAACCTAGCCGCCCCCAATCTCGTGTGTTCTTGAGGGCACAAAGGCCACCAAATGCAATGTACAATGAGTATTCAGGGAAATGGCCCTCAAAGATCAAATTGCATTTTTGTTTAAGAAGGCAGAGAAGCATAGAAAACCTTTGACAAAGAATTCAACGTATAATAAACTTAGAAAAATTACATGTGTCATGCTATATATATTTTTTTATAACCAGGGAGAAGTCACCGTAATTTTGAAAAGCAAACTATTGCTAAGTGGAAACAATGGAAGTAATATAGACTTCTCTTTATTCACTACTTAAATGTCGCCAAGGTGAGCAATTTAACACAGGAATACAGAACAGAGCATGGGCATATTTTTATCCCCAAATATTTTGTGTTAGATCCATTGCAACACAGGCAAAGGGGTCAAAGAATACAGAAAGATGAAATGACTCAACTAAGATCACTCAGTGAAACCATTAGCCCAGGCAAATAAAGAAGACCAAGAGGAGGGGAATGCCTCGTACACGGTGGGCGCTCACTAACACTTGCAAAAGGAGGAAAGGAAATCCAAAGACTATGAGCTATCTGTGAGAAACATTTGTTCTTCGGGTTTTTTTGTTTGTTTGTTTGTTTGTTTTTTTGTTTTGTTTTGCTTTTTGCAAGACTCTCAGCTACAACAGAAGCAGAGGAACTAGGGTCCCAGGGACACCAATGGGCTGTAACTGGTGTTGGAGCCCAATGCCACCCAAAGCGCAGGCTGAAACACTGTCCACGAAGTGAAGCAAGAATCAGAACTCTCCTGCACCCGACGTGATAGAAGAGATGGCATTTGAGAGGGATGTTATAAATGGGTTGAGAAACTCTTAACACTAAGTATTTCCACAGCACTTTCTCTCTTCAAAAGCGCTTTACAAACATTAACTAATTAAATCAGCATGACTTCTGGAAGGGAAAAGGAGCCTCTGCAATCTGTTCGAATGATCTGAAAAAAGCTAATAAAATGAAGATATAATGTTCATGAGGAGGAGGAGTACACAAAACTGTAAATAGCTTTGGGAGGGATTAGACACCGAAGTTTGGCGGTGGCGTTGGAGAGCCTCCGAAACTGTTTATGGCAACATCGTGTCGCTACCAAAACAGCGCCAATGGGAGACCAAGTAGCAGACACCATAAAGGATCCTTCTGCAAAGAGCCTGGGTGCCTGTGGCTGGTGTGGGCCCCTCTCTTTAAGGTTCTTTCTGAGTGGGGCTTCTCTGAACCCTGGATAGATGGAAGGAGGAGGAGCCTGCATCCAGATCAACCAATCACTGCCCACCATCTCTATAGAGGGGCCTCAGAAAGACATGCATGCGGGGAGCAGACACCACCCCCCACCTCCCGGTGCCTGGACCTACCAGAGGCTCAAATATTTGGTGCTGCTGCTCGGTACATAAACATTTCAAAATATTCACAGTTTTGAGACCCCTTCTCAGGAGGATGTATTTGGGGTTGAAGCAAAGAGCATCATTTTACAGCCCGAAACGGAAACTGTAGAAAAAGAGGAAGGAAATGGGACCAGAGTTTGGGAGACTGTACCATTGCTCCAACTGGGTGACTAAGAAGCTGAGTGACCTCAGGCAAGAGCTTACTCCATCTGGCTTTCACTTTCTTTTCTGCTGATGGGGAGCAGGACAGGATCAGTGATCCACTGGGATCCCAGCTCTAATATTCTCAGAATCTGTGGTCACACACGGCAAGCCTTGGGGGGGCGCGGGTCCTTAGGTTAAGACTACTTGTTTTATGGTAGAGTCATCAGGCTTTCCAAATTACATGAGTGCTGCTGGGCATTTAGACAAGGCCCCAAAGAAAACACAGGTAAGTCAGAGAGAATGGTCATGCTGAATATCTATCAATATACTAATATAGCTTAAGCAAAGGCTGAAAACCAGAGCCAAGTTCAGGCTGTGGCTTCATGGTTTGTTTGGTCCACATTGTATTTTTTTTATATTTGAGTTAGTTTTCAATGTTTTAAAAATAAGTGGATTTTACCTAAACCCTTGAACTCCAAATCTCCCTAAAAGAATTAGAGAACCTTATTGGACCGGGCTAATTTTTTTCCACATCAGCAATCAGCTGGAAATGAGAAGTGTCTCCCCTACTGGAAAGGGCTCTCCAGCTCCCCACTGGGTTGGCCCCCTCATTCCCATGGCCTACCTGGTCCTTGAAGCACCATCGAATGTGACATTGTTGGGAGCAGGTGTCTGTCACATTGGGCTGCGCCAGCAGCGGAGGGCGCAGCTGCCATTTCTCTGAGGAGCTAACAAAATTGGAGAGCCCTGGGATGGGTCTCCGGTTGTCACCGTTTGCTGTTCCCGAAGAACATCTCACAACACTGCCCATTAGGTTTGTGCCATCAATGGAATAGTTTGAACCCCGAGTCACGTCAAGGACACCGTATGTGGGGAGAAGGACTCTGAAACCAACCGAGCCCCATCTCCTTCCTCATCAATTTGGAGATCCAAGCACCAAGAGGCCAGGGAAGGTGAGAGAACAGAAGAGTCAGGTGGGGAAATGGTAAGAACAATCACACTCACCCAACAAACACTTTACGCGTGAGCTGCATGTCAATCTTCCCCAAGACCCAGGCTGTTTTACAGGCAAGGTTCAGGGAGCCCAGAGTGAAGAGGCTCTAGGAAGCAGAAACAGGATCAGGAGACCAGCCCACATTCTCTGCTCCAAGGCCAAGGTTCTCCCCCTCTGCACCCAGAGACTCTGTGGCAGAGACTGGTGTTTACCCCTCCAGACAGGAAGCAGCGAGAGAGCACGAGGAAGCGTCCATGGATCCAAAGGCCAGTTCTTCAGCTCTAGGAAAAGAGCAAAGAAGAAAGATAAAGACAATGAGTGATCTGAAGGCTCAGACCCCAACCTGCTTCAGATTTGTGGGAAAGGAGAATTGAAAACAAGGAAACCAAACAAAAATATGATTCTGGCTATCTACACAGAACAACTTGCTTGACAGTGAATTGAACATTCTAGTTAAAATCTTCTTTGCAGGGGTACCCAAGGTGGCTTAGCCGGTTAAGTGTCTACTACTATTGATCTCAGCTCAGGTCTCGATCTTGGGGTCATGAGTTCAAGTCCCTCATTGAGTTTCATGCTGGGGTGAAGCCTACCTAAAACACACACACACACACACACACACACACACACACACACACACAATCTTTACAGAACAAATCTTTGCATGCCACAAAGGGAGAAAAAGACAGAATAGCAGGCTTGGGATGATACAGCACAGAGCTAAAAACTGGAGAGACACCCTGCTTTCCAGGACATTCCGTCTGGTGGGTGCTTAGAGAATAGGGGAAACAGAGTGTACCAAAGGACAGAGAAAGAGCATGGTGCCCAGGAGGGAGAGAAGTGAGGGCTGCCGGTAGAAGGAATGAAATCAGCAGCCATAAAAAACCTGCTCAGAATGTCTGCTGACCCCTCCCTCACTTTAAAACACCGGTGTGCCGTGCAAATAAAAATGGGCTCTCTCCTGTCCAGACTCTGCCCAAGCCAAACTAGCCTGTTCTTACCACTTGAACACATCACATAGCCCCTCCTCCCAGCCTGTCTCCCCAGGAGATCTCCTCTTCTTCCCCTGATGCTTCGCACCTACATTTGTTTAGGGTCACCCAAGCCATCTCTGTCCCCAGGTGCCATCTTTCTTTCATACCCTACCTGGGAGTTCTAACATTCGGCATCATTGCTGTTCTTCCCTGAATTAACTGAACCCGCTATTACTAATAGAAATGGCTAACCCTCATAGGGTGTCCCAAGGGCCTTGCATGAATTAATTGCTTTAAATCTTCACCAGAACTCTATGAAACAGGCGCTATTATTAGCCTCATTTCAGAGATGAGGAAGCCAAGGCACACGGACTTGTCCAAGGCCAGCCAACTAATTAGTGATGGTATATGTATTAGTCAGCTAGGGCGGACGTAACAAAATACCACAGACTGGGGGACCAAACAGGAATTTGTTCTCTCGCGGGTCTGGAGGATAGACGTCTGAGACCAAGGTGGCATAAAGGCTGGTTTCTGGTAAGACCTCACTCCTCGGCTTGCAGACAGCCACTTTCCCCTAGGTCCTCATGTGGCCTTTCCTCCATGCTTTTGAGGACAGAGAGAAAGCTCTTGTGTCTCTTCCTCTTCTTAGAATCCTAATTATAAGAATCCTAATCCTGGGGCGCCTCAGTGGCTCAGTCAGCTAAGTGTCTGACTTCAGCTCAGGTCATGATCTCACAGTCTGTGGGTTCGAGCCCCATGTCGGGCTCTGTGCTGACAGCTCAGCTTGGAGCCTGTTCAGATTCTGTGTCTCCTTCTCTCTGTGCCCGTCCCCCACTCACTCTCTGTCTCTTAAAATAAAATACATTTAAAAATGTTTTTAATTTAAACAAAAAAAAGAGGGGCACCTGGGTGGCTCAGTCGGTTAAGCCTCTGGCTTTGGTTCAGGTCATGATCTCACGGTTCATGTGTTCGAGCCCACGTCAGACTCTGTGCTGACAGCTAGCTCAGATCATGGAGACTGTCTTCGGATTCTGTGTCTCCCTTTCTCTGACCCTCCCCTGCTCATGCTGTCTCTCTCTGTGTCTCAAAAATAAATAAAAAACATTAAAAAAAAAGAATCCTAATCCTGTCAGAGCCCCACCTTTTCTCATCATTTAATCTGAATTATCTCCCTAAATACAGCCACATTTGGGGCTTTGAGATATGAATTTGAGCAGGGGACTGGGATACAATTCAGTCCATAACAGTGTGATAGGATTCTTTTTTCATTCATTAATTTACTGAGCACCTATTAATTGCCAGATGTTTTGTGAAGTGGCTGGAGACACCGCAGTACGAAAGTCAAACACAGGCCTTGCTGCTTAGACTGTAAGCTCCCATCATCTAGGGGGAGGAGGGGACAATAAACAAGGAGCGCAAAGTCATGAAGCAATTAGATCACTTCAGACTGCTCCGTGTTGAGGCGGTAGTAAGAGGGTGTGTTATTAGGACTATTTTGGCCAAGCAAATATGGATCCGGGGGAAGAGTTTCCCAGGCAGAGGAAAGATAAGTGCAAACGTCCTGAGGCAGAAATATGTGTTAGAGGAGCAGAAGAAAGGCTGGCCTCGTTGAGTCAGGAGGAGAGGAGAGGGGCTTGGCAAGGGAGGACAGGGCCAGGTCACAGAACGCTTCCTAAATTGTGGGAAGGAGTTTTGTGTTTAGTCTAAGAGCAATGAGAAACCATGTGAAGGTTTGCATTCTGATTTAGGCTTTCAAAAGACCTCTTTAGTAGTGTAAAGAATGCCTCTAGGAGGGTAAAGAGTGGGGACCCCAATGAGGAGGGTCTTCATTTGCTCACTGGCAAACATTTACTGAGCATCTACTGGCCGGGTAATGTGCTGGTACCCACCCCAGGGAGCTGAGGGCCTCCCGTGTTGCACGAGGAGACTCCCGGACCGGGTGGTCCCAGCCCAGAGCACTTGCAACCTCCCATTAAACTGTCGGATGAGTCAAGACCTCCCTCAGGGCTGAGCTTTGTGGCCCAGACTTCCAAGTGGGGAAGGGGTTCAGAAGGAAGGGCTGAGTGAGGAGAGCATGCGTGGAGCACGGCTTCTCTGCAGATGTGGGCTCAGCCGGGCATTGAAGGATGGGTGCCCCAGAGAAAGGGGTGCCTTCCATCCATGGGGATGGAAGGAAAGGTGCCCGGATGGGATGGAAACAACAGCAGCAATAGCACAGGCTCATTTTGCATGAAGGTTCATTCGACACCCATTCAGCAGAGCACACGCTCTGTCCCCCCAGGCCCGGGCTCTGAGGGCCATGGGAAGATGACTCAGCCTGGGCTCCTACCATGGAGGGATCTCCATCTAGCAAGGAGGATAAGGCAAGTCCATGATCATCTGTCACAGCTCAGAAAGTGAGGTGTTCCGTCAGAGATTCAGAGCCATCACCGAGGGACCCGTGCGAGAGGAGAGTACACATGTGTTCCGTGTAACTGCAGAAGCAGGGATACACACTTCCCTACCTACACACGCGGACGCGAACCACGCATCATACTCTCCGAGCGCCTTCACATTTATCCCCATGAGCGCCCTGTGAAGCATGCGTAACAGGTGTGATGGTTAGTTCTGGTTTCCTCGTGAATACATCCAGTACTTTCTCAGTTGGGACCCAACCAGGAAATCTGGAACCACGGCCATGCGACTCTCCACTCCCGTGACCCACCATCAGCGGAGAGCTGCTGGGGAACGGGCACACGGGTGGCGGCAAGGGGGAGAAGTGGGTAGACTCAGGACATCGTGAGAAGGTCCGACTGGCAGGACCTGCTGTTGGTTTGAGCATGAGGGGGAGGGAGGGGGAGGAATCAAGAGGGTTGCTGAGATTTATGGATGACAGAGAAAATACAGATGGAAGGGTCGTGAGGGGAACAATTCAGACAGAGCCCTAGTTTGGTGACTAAGAGGCTGATTCTAGGCAAGCATTTCCTCCTCCAGGGCCTCAGTGTTCTCATCTTTAAAATAAAACTTTTAAGACCAACAACTAAATAAAGTCCTGAGTGTGTGTGTGCACATACCAAAATTTATGGAAAGGACATAATGACCATTCCCCAACATGAGACAGAGCATGGCAATATAACTGAAGGCCCATGGTACACCTATTCCCCCCTCCTCTAGACTTCATGGCATTGAATTTGGCATTTGTCATCTCTAGTCACCTTTTAAGCGTTAGTGATTATTGGGTTGTTTTCCGGCATCTTATGATTTCATAATGCCTCCCACTTTGTTTTTTGTACTGTTGATTGGCAGTTGACGGGAAGCTTCCATAGGAGACCTCCTCATCCATGTCCCACTGAAGTCCTACGAGAGGAGCTGACCAGGGAGGGCGCCCTCCAGCTTTCCGGAGGAGCCAAGTGGGACATGCCACTGCCCTTACCATCCTGACCCCATTGTCAACCCAGTCCATGCCTGCTTGCTAACGCTGGTTCTCTTTCCCTGCATGTTTGTACCCATGACTAGAGCAAGTTGTCGAGAGCAGGGATCTGTCCCCTGAACTTGTGACCAGTGTGGTGTGGTTACAGGGTTCAGGTTTCAGTCAAAGAAACAAAAGGAAGAGAAAGCAGGCCCACATGGTGGGGAAGTTTCTAAAGCCACAGGTAACACAGGGCAAGGGACGCAGGCATTGGATCTAAGGAGAGGAATAGCACAAATAGTGCCCGGTGGAGAAATCGAGAAAGAGTGTAATTGATCAGGCACAATTTGGATCTTACAAGCCAAAACCCTGATGTTTGAAAAGCAAAATAAATGAAGTTTCCACTTGTCCATGACAATAAGCCTGCTGTGATCTACAAGTAAAACATGTGACTGCAGTATCCCCAGAGTGGACATTCTTCCTAACGACAGGGGCAAGACTGGGAAGAACCATGGGGTTGCGTCTTAGACGGCAGTGCTGGTCCCTGGATATGGTCACGGATGCAGAGCACTGAAAGCTTTCCGGGCATCTTGTCATTTAAGCTTTCTAACAAACAATGGGGTGCTATTATTTATTTCTTCTACTTTTTAAGCTAAGGCAACAGAAGTTTAGAGTGGTTAGTAACTTGCTCAGAGTCACCAACAGAGCAAATGGGGGAGTCAGTATTCAAACCCAGACCTGCCTGCCTCCAGCCCCTTGATTCTTAACTGGATTTCCAAGGCATCTCCTACAGTGGCTCTCCTGTTCTCCGGTAAGACCTGGGCTGTGAACTATTTCTCTACTAGCCTTGTGAAGGTAGGTTTGCCCCAGATCCAGCCCCAGGCACTGCCGGAGACAAGGACTCTTTATTACCATCTCAAAGCCAAGCAAATCAGCAGATGACCTTGGCCTCATTAGCAGGAAGCTTAATCTTCTCAGGTAGCCCGTCTTGGCCAATGACACTTTTATTGCAGGCAGCTGTTAAAATTTGTGCTTTCCAGGTTACTCCTAGCTAAGCCTGAGAAGTGAAGTGATAGCAAGTACTGGAGGGATACTGACAATTAGCCAGCGTCAAGTCCAAGGGTAAAAACAGTCCTAAGAGCCCTACTGATTCTTTAGCTTCAGGACAAACACGTTTTTCTGCCTTTAGACCTGCGTTCAGCTACATAACATTGTCCAGGGGAAAACACTTAGGGAAAGAGCCTGTGTAAATATATATAAACACAGATGCTTAGAGCAAATCAGGTGTTTTCCTGTTCTGTGGGCTTGTTCTGCTTTTATAGAAGATCTCAAGTAGGACACAAGAGCTCCAGAGTTCATGTTCATCAACATTTGTCATATGAATGTTAGAAATCTTGATATGTCATAATATTGTATATATTATATGCATGCCTATAAAATTTACTTGTGTCTTTTAAAAAGCAAACAGACAGGAAACACCTTGGCCCAATGGAAAATTACTCAGATCTTGTGGTTTCTAACCTTTTAGGGTTTGATAACCAACAATACGATATTACAAACCTTTTAGGGTTTGCTAGTCAATAATACAAAACAAAAAAATAAGACAACTCTAAATAAATCCTGTCTAGCTGATCTAAATTATAGGACCCATGCAGCTCTCGCAAACCCTCTTCCCCTAGCCATGGTGTGATTCTTCCTGATTGAGAATCGAGTTTCTGGGCTATTTCTCAGAGAATGAAATTACAAAACACAAGACAGCAGATTTAAAAAAAATACTGTCGCCAGGTATCCCCGCTGGATATCAAGTGACTGGGTCAGAAACTCAGTCGGAAACTCTGCTTAAGGAAGAGCAGAACAAATCCCCCTCGCCTGGGAGGCCAAACAGAGCATTGTTTTAGTTCCGTGGGAGATACCGACAATGGAATAGAACATTGTCCTGGGTAATGGTCTCCTGCTGGTGGGGAAATGCGGAGGCAAAACGGAGGTGCTCAGCAAAAACAAACAAGGGGCTGAACTGTTACCTTCTTTTCAAAGTAAAAACTGTGGATCCAGCAGGCGAGCCCCTCCCAGCGGCTTCCATTCTGTTATAAAAGTCTTGCATTTGGAGGTGCTCCCGGCTGGACTGTTGCTGGTGGGGGGGCGGGGTACGGAGGCTAAATGAACTACTCTGGCTGAGCCTCTAGCCCCAGAAATAGGCGTTGGGGACCATTTTGAAATTCACCAGCCTCTGGACAAAACAGGGTTTCCTTAAAAACACAATCACTGCGTCGTGCTCCAGGACCAGCTGAGATCTTACCTCACCTCGACTCGTTTTACGACTGCTGATCACACTGACTGACTTTGTATGGGTAAAGTTCCACATCCGTTGAAGAGAAAACCTTTATTTTGTAAGTATTCATCGGGGCTGCCTGAAGAATGACACCAGGAATCCATTCATTTGACCCAGAAATCAGTACCTTCCAATTATTTTCTTTTTTCCTTGTAAAATACTACTAAATGTAGAGACTCTCGAATGTGTCCCTCAAAACAGAATTAAATCAGATAACACTTTAAAGACACAATAAAAATGTAAGTCGAAAGTATTTAAAATGTGGAATTTTGGAAGATAAACGTGGCTTCACGTTTGAGACAAAAATAAATGAAAATCCAGGACCAAAGTCATCCTTCAACCCACCGAAGCTTTTGTAGAGCACACAGCTCAAACTCTACCACACAGATGGAAAATAGTCCGAACGCAAGCTGGCACTGTTCTTTCATGCCACAAACTTCTACAATCTCCATTAAAGCTGCGTGGCATTCAGAAGTTGAGGTCCAATTCATCTTTGCTGTTAATGAGACATTTTACAAGTGTATTTTCTTCTTGGGAAAAATTTTTGAATTGGGTAAAACAAATGGAAAGTGGATATTTGAAAGAAAAAAACCCACAACAACAAAAAAAACCCTCCTGCCTGGACTGGTGATTGATTTGCTTAGAATTCTCTGGGCAAGCATGTCGTTTGCTGATAACTGCCATTTCCCTCCAGTTCCAAATTTTCTCTCCTTGTGGCTGACACAGGACACAGAAATACCAATTCATGATGGTGATGGTCCCTTCAGCATTTCAACAAAAGAATGATTTCATATCAGCTGTCAGGGTGTCCCTCTAACTTTTGCCTTTCCTCTATAAGATCAGGTTTTTCTCCCAAGAAGGATGCCAGGTAGATTGCTAGAAATAGGAACTAGGTGTTCAGAGTCACAAACACAACACCACCTTCTGCTGTTTTGCATGGCCACTATCTGTGTTTTTCAGTGTTGCTTAGTGGACCTGAATACCCAGTGGAGGGTGGCAATTTATATTATTATTATTATTATTATTATTATTACAGTAATTAATCTGGTATTTCTAATTTAAAGACATTCATTAGGGGAAAAAAAAAACCCAGCAACTCAATGATGTGATGTTTTTGCCTTCAGTTATCGGTCTGTGATTATCTAATCTTTCTCCCTCACCTTTCTGGGTTAACAAGAGCTCCTTGGTGAAAAGATACTCCAGTGGGTTATGAAAGGCATCAGTTAGTTTTGAAGGTGCTTTGGAAATGTGGTCAGTATTGTAAATTACATCCTAGAAACCTTTAGTCAAGAGAATAGATGGGGAGCATAATAAGCAAGAACGAGTTTGAGGTACAGGAATAAAGTGAAGGGGGAGGGGAAGTAAAAATTATGTAGGAACAGAAAAACTTGAATTTGATGATCTAGTTGCTAATGAACAAAATTAGAAGGGTAAGAATTTGGATTAGGCAGACTCTGTTCAAGTTGTTACAAATAACGTGGGGGAGAAACCAAAGCAAACAGTTTTCCAGTAAGCCCCCAGGTACTCAGGGCTGGGCAAACGAAATGAGCTGTGGAAAAGGGATGATGACTAGTAACAAACATGAAGGCGCAGAGACACTTTGGACAGTTCCGATCTCAATGTCTCCTCTTCCTCAGTATCTGAGGGCTTCATGCAAAATGAGGAACCGTTACTGAATTTTTGTCCTCATTTGCATGAATCTGGCCAGGAGTTTTTGCATCTCCCTCAACTAGCATACCTAGAATATCTGCTGGGCATTACACTGATCCCACAGCCCAAATCCTGTGCACCCTGATAGGCATGGGATGCCCAAACCTACATCACTTTAGGACTTGCCCTAAGGCAGGCTTCTCCAGGAAGGCACATTTTTCCTCCTGAAAATCTGCTTCAATAAAAGCAAGGTCCAGGCACCCAGGGGGAATGCTCAGTTTAAAGAATCTGGCAGAGAAATTGGTAGTTTTGAAGGCTGTATTTCAACTCCTATTTTTAAAAGAGTCCTAGAAACATTGCATGTAACGTGAAATTTCTGTAAGAAAAAGTTCATGGGAATTATTTTAAAGTTTCAGAAAAGTCTATTTAGTAAGGGTAGAAAGTTTTCAACTTCAGAGACTATTTTTTTAAAAAAAGGAAACAAATTTCAATCACTTTAATATACACTTTAAAGGCAATTTATGATAACTGTCGCCCTCCAATGACTAAGGCTATGGCGAACTTTCCAGTCTGAAACATTCATCCTTGTATTCAAGAAAAGCCCTCTCCACAATTTTGAAAAATATTAAAAATATGGAGGCAATTGTAAAATCACTTTCACCTGTGCAATATCCTTTTTCATAGGGAGCTCCAAATTACATAGCTACGGTTACAGATTTTCACAAACACAGTTTCATTTGTGATAGTTCTGTGGCTGTAATTTCAGGTTGCTATTTATTTCCCTCTATTGAAAGGTATGGGGTTATCTTTGCCTTCTCTTCCTCCTATTACTTAAACCATCCAAGAAAATGTCAAGAAATCAAGTAAGAGGAAGGGGAAACAGGACGTAGAGTATTCAAAGGACTGAAATCCACCACATGAGAAAAAATTAAGTAGATAATAGTCGGGGTTACCTCCCTTCTCCACGTCTTCCATCTGCACAATGGGCTAACGTCCCTGGCTGGGCATGTCTGAGGATGAAGAAGTGGTCCTCAGCCGCTGCAGAGATGCTAAGAAAAGTGCCAGCTGCCTCTCTCCTGACTTAGAATATCTGAAAGCTTTCTGACCTCTCCCAGGAAGCCGATCCAAATCCACCCGGCGTCAATTTGCCTTCTAGAAGCGACAGGATACCTACACGGATCTGGGCAGGGCTTACATTTTGGGTTTATTGGGTTTATGGGGTCTTTTTGGAACTCCCTGCGATAAAACTGCAGCAGCGTAGGTGGGGGGACGAAGTGGGGAGGAAAGGAGTCGGCGAAGGAGAGGAGAGTTAGGGAGACGAGCGGTGGGTGGAGACCCTGGGAGGGAAAGGAACCACCGAAGGCGGAGGACGCAGCCAGAAGAGGGGTAGGGGGAGGTAGGGCGGGACGGGGGCTGCGTCCCGGGCCGGAGGGCACGGGCTGGGCTCTATTGGAGGTCGCCGCCGAGCCCGGGCCGCCCTGCAGCCGGGCTGGGTCCCCACGCCCGGCCAGCGGCCACTGTCTCCACCCCACCCCTGGCCCAGCCGGTGCGGTCGCCTAGGGGAGGTAGGAGTCGCGGCCACACCGTGCTCTGCCCGCCTCCCTCGGCCGCTGCGGCCGGGGATCCGCACGCTGCGATACTGAGCCGCGGCCGGGCGGCCCCGGGCCGGGTGGCTCGCCGAGGTGGGTGGGGTGAACGCCTCTTACTGGAGGTGGCTTTTGCGGGAGGGGAGGAGACAGGGCCGTCAGAGCACCAGGAGCCAGGCCGGGCTCGGGGCCGGGAGGGAGGGTCTGAGTCCGGCTCTGAGTTCTGCCTCTGGCAGGTGGCAGCCGAGCTCAAAACGCAATCGCGCGGGCCTGCCCGCCCCTCCATCGCGGCCGTCCTTCCTAGGGGCCGGAGAGGCGCCCCCTGTCCGGAGTCGCCGCGTTCTCGGGCGTTCTCGGGGTCCAGGCGCCCACCCGCACGTGGGGCCCGGGAGGGAGGCGGCCCGCGCGCTGACGACGCTGAGTGCAGAGGCCCCACCCGGGGCTGGGGTCCCCGCCCGCCAGGACACCTCACCTTCGCGTCCGGCCCCGCCTCGGGCCGCGAGGATAGGGGCCAGGCCAGGGCTCCGAAGCGGCTGCAACGCCAGCGAGCCCAGAAGCGCCTTCTCGCCCTTTCCGCCCGGTCCCGGGCCCTAAACCCCGGAACCCCGCGCGGGAGGGGGCTGGGAAGACAAAACAGTCAAAGCTTTCCCGCCCACGGCTCCAGAGCACTATCTCGGTGGCGCTCCAGGCCCGGGGACGTCGCCTTCCCTAGCGCTTTGTGGGGGGTGGGCGCCAGGCTGGGCCTCTTGACAGTTTCACGCCTACTTATAATTTCCCCTTGGCTTTGCACAGGGGTAGCCGCGCCCTCCTTTTGGTGAAAGTGGTCGAGGCTGCACCCAAAGGTAACCCGCAGGTGACCTCGGGGAATGGGGCAGTCCGCGACTGGGGCCAGCAGTTAGAGGTTACAGTTCCATCAGAGACAATCAGCGGCATTTAAAGACATCTTCTCGTAGGACGGGGCCTAAATGTGACTTAAAAAACAAACTTGAAAGATCTCAAAGCGTCCAGTTTGCCTTTTTGCTTCAATTTAAAAATCAGTAACTTTTTCAGTGGTTCAGAGGGGGGTAAAAGATGATGATCTGGTCGCCCTAGGTTGGTGACTAGTTTGCTTTCATGTGCCTCCTTTCTCTCCCAGCTGTGTTATCCGTGTCCATATAAAAGATCTTCTTTCGTAGAACCCTTGCAAAAAACTCGGACTGTTCTGTTTGGATGGTACTATGTCAGAAAAGATTTGCAGCCACGGCTGGCTTTGCCAGTGATTAAAGGGAGGACATTTCCTACCATAAGGTAGAGTCCATGCAGTGCCTGAAAGCCATTGATTTCCATCCCTGTGTCTTCAGTTTGTTGTTCACTTTCTCCTAAGATTATGACAATCATCATCATCATCATCATCATTACCAAGACACAAACAGCTCTTGAGAAGTCCTTGGTAACTATGTCTTCTTGGAGGTCATACACACACACACACACACACACACACACACACACACACACCACCCTGTGGACCTATGCTTTATTTTTGCCAGAAAAGCACAGAATTGCCCGAGTTTTTAAAAAATGATCTATTTACAGACTTGCTAATGCCTCCCCAGAAATTCTGTTTATCGGCCCAATAGTTGTGACAGGGTTAGGAAACCAGTTTAAACTGTTAATCGGCCACAAAAAGGGTCCCAGATTGACGCCTTTCACTTACCTTTGAAAGGCTATAAAAGCCACGCAGTACATAGGGATGAAATTAGCGACAAAATCATTACCTTGACTTCCCACAATAAAGACCGCTTTAAAGAAGGGCTATTGATGGTTTCAAATTACATAACGGTGGTTTGTAAGTTCTTTCTCTGGGCTCAGAGAAAGCAATTTTAAGGTGTGAATTCTTCAAAAAACAGTCTCTAGCACTCAAACACCGACATGCAGCTGCCTTATTTTATTTTATTTTTTTTGCAGAGCGGCTATTGGGGGGAGGGGGAAGAAGAACAAGACGAAAACAAAACCAAAAATTCTAGTAAAAGCAGGCCGTACCCAAATAGAATCCTGTCCCGTTTAAATTTCACCAAGCTCCCTGTGCTTGGAGCCCGGAGGGCTCGACCTCTTCCAACCGGGGCGAGACAGGCGCTGGAGTTCATGGCCCCGCGAGGGGGAAGCTCAGAGCATGTCTTGTTGCTGCGGATTTTAAAGCCAGACACGACCTAGGCTAGAAGGAAAGGCGTTTGCCTAACTTACCCCTGATTTCAAGGGGTGGGCCTGCGGCCGGGGGTTGGCGCGAAAGGAAAGGCCCCCCCCTCCCACCCCGCCCCTCGGGGAGAGCTCCAACCTGGCGGAGGTTGGGCCCCCGCCTGACAGACGACCTCTCGTCGGACGGGTTTCCACGTAAATCTGCGGGGCTCTCGGGAACGCAGACGGCCCACGTCGCACGTCTCTTCGCTTTCAAAGGCGAGTCTGCATTTTCGCGGGCTGAGGATGTCCCCTCAAACCCCGTCTTCCAGGTAACCCCACCCCTGGGCGCACTGCCAGCTGAACCCGACGGGGCACCCCGCCGCCCCAGCTTCCACTTCTGCAGGGCCAAGCCGGTGGTCAAACACCGACCAGGGGGCCACTGTCTTTCCCCAGCAGAGCCGGTCTGGCTGCGGGCACTGATGGCGGAGGACAGTGCCCCCTGGAGCGCGTTATGGGGCCAGAGGTCTGTTGGGGTCGGGAGCGCTCTAGGGACAACTTTGCAGTGTTTATTTGAGGGCC
This sequence comes from Suricata suricatta, assembly GCF_006229205.1. NCBI lineage: Eukaryota > Metazoa > Chordata > Mammalia > Carnivora > Herpestidae > Suricata > Suricata suricatta. The sequence continues at coordinate 173,303,997 of NC_043701.1, forward strand.
TGGAGGGGTGTCCGGGAGCCTGGGGCCTGGCCGCATTCGCTGCGCAGCAGTGCCCCCTGGTATCCGGTGCTGAAACTGCCCGGTTCGGCAGTGGCAGGTCTGTCTCCAGCGCTGCTGGGACCAACCTTTTCTTCCTTCCAGGCCACAAGTTCCTCCAGAGCTGTCCCGGAGGCCTCCGGAAAGCTCTCATGCCCCGCTCAGATTTCCTCCCCCTTCCCCCGCAAGCACTCACCTCCCCAAAGAGCCCTGGGCGCTGCTTGCCGGAGCCAGGCCGCCAGCGTGCCCTGTGCCCCTAGTTAACCCAGGGGCCAAGTTCTAGGTGATGTCTACCGGTGGGGGCTAGAGATGTGGGGGCCGCAGGGAGGCCTTGACCACAGGCCTGGGCGAGCAAGAGCCAGGAGGGCTTGTGCACACAGACTCATCTGAGGTTGGGCATGTTCATTCTTTAATGCACACCAGCTCCATTTCCAGAGAAGAAGGGAAGGGATGGCAGGGCTTGGCCTCTCCTCACACCCTGATTTGGGAGAGGTGGGCACAGCACCTGGTGACCCACACTGAGGAGCCAGGGCATGATCCTCAAGGGTGCCACCTGGTTGCGGCCCAGCTCAACCTTGCCTTTCCCACTGGTCCAAGCTGGTCTTCACTTCCCAAAGGCACCAGGAGGAAGACTGCACCCCCTTCCAACCCATTCTGGGCACCAGATGCCAGGGCTGGGCAGAAAGGGCCCTGGCCCCAGGACTCATCATCTTTTCTCACTCCCAGCCAGCTGGTTGGTCCCAGGCATGGGGGGCTGAGCTGATGGAGAGGTGGGTGTTTAGGCCACCAGGCCCAAAGAAGGAGCGCAGGCTCTGGAATTAGATGGAACTGGGGTTCCAACTTGGCCACACACTTGGCTGTGTGGCCTTGCTGTGAGTTACCCGGAAGGCCTTTCCATGCATCAGTTTCCTTTCTTGTTTTTCAGGGCTGTTTGTGAGGATTAACAGAGATAATGTCCTTGCTACACTGCCCTGGGTCATCTCCATCTCCAGTTTCAAGGAGGCGCGCATACTGAGCAGCATTGGACTTGAGGACTGCCCCCTGGACATTTCCGTTTCCTGAGTCTCTCCCACCCAGGACCCAGACTGTACGTGTGGGAGGACTTGCACACTTTTCTCAGTTCTAAGAAGTGAATCTTCCTCCCTTATGATTGCGTCTGGCTACCACACTGATGAGAATACTAGGCCTAAAGGCTCCCACACATTCCACCAGACGCCAGAAGATTTTGTTTTTAAATCTCCATTTTACAGAGCGGGAAAACCGGCTCAGAGAGGTTAAGTAATTTGCCCAAGATCACACAGCTGATAAGAGGTAGGGCAGGGATTTGAAGCGCGTCTTCCTTCAGAGGTCAAGCTCCGAACCACAAAGCTGTGTGACACTAGAAACGAGCTTTGGCTCTCGCGGTGCGCGGCACTTTCGTCTTCCCCGCGTTGGCACGGGCGGAGGCGGAGACACGCTCCCCGGAATCATGGCCGCGGCCCGCAAGTCCACTTGCCCAGTAGTGCCAGGAGCGTCCTGAGACTTCGGTCTAGCTCCCTTCGGTCTCTGGCCCACTCGGCGGCGACCTCAAATCAGACTGAGCCGCTGAGGCATGGTGGGCGGGGTGCCCGGACAAAGGTCCCAGGAAGAAATCTCTCTCCCCTCCCTGGAGGCTCAGCTCAGCTGACCAGTAGGAACCATTTAAAATCGCAGTTGAGGCTATGCTTGCTTGCAGAGTCCCGGGAAGGCGGGAAGGCGGGAAGGGACTTGGAGCCGGGAAACTCGGGGACCCATCCTGGAGGTGTCCACGCTGCGCAGGGGCCCCTCTCACTCCCCTACCCTAAACGCACGCTCACGAGGACCGGAGTCCGTCTACTGTGTGACTCCCCGGTTCGTGCTCGCGGTGTGGGGCACATCGTAGGAGACTACGAGACTCCGGAGAGTGCACTTGGGCTCCCCAGGACTGTGCCGGAGCACCCCCCCCTCATCAACAGATATGTAACGAGTGCCTACTGGGTGCCCGGGCCCCACATCCAGCCCTCTCCCGAAGTCACCGGCAATCTCCCGGCCACCCGCGGCCCTTTCCTGGGGCGCAGCAGCCGGGGGGGTGGGGGGGGAGGGGCGGTTCCCTGGCGCTGGCTGCGGTGAGCACCGGGCGGGATCCGCACTCTCCACCCGCTCAGCCTTCACCTGCGGCCGCCACCCCCGGCCACGGCCCCTCTGGGCTGGACGCCCTCTGGCGGCAGGAAGCAGAGTGCACGCCTGGTGGGGGTGGGGCGCTCCGGGCCTGGCCCTCCAGCCGCTCCCGCACACCCGGGCGCCCTCTCTCTGGCAGAGGTGGTCAGCCTGGTCCCCAGAAACAGCCCGGGAGACGCTGGAGGCTTTCCAGGACTGGGCCAAACCCGCCACGTTTCCCAGCAGCAGGCCTGGTCATCCCTGATTAGAGATCACCAATGTCAGTCCCACCCAAGTTCACATCAGGATTTTTTTTAATCGTTTTTTTAAATGCCAATCACACGGTGACCCTGCTCCTTGCCCATATCTTAATAACAAGAAGGGCAGCTGTGCCTTAACAGCCTCAGTTGTCACACACCTGTCCCCCATTGCCCTGTGCCCACTTCTCTCCCTCGAAAACCACTCTAGGCAGACGCGATGGAGGGGGAACCAGAATCCGGAGGCCAAGGGCACCAAGGGCGCTTCAGAAACCCAGCGAGCAGGCAGGGAGACCAGCACTGCCCTGTGGGCGCGGGCACCCCGTGGCCTAATTCTCCCAAACACGCTTTATGGGGTTGTTGTTAGCCATGCTCCTCCACACCTGTTTTTACGGGGGAGGGGGGGGCAGGAGCCATTAACTAGCCCCTGGCCCCGAGCTGCAGAGTTAGCAAGTCAGGGAGCTGGAATCCGACTTGATCGGTTCTTACCTGGCCTGCTGTTCTTCTGACTGCTCTGCGGGAGGCGGCTTCTGTCCATGTGTCTGTAGAATGTTCTGGGTGCCCCCTTTTTTTTTTTTTTTGCCAGCTAGTTGGGTGGTGGGACTCGATTATACCTTTAGTGATTCAGATTTTTTTAAATCCAGTTTGAATATTTAAAAAACTTTATTCTTATTTATATTGAGAGAGAAAGACTGGAAGGGCAGAGAGAGAATCCCAAGCAAGCGCCACACCGTAGAGACCCATGGGGGGCTTGAACTCACCAACCCTGAGATCATGACCTGAGTGGAAACCAAGAGTCATTGCTGAAGGGACTGAGCCACCCAGGTGCCCCTTGTTGTTCCGATTCTTGAACCAGCTCCATACTGCTTCTGATTCTACAGGAAACTAAAACTGTCACATTCTGTGGGACTCGGAGATGAGGAATGGGCACTGGAGCATACCGCAAGCTTACTTGTTTTGTAAAATATTTTATGGGAACTTTCCCAAAGTGCACCAAAGAAGACACAGTTTCATAATGATCCCCCCATGTTCCCATCCCCAATCTGCAAGTAATCAACTCTTGGCCGGTTTATTTCCTCCCCATTCCCAGCAGACTCTAACCTGCCTCTGTCTCACATTCAGAGAGATTATTTGGCAGCAAAACATAGACCTCATAGTATTTAGTCTGCAAACCTTTTCAGCTGTATTGTCAAAAGACCATCCTATTTCCCAAACTGTGAAACTATCAACACAAAAACAATACCAAGATATGCGCAGGAAATGCACATTCCTAAACATGGAAACTCCAGGGGCTGGAGTTTCATTCCTTCATTCTTTCCTGGTTAGAGCTTCCCCATTTTCATGTCTGCTTCAGCTCTAGGGTCAGAACGACCTGGATTTGAATCTTGATTTTGTCACTCAATCCTGAATGGTTTGGGCCTCGCTTCTCTCTGAGCATCAGCTTTCTCTCCCAGTACAAAGGTGTTACCTCCCAGGCTGTAGTAAAGATCAAAGCTAATGCATGGAAAGAATTTAGCATAGACAAGGGAATGACCTTGAGTGTTGGTCCTGAAGCTGGAGTTCAGTGAGACTTTAGCTGATGAAGGTTTGACAAAGGGTTTGAGTTGGAGCATCAGAAGTTTTCAAACAGCTGGAGGATGATACCATAGCCAGAGATGTTAGTCTGAGGTTAGCTTTTGGTCCTGGGAGGGCATTAGGGGTGGTGGAGTCTAGTTACCAGTGAGAGTGAGTAAGCTCATAGGTGCTGGGAGTTAGGACACTGAGGTTCTCCAAGGACCCTTCCAGGCCTAACAGGTTTCTTGAACTTGTCTTGGGGTCATGTTGGTCTGTACCGTCCATATTCTCCAGCTCAGCATGGGGCCAGGCACTGGGGTCCGTGCATCCTGCTAAATAGTCAATTTGATTATCCCATCATGTGACCTTACACAGGTTAGTCCTTCTCCTGGGACATTTATGCTTTCCCCTTTGCTTCATTAACTCCCACCCTCTCTGAATGGGTCAGATCCCCCTGCCATAGGCTCTCAGAGGACCATGCAGCTTCTCTTCACAGGACTTATGACTGTTAAAACTACATTTATTCACGTGATCATCAGATTGCATTTCTCTGCTCTAAGCTCCATGAGTGCTGGGATCCTGGTTGTTTTCTTACTTCTGTATCCTCAGCACTCAACGCAGTGGATGATTGTTGAATGACTACAAATTGGGTTTTTTAATACATAAATTCAAAATCTAGTTCAGTTTGATCCCTTGCCCTAATTAGCAGTCATAGTTGGTAATTCACAGTGTACTGTTTCAGTACGTCGTAAAGGAAATGTAGCTTCCCAAATCAATGCCATGCAAGCTATCCTGGAGGTGACAGAATAGAAAGGCTCATAGACCAAGATGTGTGGCTACATTGAAAACACAACCGCAAGAAGGACGAGGAAAGACGCGGAAAAGGTTAGCACAGATATGATGAGCTGTAAGCAGGCGAGAGCCCCACTCCTGAATCCTGGGTGATGTAATACACAATGTTCACATGCCTCTCTCTCTTTCTCTCTTTTCATATTAACCTTCCCCTTCAATCATAAGTACCAGAATTGAGAGTAACACACCCCAATAGGCAGAAGGTGCCCGAGGCAATGACCCGCACTATCGCTACTGGAAGGCTACTGTTGCCAAGTCTATCTGGTCCCAGCAGGAGCTCATCCATTAGCCTGTCCAACAGCTATGGTTTTAGCTGTGCTTCTTAGGCAGAACACACTCAGCACCATAATGGATGTCCCCAACGGGTGCCTGATTTACGGGGATGACGTAGCTCCCAGCCCTGAGGTAGCACAATCATACCTTATAACCTGGTCCCTTTATCTATTCCTATCCACACTTAGATCTCCAATTTTTCTACCATATGTTCTATTCATTCCAACCGTCTTTAACATATCATGCGGTTACTGATTTACTCACCATCCGTGTGAATTGTCTGTGTCCCGCAAGCTATTTGTCACTCAGCCTCGGTACCGAGCACCTCCTGTGACTTTGGCTTATATTTCATAATCTACTGACTTGCTTACTATCTAAACCTCACACTTCTCATGAGTTCAATCTGTCCTGTTTCCTTGTCTTGTAAGACTGCGTATATTCAAGTAATGCGGCACACACACATTCCGCAAACACAATGATTATAAATGCCCACCATGTACTAAGCATCATGCTAGGCAGCCTTCCATCTAGTGGAAAGACAGAGTCAAATAATTGTCACCATCGTGTGTGAAATATGACACAGGCTAGAAAGTGGGGGCAGGGGGAACTGCTGTCCCAAGAATTTGGGGTGGGCAGTCAGGGAGAGCTTCCCAGAAGAAGGGGCATTTGAGCTGAGATCCGAAAGAAGAGCTCTCCAGTCTTGGGGTTTCAGGAATTCCTCATGAACAGGCATCGAGGTCTATCTTTTTCACCCCTTCCGTTTTGAGTCATTTGGCCTATTTTCCATCTGCCTTTCCCAGGGAACACCAATCTGTGCTAGTCCCCCAAATGTGCAAATGTTATGTTTTACACAACAATAACAACGAAACATACCTATTGGCAAGACACCGCAGAATACTGTTTAGGCTTATAAATGGTTCTAACCGGGATCAACAGCCTATAATTAGACTTTAACAATCCAAGAGAGGAGTAATATGCACCCTGAAGTACAGATTGGCGTCTTTTTCTTTAGTTCTGCAGGTTTGGTGGGTAGATTGGCCCCCAACTTGCCTCCTACAATAACTGTCCTGCCGAGGTAAACATGTCACAAACAAGAACAATGAGATCACCAATAATATAACACTAATACTATAAACAAAAGAAACACCACCTTCGGCTCTGGTGGAATGAAAAACACAATGCGGACCAACTAACGGAGCTATTTAAAAACCAAATTACTCACGGCCAAGCTTCTTAGCTCTGCAGACGCAATTTCCCAGAACCTGGTATAAGTAGAAGTTTTTCCTGAAAAGGGTCCGCCTCTGCTGCTATTTGGAAGACGCTTGCTTATAGATCGGAGGCCTTGGACAAAGAGGAAAATGTCCCACACAGACCCACCTCGCTGCTTGTTCTCACTTATTCCTCCGTTTTTTCTCCCAAATGGAGACATTTTCAGGGTCACAGGTTACCGTAGAGTGTGCAATGACATTTTTCTGAAATCTCTGGCTTTTCCCAAATGCCAAAGCCCCTGATCACAGACCCCACTTCTTGGATGAGGCCATTTTTCTTTATTTTCCTTGTGAATGTAAAACAGGATGTTAGAATTGTGGAGAATTTTTGGAGATGGCTCGGTCCATCTCTTCCTTGTTGCAGAGGAGGAAAACGGGTCCCGAGTGCAAACCAGAAGCCACGAAAGACCTTGCTGGGCAGAAAGCACAAATTACCTCTATACAAATAAGTTAAAAAAGACACACTCAGTATCGAGCAAGACGCCTGACTACTTTCTTCCGGGTGTTATCATTTGCCCTCATTCCATGAATGAACTCATCTGACCAGGGGATGAATCATCAGAACCTTCTGTAAGCTTCCATGTGGTTTGGCAAGAGGGACACAGACAAGGATTACGTTCACTGTCTAGAAGTGGAGTGAATTTTTTAGTGGAAACAGAATGATTAGTCTTTGTGGTGGAAGAGACGTTACATTGGGTAGGACATTTGAGCCCACTCAAGGTGGCCCAAGAAATAAAGGCCTTTATGGGATCACATACCAAAAAAGTCCAGATGAATACTAAACACTGATATCAGAAAGGAGTATCATATCCAGAGACCAATGATATCATCAGCTAGCCACACTCTCTCCCGGGTTCCTCGTGGTGACAAGATGGCTGCCGGACACTGCAGCCTGCATCCTTCCAGATTTAAATGCGGTGAAAGAGGGCCTCTCTCTTCATGATCACAGTAGGAGTCTCAGGGCTTCTGACTGGGCCGTATACTCATGCCCCATCACTGTGGCCAAGAGAAAGCAATGCTCCGATGGTTGAGTGTGAATTACATGTCCATTACTCACGCATTCCTGGGAACTTCATGCAGACTGGTTTCTCTTTGGGAAACTGAGGTATCAGGGGAAAGCAGACCGGAGGCTGGGCGGCAAAAACAAAGGCACCTACCATAAATGTGAAGTTGGACACAACATATTATTTCGAGCGTCAGCCTTCCCGTGGCAGCACCTGGCCACGCAAGTTCTGGAATCCAGGTGGTTATCCAAAGATCCCACACATTCAGGCCCGTGATCGATATCAAGTGCCTTGGACTAGCAGTATCTCTTCCATGGGCGATGTAAGATCAGTAGTTTGATTTTAGGACGATCACTTCTGTGGTTTATGATCTGGTTCCCACTCCACCATAGACTTTTGAAAGGGGGCAAGCCTCGGTGTGCCCATCTGTCTAAGGGGAATAATACAACAAAAGTAAAAGCTTTTTTTTGCAAAACAAAGAATACCCCTCAGGAGACGTGAAAGTGGCCGGGGGAGACAGGGTCCATGGTCACAAAGTCAATGGCACAGAGGTACTGAGCCATTTCAGATGAAGCCTAACTCATGTGTGGGTAAGAACCACAGCCCAAAGGGTCTTCTTATACCTGAACCAGATTCCTGTGTGTGTCACCTCAAAGAAAGTCTGAGATTTTTGACCAGGCATGAGAAGAAAGGGAAGTCAATGTACCCTTCGTTCATGGAGCTAGAACCCTGGTGCACCCGAGGGCATCACCCATCCATCTCAGGCATGAGTCACGCACGTCCCAGGAAGCCTGGGGGGCAGGGCATACGATGCCAGACAGCAGCGGCCCCCTGTTCAACCTGTCACCTGACTTGGCCAGCACCCAGAAGGGGCCATTCAAGGAACACCTGTCAGTGCAGGCCATGAGAGGGTCGGCTTAAGGGTGAGCCCAGAGTGGTGGCTACCACTTCCAAGAGAAGCCCAGGGGATACCTGTCTTTGGTAGCTTTTCCAGACTTCTCCAGGAGCAGCTGCCATTACCGAGTGGTCACAAGCTCCTCTGATGTCCCCTGAGGCCAGGCTGACAAGCCCATCTCCTCGACGGGCTGCTGGCCTCCTTCAAGTCTGTAACTCACAACAGCGATTCCTGCTGAACCCCAAAACCTGGAAGTCGGGAGCCATTTGTTCTGTTCCCATCTCACCAGCAGGTTGCCTCTTGAGTTCTGCATCAGAACCAAAGGAGATCCCTCTTTACACTCTGCCTCCAAATGCATTAAAAAAAAAAAAAAAAAGGAAATTCTGCAGGAGCAAAATAATCCCGAGAAGAGGGGAAAGAGCGACGTGACACCCTCACACGGAAATGAGGCGGAAGCATTGAGAAATCCCACTGTTCTAATGCACAGGCTATCCGAGGGGGCTAGGTCATGCTCTTGGATACGGGGTGGCACCTTTTCCCTGGACAACCTCAGCGCTCCATCCAGCGGGAGCCCCCCGGACGCTGCATCGCCGTCCCAGACCGCGATGAGGTGCGCTGCGGAGGGGCGCGTGGAATCCAGTGGCCGGAAGTAATGTCTGTGTCGATTTCAGCGGGTCACATCTGTGCTCTCACATGTCCGCAGGGCAGTGGGGAAAAGAGCAGGGAGCCTGAGGGGTGGGGCTGGCCCTCCTGGAACCGCTGGGGACAGAGTCTGGGTTTAGTTCTGGCTGGAAGGATAGTTCGGGAGGCTGTGCGTGGGGCCAGGAGAACGCGGGATTGCGCCTCCGCGGGAAGGGTGGGAGGCAGCGCTGGGGTCCGGAATGTATGGGACACTCCTGGTGGACAACCACTACGACGTAACCCTGCAGACCGGCATTATGCAATCGTGTGTTCTTTTCACAAGATAGGAGCGAAAATTGAACTTCCTGGGGTTTTGAGCTGATCTTTGGATCTGCTGGAAGCAGAGAGCAGTATTTTCCCGCCCACTTCCTTCATAATCTCCAAGGAAGGAAAATCCAGACTCGTGCTTAGAGCCCCCTCTGGTGACAACTGCCCCAAATACTCCAGCCCTCTGGGATTTCTTGGGGGTTAGTGACGCAGAAGCCTCCCAGGGACTCATTCAGTAAGAAGCAGATGGGTATAGGTCTCTACCCTCTCAGTGACGGGGTACAGGACCCATGGACCCCCTCTGCAAGGTGGCTGCAGTTTGGATTCTGGGAAAATGGAGTTCCTGCGGGTGTCTGACCCCACCGCTGGGCACGCGTGTCCTGGCCTGAATGATTTGTACGGAGGCTTTGGAGGCCCGCTCTCTGCCGCCACTCTTGGTGCTCCACCGGCTAGTCCACCCTTTCTTAGACTGGCCCTGCTTCCCCGCCGGCCTGGCAGCCTCTCCAGCACCGAGATGGCATCTGAATCGTGTTTGGAGGGTGCCTCCCTCCCCGTAGCACCTTTCAGGGGGCTTTGCTGACTGTAGAGGTCTCTGGAGGGACTCTGAGCCCGGGCAGGTCATGAGCTGAACTGCGGGGCGTCTCTGAGGCTCTGAGTCTGATGCTGGGTGACCCACCACGTCAGCCGCTCCCTGGCCCCATCCCATGTGGATGCTCATAGATCTTGACAGATGGTGGTGGTTTTGACAGCCTGTCAGCCCCACGTGGACACTTGTCCCCTGTCACTGCTCTTGGGCTGCCAGCTCTGATTCTAAGTGCTGGGCTTTTTTCTTAATGCTTTAGGCTTGGGACATGGGTGGGGGCAGTAGGGTGGGGTGTGAAGGCAACCGTGGGGTTCGCAGGGACAGCTTCCCCTGGAATAACTGTGAGAAGTGCTCATGTCAATATGCAGATACGACTTGCACTGAACGCTCGAGAAACGCCCCAGAGAGCAGAAAGCTGTGGCACCAAGAGCCTCAGACAAGAAAACACTAGACCCAGTTCCGGACCTGGCTCTGTGGTCCTGGGCTGGTCGCTGAACTTCTCTGAATGCAGTATATCTGTATTTGTGTAATAGCCTCGCTGAACACATTTTCCAGATTCTTTTCCAGATACAATCTTCTCTCCAATATACATATATATTGAAATGGCTGATGATGCGTTCAGCGGCCTCTGGGTATTTGCTACCACTTCTGAAGATGAAAACAAGAACCGGCAACTCAGGATTTCTCCTGCTTTCCTCCTTCACTAGTGAGGCCCTTGCCTGGACGCTACTGCCCCCTTGTGGCAGAGAATCACACTTTGTAGCATACTGATTAGGTATTGACAGTTTATAAGACTTTATAAAAATTTGGTTTTATGAAGGGATAGGTGAATGTTGGATAATGAATGTCCCAAATGCTTTACTCATGCCTGGAAGAAACACATGCCTATAACTAGATCAGAGGCCTTAGTTGTTTACGCACTTAAAGCCTTTCCCTTACCTCAAAATAGTAATTTAGAGGCAATCTTTAAGTGGATTTACAGCCAGATAACCAAAATCCACTTGTAAATGGACTCCAGATTAACATTTTCCAGCTTCTGAAAATTTATATGCTCCTATGTCAGCGTGGATTCATTATAAAGAAAAATGACGCTAAGACCAGATGGCCCTTGCAGGTATCAAGCATCCATTTGTATGACATTTCTTTTTGTTTGTTTGTTTTTATTGGGGTAAGAGCTAAGTAATGTAAAATCAACAGTTTTATTTTATCTTATAATTTTTTAATATTTATTTATTTTTGAGAGCGAAAGAGTGCATGTGAGCAGGGGAGGGACGGCGGGGGCGGGGCACAGAAGATCTGAAGGCTTCTCTACCCTGACACCAGAGCCCAATGCGGGGCTCGAACCCACGAACCATGAGATCATGACCTGAGCTGAAGTCAGATGCTCAACTGACTGAGCCACCCAGGAGCTCCTCAACCATTTAAAAATGAACAATTTAGTGACATTTAGTATATTGATGATGGTATCTTAATTACGCATGGAAGATGCCTCCTTCCCTCCAGCATCCAGCAGGGGACTCTCCTGGTCAGAGTGCTTCCTGGAGGAATTTATGTAACTATCTAGCTCCAAAACACTGAAAATCCTAAGAGAAACCACCTGCTAAAACACAGCCTGCTTAGCATGACACCCTCAAGGTCCATCCACTTTCCTACAAATGGCCAGATTTCATTCTTTCTCATTGCCATGTAATACTCCATTGTGTATATATACCACATCTTCTTGATCCACTCATCAGGTGATGGACATTTAGGCTCCTTC
>NC_043701.1:173315679-173323994 GCF_006229205.1 Suricata suricatta
ATTAACTAGTTGGTACCTAACCTTCTAATTTCTGTATAAGTCTAATTACATGAAATAGAAGTTGGGGTTTTGATTTTTTACTTTGCTTTTCTGTTTGGAGTGTCATTGTAACTACTGTAGTGTAAATGATGGAAAATAATTACATGTGTTTAAAAAATAAATAAATAAATGGAAAAAAAAGAGAGAAACCACCTGTACCCATGTGGCTAGTTTTCATTCCCCATTCCTTCCAGCACCCTGAAACCACTAAGTTGCTTTCTGTCTTGATGAATTTACTTATTCCAGATAGTTCACAGGGATGGAATCATACAACATTTGTCATTTTGTGTCTGGCTTCTTTCCCTTACCGTAAAGTGTTTGAGGTCCATACATGTTGTAGCATGTACCAATACTTATTCCTTCTTCTTTTTAAAAAAGTTTTTGTTAACATTTATTTATTATTGAGAAACAGAGAGAGAGAGAGAGAGAGAGAGAGAGAGAGAGCGAGAGCATGAGCATGGGCGGGGCAGAGAGGAGGAGACACAGAATCCGAAGCAGGCCAGGCTCCGAGCTGTCAGCACAGAGCTTGACGCAGGGCTCGAACCCACGAGCGGTGAGATCATGACCTGAGCCAAAGCCAGATACTCAACCAACTGAGCCACCCAGGCGCCCCATCATTCCTTCTTATGGGTCAATAATATTCCGTTACACATATGCTACATTTTGTTTATCTACTCAGCCACTGATGGGCATTTGGGTTGTTTCCACATTCTGGCTACTGTGAATAGTGCTTCTAAGAACAAACAGAATTTGTTTGAGATTGTCTTCAATTCCTTTGAGCATATATCTAGGAGTGGAATTTCTGGGAGACATAGAAGTTCTTTTTAACGTTTTGATGAACTGAATCTTTAAAATGACGGATCCTTCTAAACGACAAGCTCCAAGATGGGCACCTCCTTGTTAGCCAGGATCTGCCTCAGGGTTGTGGGGTGGCTGTCACGGTATTGCTTGGGGTGCGGGTAGGTGGTTTCTGGTCCGCTCCACACGTCTGGGATGAACAGCTCCCAGTGAATGCTCTTTTCTAAGATGCATGGTGGAAGCCCAGGGAGGCCAAACTAATCCGTGTAAACATATTAACAAACCTTTGCTGGCATCACATTAGCCACCATCTTCACTGGCCCAAATCACAGGACCAGGCCCGACTTTAATGGAGAGGGGAACCTAATGCTTGTTGGGCCTATTGGAAGGCACTGCTAAGTCACAGGGCTGAGGGTGTGGGTATTTCAGAGTATGACAGGCCGGGAGACTTTGTGTTCCTCACCCTCCCCAATGAGACTGGTTCCCTCTTTGTAAGGGGTCAGGGTCCTATGAGGCACTTAATTTACGTTCTCTGCGTCATTCACATTGTCTCAAAGACATTCACGATCTTTTTTTTTAATAGTTTATTGTCAAGTTGGTTTCCATATAACACCCAGTGCTCTTCCCCACAAGTGCCCCTCTCCATGACCATCACCCCCCTCCCTCTTCAAACCTCAGTTTGTTTTCAGTATTCAAGAGTCTTTCATGATTTATCTTCCTCCCCTCTCCCTCTTTCCACCCCTCTTCCCCTTCCCATGGTCCACTGTTAGGTTTCTCCTGTTAGACCTATGAGTGCAAACATATGGTATCTGTCCTTCTCCACCTGACTTATTTCGCTTAGCATGACTCCCTTGAGGTCCATCCATGTTGCTACGAATGGCCAGATCTCATTCTTTCTCATGACATTCACGATCTTGATGCAAGTGTGTGTGGGCCGTGTGTTGGTAGAGAGCCTCTAGTTACAGGCAGCAGGAGTCATGCCTGTCGGAGCTCCTCTGGGGAAACTGGGCTTGCACTGGGTGGACGGCTCAGGCTCCTTTACCCCAGGCCTCTTCCGAGACGGGAATCGGTAAGTGGCATAAATTATTCACGTTCAGGAGCATTCTCAGAAATGAACAACAGGGTGTTCATCCTTTTCAGTGTTTGGACCTTTTCTCGCCTTCTGAGTGGCTGGCATTTCTAACGATTACAAATTCCGGTCTCAGGGAAGAGTGAATCTAAGTTGTGTGGAGACTCCCATGCAAATCCGAGTTTCCCCTTCAGCCTCTTTTGTGGGGTCAGGCGAGTGAGTGAGTGGCTCAGCCTGGCTCCTCAGTGGCGTGACCAAGGTCACTTCCGTGGTGTGACCTCAGGGCCTGTCCTCTGTTTAAAAAGATCTTCTCTACCTGTTAGCTGAGACATTGGAAATTCATTCTCTCTCTAAAATCCATTCTGACAGCTTTGTCTCTTTGGAAGACTTCTTTCAGAATGTGAAAGCTCAGGAGGGGAGGTCAACTAACATATATCAAACGCATCATTGGCACAAAATAAATAGGGTTTTACAAACCTGCTTTATTGGTTTTTCCCTTTAAATAACTAATATATCACAGAAATAGATAACATTCAAAAGTAAAAGTTCAAAAAGGAGTAAAAGTTCCTTGCATCCCAGCTGTCAGAGATAATCTCTGGCCATGGGAAGGTGCATAATCCTGCAGATTTTCCTCTGTACTAATATCTGTCTTGGCATCTTACTTGACGTATACGCAGCATTTGACTGCTCTGCGTTGCCCCTCCTGGATTCAGAGGTGTTTTCTCCACGTTTCCACCTCCTGTTCTGGCTGCCCTGTTTCAGTGGCTTCTGTGGGTTTCTGGACCATCTCCTCTGCTCACTCTGTAAACACTAGGGAGTCTTGTTTTGTCCTTGGCCATTCTGATGTACCGTCCTCACACACTGTCCTCCTAACTACACATCTTCAGCCTCCTTCTCTCTTCCGAACTCCAAACTAAATACCCAGCCGCCTCCTGGCATCCTCGCCTGAATGACTTCCAGGAGCCTCAAGTTACTTTGAACAAAACTGAGGTGTTGAGCTTTCTCTTTGAAGAGATGCTTTCTCTTCCGTCTCAAAATGAGGCCCTCTGTCTCCTGAATTGTGACTTGAGATTTTCTTCTTCCTCGCTCCCCTCATTCAATCCATCATTAAGTCCTGTCCATCTGCCTGCAAATATATCCACATAGTATGATATCCACAGGTTATCCAATCTGAGATGCGTGGCTGTTGGTATTTTTTCAATCTTAGAAAAAAGTGTCATTGGAATGTTTTCATTGTACAATTGCCTCGTAACTATTTCATGGAAGATAGAAATAGAAAGATACTATTGGTTGAAGAATACACGTTGATTTCAGAGAAGTATAAATGTGAAAAAGAATGAGGATCATAGAGCCAATGAAATACAGAACCTTAAGTCCATCCATTTCCATCCCTGTCACCATTAGTATAAGTCTTCTTCCGTTTGGGCTTCCTGTTTGCTCTCTTAGACCTCACATTTACTCCTCTTCGAGCCTTCTTTTCTCCCATTTATCCACTGGCAACTGCTGTCTACCTCCAAAATATATCCGGATTCCAATGACTTCTCAATACCTCCTTTCTATGACCCTTGTTCAGGCTCCAGAATCTCTTGCTTGGACAACGGGTCTCCTTGCCTCCTCCAGCAAGACAGAGGGATCTTTCCAAACAGTAAACCAACCACACCACCCTTCATGTCAAAACTCTCCAAAGGTTTCCAGTTGTACCTGGAACACATCTAGCGGCCAGGCGACCTGATGATCCCGTGTCTGCTATTCCATGTTCATTCTTCTCCATTTGTCACCTTGTCACTGTGTTCCAGCTACCCGCACGTTTTCCTCTGCCTCAGACACGCCAAGCTCATGCCCAGCTCGTTTACCATTCTGTCTGCTTCAAAACCTCTTGTACTGGATCTTTGCACAGTTACTTCCTTCTCATCAGTGATGGGTCAGCCCAAATGTCACCTGTTCCCTGCTACCACCACATCACCTTCCGGCTTAGCACAGAGTAGGTAGTCGATAAATATTGATGAATCACTTGGTTGATGTAATAGCCCATTCCTCTTTTGTCCTTCTAAACTTGATTGCCAGACTGATCTTTTTAAAATGAAACTCCTGACAATTTACTTCCCTGTACTTGAAACCCATACCTGCTCACCATAGCACTTACGCAATGCTTTAGCAGCATCCTGCTAAATCTGATCTGTTGTATTTTCATTTTCACTCCCTTCAAAGTGATCTCCAGTTTCCCTGGTGACTTCTTTGATTCATGGGTTGTTTACAAGTGTGTTATTTAGGCTCTAAATACTTGGGGATTTCCAGATATCTTTCTGTTACTGATTTTTAATTTAATTCCACTATGCCCAAGGAACATCCTTTGTATGGCCTGGATCCCTTTATATTTATTGAGGTGTGTTTTATGACCTCAAATATGATCAATTTCCATAAAGGTTGCATTGTGCACTTGAAACAAATGCATATTCTGCAGTTGTGTGGAGGAATGTTTTACAAATGTCATTTATTCAATTTTGGTCAATAGTGTCATTCAAGTCAGCTATATTCTTGTTGATGTTTTGCCTACTTATATAAATTATTTAGTGAGGGGTATTGAAATTTCCAACTGTAATTGTGGATTTGTTCATTCTCCTTGAATTTTATCAGTTTTTATTTCATGTATTTTGAAGCTCTGATATTTGGAGCAGACCACTTAAGATTATTAGGTCTTTTTGATTAATCGACTCATTTCTCATTACAAAATGACCTTCATTATCTCTGGTAATGTTCTTTGTTCTGAAATCTGTTTTATCTGATATTAATATAGCCATCACAGCCTTTTCTTCTGACCAGTTTTAACGTGGTATATATTTCTCAATTCTCTTAACCTCTTTGTGTCTTTATGTTTAAAGTGTGTTACTTGTAAACAGCACCTAGTTAGGCATTGCTTTTTTTATCTGGTCTGACAATATATGACATTTAATTGGAATTTTTGATTTAATGTGATTATCATTATGGTTAGGTTTCAGCCTATCATCTTGCTCTTTATTTTTCATTTGTTGTTTTCTTTGTGGATCACTATCCTTTGTTGTCTGGTGTCCAATTATTTTATTTTATTTTTTTAATTTAAGGCAGAGAGAGAGCATTAGTGGAGGAGGAAAGCAGAGGGGGAGAGAGAGAGAGAGAGAGAATCTTAAGCAAGATCTATTCTCAGCATGGAGCCTGATACAGGGTTTAAAAAAAATTTTTTTTTAATTTTTTTATTTATTTTTGAGAGACATAGAGATACAGCGTGAGCAGGGGAGGGTCAGAGAGAGAGGAGATACAGAATCTGAAGCAGGCTCTAGCTGTCAGCACAGAGCCTAACATGGGGCTCAAACCCACAAACTGTGAGGTCATGACCTAAGCCATTGCTGGAGCCACCCAGGATCCCCCTGAGCCACCCAGGCGCCCCCTGATACAGGGTTTGATCCCAGGACCTGGGATTGTGACCTGAGACAAAATAAAACATTGGATGCCTAACTGACTGGGCCACCCACATGCTCCTGATGTCCAGTTTTTAAAAAATATTATTTTATGTAATTTTTTTCTGGTAAGAGGGTAAGTCTTACCCCTGTTATTCTGTTTTGACTGGACCCATTGATTGTTTTGGAGTTCATGAATTGTATCTTGCATTGTATCCAGGTCTTTAGTTAAGCCTATTCAGTATATTAAAAAAATAGACTTTATTTTTTAGGGCAATTTTAGATGCATATAGCCAAATGAGCAGTAAGTACAGAGGGTTCCCATATACCCCCTGCCCAGACACATACACAACCTTCTGTACTATCAACATCTTGCACCGAAGTGGTACATTTATTACCATCAATGAGCCTACACTGACACATCGTTATCATCCAAAGTCCATAGTTTACATTAGGGGTCACTCTTAGTGTTGTACATTCTATGATTTTGATAAATGTATAATGACGTGTGTCCACCAATATAGTATCATGCAGGATAATTTCATTGCCCTAAAAATGGTCTGTGCTCTGCCTGTTGATCCCTCCTTGCCTCCTAACCCTTGGCAGCTATTGATCTTTTTACAGCCGCTATTGTTTTGCCTTTTCCCGAATGTCATAATTGGTATTTTTCAGTATAGAGCTCTTTCAGATTGGCTTCTTCCACTTAGTAATGCTCACTTAAGGGTCTTCCATGTATTCTCCTGGCTTGAGAGATCATTTCACCAAATCATATTCCATTATCTTGGATACACCACAGTTTATTTATCCATTCACTTACTGAAAGACATCTTCATTGCTTCCAAGTTTTGAAAATTCTGGATAAAGCTGCTATAAACATTCACATGCAGTTTTTTATAAGTTTTCAATTTCTTTGGGTCAATACCAAGGAGTGCAATTGCTGGATCGTGTGTTAAGAGCATGTTTAGTTTTGTAAGAAACCACTAAGCTGTCCTCCAAAGTGGCTGTCCCATTTTGCATTCCCACCAGCAGTGAATGCGAATTCTTGTTGCCCAACAGCCTCGCCAGCATTTGGTGTCGTCAGTGTTCCACCTGTCAGCCACCTGTCAGCCACCGTAGTAGGTGTGTGTTGGTATCTCAGGGTTGTAAGTTGTAATCCCCTGATGACGTAGGAGGCTGAACATCTTTCACGTGCCTATTTGTCACCGGTGCATATTCTTTCAAGTGTCTGTTCACATCTTTTGCCCATTTTTAAATCAGGTTGTACTTGTCTTTTCTTTCTTTTTTATTAAAGTTTATTTTCTTTTATTTCCCAGCTTTGAACCCAGGAAATGCTTCTTTGTTCACGTCAACCTGTGGTAAGCTTTTTCTCCGTTATACCCTCACGCACTGCTCACAGGCACGTTCCTCCACAGCCTTGCAAGAGTTATTGACTTCATTTGCCTCCCCGCCCCTCAGTACTAGCTATGCCTGGGAACCCAGGAAAGAGGCTACTTGGTAATCTCTGTTTTATAGACACAGGGTCAACATGTAACACACTGATTAGGGCCCAAATGTCCAAAAGAGTGCACAATCTCAAAACTGTTCAGCCTCCTATTGAAAGTTTTCAAGGCCCATCCAGTTTCTTCCCTAACCCCCATATACCTTGCTAACCTCATATAACTATCCCTAGAGTCCACCAAGACAAGGCAGACTTGGGGCCAATCCCCTGCCTTCTCGTTGGGCTACCTTTCTGATACAAAGCTTCCTCTGCCTCGAACACAGTGACTCAGAGATTGGCTTACCACAAATCACACATGTGCATCTTATTTCAGGGTTCTGTAACAGTTTGGCAAGCAGCCAGGAGGCTTTGTGCTGGGGCAGACCACCCTGAGCCATGGCGTGACTTGGAGGACTCCACGAAGCTGCTTGGACCATATAGTGAGTCCATGGGAGTTCTGGCAGGCTCCCCAAGCAGCACTGGCTGCATGCAGCATCCAGCTGCAGGCGGGAATGGAACAGCCTCTGTCTGGCCGCAGTGAGGGGTTCTGCAGCTGAAGGGTGGGTTTCTGGTGTGCGGAACCACTGACTGTTCCTCCCATTTGCTTTTGGTCCTTTTGGGAGAAGTTTCTGGTAGGGTGTTGGTCAGAGGGACCCTCCTAGTTTGAGAGATGGAAAAAGTCCTATAACTACCTGTATGCAGTTCTGTTTCCTCCCCCAAGACCTTAACTGTTGTCTTTGTGTGTTGTTCGTTTGTCTTGCTTGTCCCGTGTGGAATGCTGATTTGACTCTGGACTCTAGCCCTTTGGGCTGCATATTCCAAAATTGGTTTAGGTTATGAATTTATGAAAAAGAAAAAGATGATCTTTTTTGGCAACACTGCTTGGCCATAACATTTATGACACTCAGGAGAAAAGTTGAGCACTTAATGGATTCAAAAATTATAATGGTATCTTGCATTTACATTTGTTTTATAAAAGGGAGATATTTGGAAATTGGACCTTTAATATCTTCTCCATAAATATTAGTAAAACAAAGGCTAGACTTTGTTTGCACCTTGTCTGTGGGTATATGTCTAAATGTGTTGTAAATATGAGATATTTTCTCTACCTCAGAGAGTATTGCTAAAGTTAATTTGTAAGGAGCTCTATTTAATTGGTTTAAAAGCAAACACGTGTAAAAATTGGGCATTCTAAAACTCTGATAATAACCAACACAAATGTTTTTTTTTAATAGTTTCTTGCCAGGTTGGTTTCCATATAACACCACCAGTGCTCTTCCCCACAAGTGCCCTCCTCCATGACCATCACCCCCCTCCCTTCCCCCCTCCCTCTTCAGCCCTCAGTTTGTTCTCAGCATTCAAAAGTCTCTCATGATTTGCCTCCCTCTCCACAACTCTTTTCCCCCCTTTCTCCTTCCCATGGTCCCCTGTTAGATTTCTCCTGCTAGATCTGAGTGCAAACATATAGTGTCTGTCCTTCTCTGCCTGACTTATTTTGCTT
>NC_043701.1:173324094-173332972 GCF_006229205.1 Suricata suricatta
CAGATTTCATTCCCTCTCATTGCCATGTAATACTCCATTGTGTATATATACCACATCTTCTTGATCCACTCATCAGGTGATGGACATTTAGGCTCTTTCCATGATTTGGGTATTGTTGACAGTGCTGCTATGAACATTGGGGTACATGTGCCCCTATGCATCAGCACTTCTGTATCCCTTGGGTAAATCCCCAGCAGTGCTATTGCTGGGTCATAGGGGAGTTCTATGGATAGTTTTTTGGGGAACCTCCACACTGTTTTCCAGAGCGGCTGCACCAGTTTACATTGCCACCAACCGTGTAGGCGGATGCCCGTCTCTCCACATCCTCGCCAGCATCTATAGTCTCCTGATTTGTTCATTTTAGCCACTCTGACTGGTATGAGGTGGTATCTCAGTGTGGTTTTGATTTGTACCTCCCTGATGCTGAGTGACATTTAGCATCGTTTCATGTGCCTGTAGGCCATCTGGATGTCCTCTTTGGAAATGTGTCTCTTCATGTCTTCTGCCCATTTCTTCACTGAATTATTTGTTTTTCAGGTGCCAAATGTTTTTCAAGTTCACATGATATGGAAAAATATTCGGTATTAAAGCAAATTCAAGGTTGTTGGTTTAATTAAAATAGACATGTATTTGGAGTTATCAGCATCAAACACAAAATTTCTATTCTACCAAGATTTACTGAAGGTCAAATGAGCTCATGTTATGTTGCTACAGAATTTGTCAACAAAAAAAAGTAACCTAAGAGTGATGGGAAGCTGTTTTGGGGCACCTGGGTGGCTCAGTCGGTTGAGCATACAACTCTTGATGTCAACTCTGATTGTGAACTTGTGCTCATGAGATCGAGCCCCACATGGGGCTCTACACTGAGCATGGAGCCTGCTTGGGACTCTCCTGCCCCTTCCTTGCTCATTTTCCCTTGCTCACACGTGTCTTCTCTCTCTCAAAATAAATAAATAAATAAATAAATTTTAACAAAAGAATAATGGTAGCTGTTTAATGCCATAAAATTTCATGACTAATCTAAACATAATTGTTAAGAATAAACAGATCAACTTTAAAGTTTTGCTAAGTGATAAGTAAAGTTAAATCCGTTTAATATTTAGATCATTTGCATAAGATAAAGTCCTGAAACCATAATTATTAAACATATGTTTATCTGCTTTTGGTTTCCTATTGTAGAGAAACTAAACATACCTGGATCTGTTAGTAAACGTGTTTTATACTTTATTTTATAAAGTTGGGGCACCTGGGTGGCTCAGCCAGTTAAGCCTCCGACTTCGGCTCAGGTCATGATCTCATGGCTGTGGGTTTGAGCCCCGTGTCAGGCTCTGTGCTGACAGCTCAGAGCCTGGAGCCTGCTTCCGATTCTGGTCTCCCTCTCTCTCTGCCCCTCCCCGCTCATGCTCTGTCTCTCTCTGTCTCAAAAAAAATAAAATAAAAAAATAAAAATGTGTGCTATTAAAAAAAGTGTTTCTAGAAATTATGAAATATAGTCATAAGTATGCTAGTCTAAAGAATTCTGGTATAACAGACATCTCATAGCTGATGACTACTCAGTTTTCACTGGAGACTGAAGTTTCTAAGAATTAAAAAGTTTTAATAAAGGTCATTAAGACTGCTGGAAATGATAAGGAAAGGCACTCTGCACACAGGGAAAGTAGGATTTGTGTTTTTGGTAAGAAAGGCATTGAGGAAATGAGAGGCATTTTCATTTATGGGAAAGAAATAATTTTGTCCTAAAATAAGAGTGGTTATTTTTAATTAATTAATTATTTGATGGGTAGAGAGAGAGAAAGAGCAAGCAGGGGAGAGTGGAGGGGGGGAGGAGAGAGAGAGAGAGAGAGAGAATCTTAATCTGAAGTGTTGTACAGAAGTTTCCACTTCAGGTAACGAGGAGAGGTCCTCCGTCGCACAGAAGGCCCCACTTCGGAGAACTACCCCAGGGCGGCCCTACCAGGCCCCTCGCTCTGTAAAAGCAGGAAGGGAGGTTCCGGTGCGTGGAGGGTAGGGGCGAAGCAACAGCTGTGTGCAGCCTGACCGGCCTGCTCCCGTCAGTAAGCTACCTTGAAGAAGGAGACTGTGTGAACGTTCCCGAGCGGCTTGCTTTATTTTTCAGTCAAAAGATGCCTTCTCCGTCTGGAGGGTACATTACTGACTGTCCTCCACCGTCTAATACTGGGAAATTGTAGGGCGCTTGGGTGGCTCAGTCAGTGACTGTCAGACTTCTGTCAGGTCACGATCTCTCGAGCTTGAGCCCCGAGTCGGGCTCTGTGCTCACAGCTCAGAGCCTGGAGCCTGCTTCAGGGTCCGTGTCTCCCTCTCTCTCTGCCCCTCCCCTGCTTGTGCTCTCTCTCTCTCTCTCAAAAATAAAGAAACATTAATAAGAAACTGTAAACAAAAGTTTTTCTTTTCCTTTAAAGATATCTGCCTAGAAAAACAGAGTTTCTAGATTCTGTGTTTATCAGGTCTTTGATTACTTAAAAACTTGAATCTTGTCAACATTAAAAGAGTTAGTTTTGCTAACAAATGTATAGCCCTATGTATTTGCATTTAGAATTTCTGCTTACTACCTTGGCTAAATAAATAATTGTTAAGTTAAAAAATTTTTTTAAATGTTTATTTATTTTTTGAGTGAGAGAGACAGAGCATGAGTGGAGGAGGGGCAGAGTGAGAGATAAACAGAATTGGAAGCAGGCTCCAGGCTCTGAGCTGTCAGCAGAGCCTGATTCAGGATTCAAACGTACCAACCGCAGGATCATGACTTGAACCAAAGTCAGATGCTCAACTGACTGAGCCACTCAGCTGCCCTGTAAGTGTTAAGTTTTGTAATGATCTGTGATCCTGTTTAGGCATGTGCTTTATAACCTGATATTTTTGACAACATGCCCCAAATTCAAATTCCAAATGAAGTCTCTATGACTAATTGGGCTTCTTATTTGGTGTGTCAAATTACATGGGAAGCATTGTCAGACAAATGATGCTAAACCTTCTTAGGATAGATTGTGTGAGTGAATGCCATAACTGTTCTAGAAATTATATAACATTCCTAAGCTTTTGATCTGTCCTAGTATAATGTCATCGCTTACAATTCTGCTTATTAAGGTGTTGTGTGTCACAGAAATAACCAAATTTCTTTGTCAAGGGTATTGTAACGAACTCTTATCAGATCTTTAACTGTGGCCATTTTTGAGTCTTTCGTCATCTACAGTTATTGTTTTATTGTGATGCCCTTGCCAATATATTTCAGCTTCAAAGAGATTCGTGGAAAGGACTTTTGACAAACAGGTTTCTCATATCTGTAAGGTCGTAAAACTAAATTAAGAATTTCTGGACCTAGGAGGAAAGCTGCATTGAAGCAGGATAAGAATTAGTAGCTTGGGACTCACTAGAAGAAAATGATTATAGTTTTTATGACTCTTGTTTAAAACATTGCTGGTTCTCTGAGTTTTTTCTTCCAGATTTAAGGAAATTTTCTCTCTCAATATATCTATGACTTACAGAAATGTGGTAAGATATTCCTTTGTAAACACATGTAAATATTTATCTTCTCTCCCTACCTGAACCGTCCAGAACTTAGAAACTCTGTGTGAGTGTTCTTTCATGGCAATGATGGTTGTTTACACAAATTCATCAGAATCTGTTCCCCATGTAACAGGACATCATCAGAATCATTGGTCATATTAGCAAGGCTTTCACTGGAATGTCATTTAAGAGAGACATGCATAGATTTAGATTTGACCAGACAGCTTTAAGGAACTAAAGTTGCCTTTATGGACTCAATAGCCCCTTGGAAATGTTGGCAGATTTACTGAGTGAAGAATTCCTGGCAGGTGCAGGAACTTCAGGATATTTGGGGGATTCTGGGAAGAGAGGAATTCACCCAAATCAACAGGTATTACAGGTGAATCTGATGGCAAGTATTTGCCTTAGCTTCTGGCCTTGGGAGGTTGTTAAAAGTTTCATCTGAAATTCCTTATAGAAGGTTCCAGCGAGGCAGGTTTTAAAAAAGCTCCTATGGTCCCTTGCTGTTCTTGGTGCACTTATATAAATAATTAGGCCACGTTGTTAAAACTGGACTTGATGTTACAAACAAATTAGACCCAATTTGTCCATCTTCGACAGAAGCTAGGGTGTTTTTAGAAAAAAATATGTTTCAGGGGCACCTGGGTGGCTCAGTCGGTTGAGCGTCCGGCTTCAGCTCAGGTCATGATCTCACAGTTTGTGGGTTCGAGCCCCGCGTCGGGCTCTGTGCTGACAGCTAGCTCAGAGCCTAGAGCCTGTTTCAGATTCTGTGTCTCCCTCTCTCTCTGACCCTCCCCTGCTTGTGCTGTCTCTCTCTGTCTCTCAAAAATAAATAAAAAACATTAAAGAAATTAAAAAAAAGAAAAAATATGTTTCAGTAACACATTTTATGGACGTCAGATTCTGTTCCTGATTAATTGTCTTTGAATATTTCTCTGCCTATAGACCCGGGCTGACTCCTTGAACTTGAAGCCTCTTGTTTCCTCAAACGTCCAGCCATGACTCTCCAAACTAACGTTTCTGATTTTCTCTCGTTCTCTTGACTTGGAATCATTGAGAACCCAAACGGCCCTTTTCCCCAAAGCCCTGCAAACTGAAGCTGGATAACTTGAGATCCCCTTTGGAGAAACAGCTACAAAAGCTCATAGGTAGTCAGTCTTCATGCCTGTTGCTCTACAGGCGGCTCAAAGCGATCCCTAGGGATATTTGAACTACAATCCAGAGAAATCCATCAGCTCACCGCTGCCGCCCCCACTCCATCGGAGGATGCTTTGAGCCTGACATCTAGGGATCTTCTCACTAGCAGCATTCAAGACTCAGACACTAGATTTAGAATTTGCTCCAACCATTAACCTGTTTTTCATTTGTTTTCATAGAAATGCCTTTTATTATCTGGTTGCTTGTACAACACAGGCCTGCCTTTGAGAGCCCTTTGCAGGGTCATCTTCAGAAATGAGACAGCTGTTTAACTGAACTGACCTATTTTTTTAAAAATGTTTATTTATTTATTTTGAGAGAGAGAGAGTCAGCATGAGAAGGGGAAGGACACAGAGAGAGAGGGAGTGAGAGCATCCCCAGCAGGCTCCATGCTCTCAGTGAGGAGCCCAACACAGGGCTCCATCCCACAACTTCTAGATCATGACCTGAGCTGAAACCAACAGTTAGATGCTTAACTGACTGAACCAGCCAGGGGCCCCTGAACTGACCTATTTTTAAGATTAAGCCTGGGGGCTCCTGGGTGGCCCAGTCAGTTAGTTTGACTGGTTAAGGTCATGATCTCACAGCATATGAGTTCAAGCCCCACATTAGGCTCTGTGCTGACAGCTCAGAGCCTGGAGCCTGCTTTGGATTCTGTGCCTTCCTCTCTCTCTGCCCCTCCCCTGCTCTCTTTCTCTCAAAAATAAAAACATTTTAAAAATTAAAAAAAAAAAGACTAAGACGGTTCATGAGATAGAGAGCAGGATTTTTACCTAAGGTCTAGAACAGAACACTTAAAGTCCAGCTAGGAGGAAACAATTGTTAATCTATGATGTTTTCTAAGAAAAACAATCAGGTCAAAAGGGGAGAATGTTAATTCCTGACCAAACCACTAGGACTTTTGATAAAAATTTATTTCAGGTATGGGACAAATTCTTTTTTTTTTTAATGTTTTATTTATTTTTGATACGGAGAGAGACAGAGCATGAGAGGGGGAGGGGTAGAGAGCAGAGACACAGAACCAGAAGCAGGCTCCAGGCTCTGAGCTAGCTGTCAGCACAGAGCCTGACACGGGGCTCGAACCCACAAACGTGAGATCTGACCTGAGCCGAAGTCGGAGGCTTAACCGACTGAGCCACCCAGGCGCCCCAGGGACAGATTCTTATACATGCCTCCCACTTATGATAGATTAAGTCAGAGGGCTCCCCGATGCTGAAAACAAGCCAATT
Source organism: Suricata suricatta (assembly GCF_006229205.1). NCBI lineage: Eukaryota > Metazoa > Chordata > Mammalia > Carnivora > Herpestidae > Suricata > Suricata suricatta. Next base: position 173,330,043 of record NC_043701.1, read on the forward strand.
GTAGTAAATACTGGAACCTTTTTCTGGACTCCCTGATGGACCACTGTTACAGGGACTACTAAGATTTGGGTTTACGTAATAATTAAAGGTGGTTTCTGAATATTTTGGTCACGAAAAATGTACACATTAAGCCACATATCAGAGAATTTTTCTAACAAGATGCAAAGTTGGTTTGTTCCTCAAACCCAGCCTTTGTCCCTTTTCTGCAGGAAGTAGCTAAGAACGGTCACCACCCTACCCCCCACGACTGAAGAATTATAAGCAGGAGTGGGGCCTAAATGCAGGTATGTGCTTCTTTATTCATTTTAACCTTTGCCAGGCAAGCTTTTACTCCATGATAACCTCACGTGATTCTCATAGGCACATTCCGCCCCAGCCTTGCAAGAATTATTGAACTTGCAAATTGTTTTTCCCCCCAGCGCTAGTCACAGGAACCAAAATGGGAGGACATTTGATAATGACTTGCTTTGCAGAGACAGGGTCGACGTGTAACATACCGGGACCCCTCGATGGGGCCTGATGTCCAACAAAGTACAAAATCTCAAAAGTTTCCAGCCTCCCCTTGAAAGGGGAGAAAGCTCTACTATCAGCTTCAAACCTTATGACTCAGGCGTTGGCTTTCAGCGCATTAGACACATGAATCTGATTTCAGGGTTTGGTAACAACTTTACTGAGATCTAATTGATATATAACATTGCATAAGCCTAAGGTATCCAACGCGTGATTTGATGCTCTGATATATCCCAAAATGAGGTGCTCTTACTGAGTTTTAAAACTTCCTTGTATATTTTGGATAACAATCATTAATCAGATATGTCTTTTGGAAGAGGTTTTTCTCTTAGTTTACAGTTTGGCTTCTCATTCTCTCGACATCCAGTAAGTTTCCAATTTCATCTGTTTTACTAATCTAGAATATCCTTTTGATTGTCTTTTATAACCTATAGATACTGTTAAAATTTTTCATTCATCCATTTGTCAACCTTCTATTTTCTTTAACATATTACGTCTATGTTACACTAGTTGTCCTCTAACCCCTCACCTTGACCGTCTATGGGTCTACTTGTTTCTTTTCCCATGTGATGATGGTCACATTTTCCCCTCAGTGTGTCTGTTGGCTTTTTATTGTGTGCTGAACCCACAGGAAGGAAAGTGTGGGGCCCTTCAGACCCCAGCATTTTAGAATAATAAAAACAATCAGCACTGCAAAAACATGAACAGCGTCGCTGAATTTGTACCATAGCGCTTTCTCATATATTGGCATTTTTGGCTTTCCTCACTCTACCTGCCACCAACCAGGATAACTGATTGCAGGCTATAAGAAGTCCTCTCTGCAGAGAGAGTTTATGAAGGCCCTGGACAAAGACTGAGAGATGTGAGTCTCCATCCAGCATCTGCAAGGATGGTGTCTCCGGCTGTGGTCTCAGGATGCTCTCTTTCCTTGGTGGGGTTGTGTTATATCCTCACAATTAATTCCCCCCTGCTTCCTGAGCAATGGCCACCTGCTAGAGGTTACATTTTCTAGCTGACCTCATGGCTGGGTATAGTTGTGATGATGTTCTTATCAACTGAATGCGAGTAGAAGTGATGTGTGCAAATTCCACCTTACAGGCTCCAAAGAGATTGATGGCCCAGACTTCCTCTTCCCCTTCCGTTGGCTAGAACAGGGGTGGGCCGAAGAGGCCAGTTTTGAGGGTGGAGGTGAGGACTGTGCCCTGGAGTACCAGGGTAGTGCTTCTCAAACTTCAGCATACTTTAGAATCACCCGGGGGGCCGTGGTCAGACTGCTGGGTTCCACCCCCAGAATTCCAAATCCTATGGATCTGGGGTGGGTCCCAACGGCTTCCATTTCTAACAAGTTTCCAGACAGTGGTCATGCTGTTGGTCTAGGGACCACACTCTGAAAACTGCTGCCCTGGGATGTGGTGGAGCAACAAGATGGAAAGACCCTGGGCCTGGGTACTCGGTGCCTGCATGGAGCAGGGCTGCCCAACTACATGCAACTCTCGCTCTTGGGGTGCGATGTCAGAGATCAATAAACTTCCATCTCTTTATTATTTAAAAACATTTTTTAAATGTTTATTTATTTTTGAGAGAGACAGAGGCAGTGCATGAGCAGGGGAGGGGCAGGGAAAGAGGGAGACACAGAATCTGACGCAGGTTCCAGCCTCTGAGCTGTCAGCACAGAGCCTGACTCAGGGCTCAAACTTAACAAACTGCGAGACCATGACCTGAGCTGAAATCGGACGCTTAACTGATGGAGCCATCCAGGCGCCCCAAACCTCCATATTTTTTAAACCTCTGTATACGTTTTTGGGTTCTCTTGTTAAAACAACTTTGCCTTCACTCCAATCAGGACATACGTGATTGCCAGGTTAGGCAGGGTTTTGTTCAGTGACAGCCTTAATGTTCAATCTTTCTCTTTGGTCTGCAGGTTTACCTCTCTTTGAAGGGACCATCCCTTCCCCAGAGGCCTTACTGTGTGGTTGGCAGGCCAGATGGCCCGAGGCCCGGCGCAAAGCCACCTGGACCACAGGTGGAGACCTAACCTGAGATGTGCCCACCCAGTGTGCAGATGCGGGCTGGATGAAGCAAGCAGGCATTGGAGGCCCGGTTTGCACACCCCACCCCCACCTCCCTGCCAACCTTCTCTCTACCAACCTTTTTATACTAAGACTTTCTGTCTTCAGTTCCCACACTCTCCCCTGGTCAAGCCTGTGGGTCGCCTGGAGTGGGCTGTACAACTTGATTGTAACACAGCAATTTGCTTCTAGGAACCAATGCCATGTTTAATGTAGGAGTGTAATTGGTTCCCCATTCTTTGTAAAAAGAATTGGTGGGTTCTTTGTGACTGAGAAGCCCCCACCCTGCCCTGTATGCTTGCCGTCTCTCAAGAGATACACACACACACACACACACACACACACACACAC
>NC_043701.1:173333072-173364172 GCF_006229205.1 Suricata suricatta
TTGTGTTTCTGTGTTCACTGCAGACACATCACTCGTTTAGAGGAACAAAAACCATTGTGGCTATTTCCACCCACCCCCACCTCCAGAACTAGGCATTTTAACCTCAATCAGACCTATTACCATTGATCTGCTCTCAGCTGGCCATTATTCTGCTTCTCTTTGGACAGATTTTGAGCCCTGCTCCTCCATGAGGCTGGCCTAGGCTGCTTGGGCTCACAGCATTTCTCTTTCTTCTGACTCCATAAGCCACCCAGTGTTTGCATCTCACTTCCCAATTCATGTGTTATTATACTTAAGTGTATAAATCCATGTATCTATACCCCCCTCTCCATGGACAGTGGGGACCTTTATTGGCCTCCAACTATCCAGCCTCTAGTGGGCCCTCAGGAAATGCTCTTTTGGCTGGTTGACGGATGTCTATCTGATGCCTCATTAGGAGAGGGACTTAGATTTCAGCAAGAAGCCTCTTGATAACCTGTCTCCCTTCCTCCCTAGGAAAAGGGGCTGGATAATGTATAGGAAGCAGGAAAATTCCTCTCTCCTAAAAGCTAAAGTGATCACCTCAGAGGTGGGGAGAAGTAGCTGGATCTCAGAGCCCTGACTTTATCCACAAGAGTCCCTTCTCTTTTGGGTTCTCCTCTATTCCTGCTATCACCATCCCACTGGCCCAAATGTGGGCAAATGACTCTCGTACACCGATCAAAACCATAACATTGAGTCACATACAGCTAGATAAAGTGGCTAATAGGCTGGAGCTCACCTGTCTTCAGTTTGTGTTTTATTACAAGGCCTTTCTCTACCCAGCTCCCTGTCTCCCTCCAGATGGTTCATGGCATCAAGGGTAATGGGTACAAAGGCACTTGTTATGTTATTTTCTACAGTATTCTAGATGCTTGAAACATGTCTTCCAAAAAAAGACTTAAAAAGATGATTGAAATACACTTTCTGACCTCTATCATCTAGTGCTTTCTTTTGTAACAGATTCTTTTTTAAAAAATTTTAATGTTTATTAATTTTTGAGAGAGAGTGAGAGAGATAAGGGCAGAACATGAGCAGGGGAAGGACAGAGAGAGAGGGAGACACAGAATCTGAAGCAGCTCCAGGTCCTGAGCTGTCAGCACAGAACCCAACACAGGGCTCAAATCCACGAACTTTGAGATCATGACCTGAGCTGAAGTCAGATGTTTAACTGACTGAACCACCTGGGCACCCTGAATACTTTCATTTTTTAAAATTTTTTGTCTTTTTTTAATTTTATTTTTGAGATACAGAGACAGAGAGTGAGCAGGGGAGGGACAGATAGAGAGGGAGACACAGAATCTGAAGCAGGCCCCAGGCTTTGAGCTGTCAGCACAGAGCCTGATGCGGGGCTTGAACCCACGGACGGTGAGATCATGATCTGAGCCAAAGTTGGATGCTCAACTGACTGAGCCACCCAGGTGCCCCAACACTTTCATTTCTTAACACTGCCCCCAAGCACAGTAAATAGCACTTAATAACAAGTGACCTATGGATTCTTTTCTTAAAATGTTGATTCTTAGCTTGAGTAAAGAATGATGGGAGCATATTAAATTGTTGTTCAAAAGAAATGCCCAGGAGAGACATACCATATTCATGGACTGGAAGGCTTAACACAGTAAAGATCTTAAGGGTCCTCCCATTGGCCTATGGGTTTAATGCAGCTCCTATCAAAAGCCCAGATAGGTTTTATGTAGACATAGATAATATTATTTTAAAAATTCTATAGGAGGGCCTTAAAATAGCTCAAACAATCTTGAAAAGGAAGAGTAAGGTAGGAAGAATCACTATACATCATACTAAGGCCTACTACACAGCTATAGTAATTAGACAGTATGGTATTAGTGGAAAGATAGACCACTACTTGATCAGTGGGACAGAATAGAGAGCCCAGAATTAGACTTACACAAATTTGCTGAATAGATTTTTCATAAAGGTGAAAAAACAATCCAGTGGAGTAAAGATAGACTTTTCGATAAGTGGCACTAGAGCAATTGGACAGCCATAGGCCAAAACAAACAAACAAACAAACAAATATGAACCTTGACCTAAATGTCATGCCTCAGGCAAAAATTAACTCAAATGAATCACAGACCTAAATATAAACTTAAAAAATATAAAACTTTTATAGGAAAACAGAAGAAAATCTTGGGGATCCAGAACTAGGCAAAGAGTTCTTAAATTTGACCTCATCTAGAAGGCTTGATACAGATGTCAGGGTGAGGGTAAGGATGCAGGGTAGTTGGTTTGTTTTAGGCTTGGAGATCTTCTCTTTCTTCAGGGCAGTAGAGAAGAGGTTAAGAATAGGATGCTTTCCATTTTAAACTGAGAGTTGCATGATCACATGCCTCTACTATCTTCCATCTCCCAACTCTGGGCTCTGTAGGGTTGGTTAGAGGGTCCTGATATTCACTAGGGGGAGATATTCACTAGGAAACATAGTAAGGGGTCCATTAAACTACACCCTCTGGCTTCTGCCTGGGTATTCTGAAATCTTCATATCCAGGAGCCAGAAAGCAAGAAAAGGGGTGATCACCCTGTCAAGGGCAACTGACCTGGTCAGAGGAGGGGGAGGGAGGTAGGGCTGCTTTCACACAATGGAGGCTGGAAGGAATAGGAATGCAACTCAGGTGGCTCACTCGGGTACCTCTTGGTATTTCTTACCCAATTGTATTTGTGAATGGACGAACCCACGCAACTCCAAACTGAAGAGTATATGGTTACCATGGACTCAGAACCCCCTTGGAATGAGGATTTGGGGCATGCCACTGGGCAAGACATTGAGAGAGTAGAAGAGTTAGTAGAGGGCAAAGGGAGTTTAGAATGGGTGGTGAAGGAAGGAAATGATGAATATTAGTTGCAGATTGCACAGAGGCTGTGTACTCTGTCCTACTAACCTCCCTCTTCTGAGTTTTGCCTTCAGGGGACAAATTCAACTTCAGGAAACCATCCAAACTTGTTGTCTTTGCATTTATCATTCCTCCAGTATTTTTTAAAATGTTTTTATTTATTTTTGAGAGAGAGAGAGAGAGACGGCGTGAGCAGGGGAGGGTCAGAGACAGAAGGAGACACAGAATCCAAAGACAGGCTCTAGGATCTGAGCTAGCTGTCAGCACAGTGCTCAATGCCAGGCTCGAACCCACGAGCCATGAGATCATGACCTGAATGAACCGAAGTCAGACGCTAAACCAACTGAGCCTCCCAGGCGCCCCTCCTCCAGTGTTTTTAGTGGCGGCATTGTTGCACTAGTCAACACCTTCTACCTGCTCACCATCCTAGCTCACCACTGGCAGGTGTTTAACAACAGGATGGCCACCTTGATCCAAGAGCTGTCTACACACCATCTCCTTACCCGTTTAGGACCAAGTATTGAGCAAACCAGTCCTAAGCCTGCATCTTAGAGCCTGTTCTTTCAGACACTTTGGCACCAACTACCACAGATTGGATCTTCTGCGACGCAGACATGGAGATAGAGTAAGAACTGCAACATCTTTACTGAGATGCAGGATGGGACAGAGAAAGCCTTCGAATCATGGTGCAGAGCTGACAAAAATCTCTAGCAGACCAACGGGGCCTTCTGGAACAGAGATTGCAGGTTGGAGGAGTCCCTCCAGGGGCAGACAGACATGGATAAGCTCCTAAACCCCCATCTTGCTCAGTCATGGCCCAGGGCTTCCCAGGGAAGAGGGCTGGGAAGCTGAGGCACACTCTGAAAGAATGGATAGCTAAGACTCTCATGAACCATGTTCTGTGACGCCTCACAGAAAATCCTCTTATGAATGCGGGGTTGAGCGGGTGCACATCTCCGGTCGGTCACTGGGCCTATCTTTCTCCTGGCTGAGATAGGGCCCAGGGGAGCAAGTCCAGCTTCACCATCACATTTTCAAGCCCCTGCTTCGGTCAAGTCTGCTAACACCGGATTGGTTAGAGCAAATCACGTGGCTTCTGTCAGCACTACTGGGCGGGGAATTCTGCTCTGCCCGCCTTGAGGCCACGGCAGAGGTGGGTAAGCTGCAAAAGAGTCAAGAATTAGGACCAATAATTAGATCCATGCAGGGTAAAGGCCCTTTGTAAACTGGAGAGTTCTGGCCAGACTCATTACTATTATTACTACCTGCCCAAGAAACCAGATGCCACAGACAACCCTCCTGAAGGACAATCACTTGACCAAAAACCAAAAGTCAGATTTGGCACCTGGAGGTCAAAATCGCAGCCTCCAGACGGGAAAGGCCAAAGCACAAAGCAGCCACTACAGCGTCTACCCGAAGCCGCTGCAGGGCAGCTCCCAGGCTGGCGGATCAATAGCAATTTGGGGCGCCGGGGTGGGGGTGGGGGGCGTGTGCCATCTCAGTAACTGAACGTGATGAGCACCGGCTGCTTCCCAGTCCTTGGGGGAAGCACACGCACCATCCACTTAGCGCTGGAGCCTGGCCGTCCTCTGGGCACTCCCGTTCCTCCCCCTCCTCCTCCCTCGCTTCCTCCTGCTGGGCCCGCTCCTGCCTCCTCCATCAGCTCCTCCTGCTCCAGCGCTCCTGGGAGGATGGAGGCTTCGGGGCCACCCCAGGCCAGGAGGTGCTTTCAGGAGGCCCTGGAGAAGCTTTTCCCTCGCCTCTGCTTCCTCTGCTCCCTGGTGACTTATGCGCTGCTGGGTGCTGCCCTCTTCTCGGCCATCGAGGGGGGCCAGGGCTTAGGGCCAAATGACCCGGAGTTTGATGAATTCCTGGGGGAGCTCTGTGGCATCTTGAAATGCAACCGAACAGGTAGGTGGCTCATCCGGGCAGGGCAGGGTGGGGGCAGCCCCAGAGAGCAGAGGGCTGCCTTGCAGGAGGCTGCGGTGGAGGGGGAGGAAGAGGGGGCCGGTCTGGGAGCCCTGGCTCCTATCCTCCGCATTCCTGGGCGGGACCTTACGCAAATGACTTCTCTCTGAGCCTCAGTTTTCTCCTCTGTAAAATAGGGAGAATAGGGCCTGTCAGGGTTGGTTGCTGTGAAGAATGTGGGGAAAGCCCTGAGGACTCACCAGGTGCTCTGGAAAGACCAGCTTCCTTCCCTCCGCCTCCGCTCCCAGCCCCACCCAGACCAGCAGGTTTTGAGGAGGATGGTTTGCTGGAGGTTTAGTGAGGTTGGATGGGCAGCTCGGGTGACTGGATTTGGGGCTCGGGGTCCCCAGGCCACTCCTCTGAACTATGCCTGCCTGGTCCCGTGCCTCAGTTTATAGGGACTAGAATTCACGAACAATCAAACTGGACTTGGCCTCCCAGGAGGAGCGGCCTGTCCCCCTTCTCTCTCATTTCCTGTTTCCAATGGCCTTTCCTATTGTTGGACTCAGGGGTGGGGAGCTGGTTGCTTCCCGGACTTGCTGTGTGATCTGAAGCAGAGCCATTGCCCTCTCTGGTCTCAGTGTGCTGGACAGAGGGGGCCCACAGTCTCAGGCCTGCCATTCATAGAGACCCTGTGGGAAGCAGATGAGAAAAAGGACATGAAGCCTCTTGAAGACACTTTATGGCCTTACTACATTTCATCTGTATTTAGTCACTTATTTCTATAGCCCTGTTCCCCAAAGCTTGCAAATATGTATTTAGCAGAGCAAAATAAAAATATAGAGCATAAATAAATAAAAGACAAAGGAAAAGCAGACTCCACAGGTGAAGGCAAGAACAGGATGTTCCCTGGTGTGACTGTCCTTGGCTGGGCTGCTCACAGCTCCTGCCACAGCCCCACCTGCTTTGGGAGCCAGTTCTTCTGGCTGAGGCCGCCCCACCAGACGCTGGTCACAGTGTCTCTCCTCCATGGAGGGTCCCATCTGTCTGCATCTACCAGAGAGACACACGCCAACTCAGCCGTCCTGGGAGATGTCCTCTGCAGTCACCACCGCCGGACTCTGAACCATCCCATCCAGGCTCTCGAGTGTCAGTTCAGAGCTTCCCACACCTGGCCACGCGTCTGTATCCTCCAAGGAGCTCGCCTGAAATACACATTCCCAGGCTCTTCTCCAAACCCCCTTGATCAGGGTTTCTGGGGCTGGGTTGGGAATCTTATTTTTACAGTTTCCCGGGTGATCCTGATGCACAGAACACTACAGAACCCCAGAGCCGGCCCAACCCCATTTTGGTGTTGTTGCCGTTTTTTTTAAGTAATCTCTGCGCCCACAGTGGGGCTCGAATTCATGACCCTGAGATCAAGAGTCACACACTCTCTGGACTGAGCCAGCCACGCGCCCCTCCAACCTCATTTTGTACTGGTTTATGTTGGAGATTAAAATGCTCCGTAGGCGCTCGCTAAGTGCAAGACCCGGCCAAATAGGTTTCGTGCGTTCTCACACATAATCCCACACCAGCCCGAGAGGGTTGAATGGATTGTCCCCTTTCATGGATTAGGAAATGGAGGCTTTGGGAGTGAAGCAACTTGCCAAGGTCACAAACCAGAGAGTAGAGCCACGGGTCCTACCTGAGGCACTCTAGAGCCCATGTTTTCACTGCCACGCTGCCTCCCTGATGGGGAAACTGAGGCTCAGGTAGAAGCATCTTGTCCACAGCCGCAGGAGCTACCCAGGGTCGGAGCTGGGTCTAGAACACTAGTGTTTGGACTCCCAGGTCGGTGCCCATTCAATGTGTAGTGACTTCCTGTCATGTGCCAGAGTTTCAAGACGGCTTCCAAGGTTTCAAAAGCCACAGGCCACCAAGGCCAACAGAACTATTTGGGAACGTCCCTGAGGAACCAGGGTCCCAAATCTGCTCTGTTGACCTTGGGGCAGATGTTTTGAAAGTCCAGCCTTCCCAGAAATCTTCACGAGACGTGTGCCCACAGATCCCAGCATGAGCACCGAATTCCATCAGGCTTAATGACCTCCGGGAGCGGGTATGGTTTGCATCCATATAACAGCTTACATTTCATAAAACCCACTTTGCTTTCAATGATCAGCAGCCCCAGGAGGGAGACTGAGCAGAAGTTAGTATGCCTCTTTGCAAGCGAAAGACATGGAGGCTCAGAAAGTCCCCTAAGGCCACACAGCAACGCTGTGGCTGAGCTCAGGCCAGACCCCTGAGGGCCTCTCCCTTGGATGCTCATCCCACGGGGTCTGTGGCCTCTTCATCTCCGTAGGCACCAAACACAGAGATGTGCAAAAGCAGAGCCAAGTTCTGGTCAGTGAGGCCACAGGGCCGGGGGCACCTGGCTCTGGGGAAGAGCCTTGCCCCTGGGTGGGACCTGTCTCGAGGAAACGCCCCTCCATCACTCTGGTCATCTCTTGTCCCAGTTGAGGAAAGCAAGAAGCAGGATCTCGAAGTGCTGCTGCAGAAGGTGAAACCTCACTGGTTCAGCACGTTTGCAGACTGGTCCTTCCTGAGCTCGCTCTTTTTCTGCTGCACAGTCATCAGCACTGTGGGTAAGTCCAAGGGCAAGGGCAGTCCTGGGCGAGAGATCTGGGGGAGAGAGGGGGAAAAGAGGGAGGCTGGGGACCCCTGGTAAGGATGCTGGCATGCTCAATTCATTTATTCAAGAAATGCTTGTGAAATACCCACCCGGTCCCAGGTCTCCTTTGCTGGGTGGCCGCCGCTCCTTGCTGGGGGTGGCGGATACTTGGGGGGATACAACAGTGAGCGGAACTGATGTTGGGTCCTAAGGCACCTTGGTGGGAATTAGGAAAGAGGGCCCTTGCTTCAGGTGTGGGCCCCCATGGGCAAGGTAGGGCATCAGCTGCATTTCAGCCCCCTCTCGCTCCTTGGCTGAATGCTCTTGTACAAAACACCTCTTGTCAATGGTACCTGCCAGCCCACGCTTCTTCTGGGCAAGACAGAAGAACTCAGGGGCACCTGGGTGACTCAGTCAGTTAAGTGTCCGGCTTCGGCTCAGGTCATGATCTTGTGGTTGGTGGGTTCAAGCCCCTCATCGGGCTCTGTGCTGACAGCTAGCTCAGAGCCTGGAGCCTGCTTCAGATTCTGTATCTCCCTCTCTCTCTTACCCTCCATTGCTTGCACTATCTCTGTCTCTCAAAAAAAATATATAAAAAACATAAAAAAAAAGACAGAAGAAGTCAGACCACCAAACATGCTCAGCCTGTGAGGCCTTCAGGGTACTGTGGGGGCACAGAGGATGGGCACCTGCCCCAGGCTTGCGGGTGATCCTTAAGTGGGAAGAGCATTTTAGAGGCTCCCTGGTGGGAATGGCGGCCTGCTGAGTCAGACAGGGAGAGGAGTCCACAGCGTGGGGGAAGGTGGGCATGAAGAGGGCTCTCCGAGCCAAGTGGCCAGCATGGGCAAAGGCCTGGTAGTGAAAGAAATGGCAGGCATTGTAAGGAGGTTAACAAAGGTGAAGAGGCGTGGGAGAGAAAGGAAGCACCAGTCCACAGGAAGGCCCTGTGCACCAGGCTAAGGAGGTTGGATTTGTCCTGAGGGCAGTGGGGGTGTCCAGTGGGTTTTAAGCAAGGGAAGAACACGGTAGCTCAGCATTCCAGAAAGATCACCCCGGCTGCAGCATGGAGGTGGACCAGAGAGTGAGGCGGCAGCTCGGGACCAGTAGGGGCCTCCTGCAACAGCCTGGGTGAGAGATGATGGCAGCGGCCTCCTCCAGGACCGTGGTCGTGAGGACGGAGAAGAGGGGGTGTTGACGGAGGACTTCGCAGGACAGTCTGCAGGGGTGCCTACGTGGAGGATGAGGAAGACATTTTAGCTCTGGTGGGCAGGGCCTGCAGGCTGGGGGGAGGGCGGTGAGGACTCAGAGCCTGTCGAGGTCAAGGCTCCAGCGGAGCTTCTGGGTGGAGACACCCATTCCTGCTGGAAATGTGGTTCTTGCAGGTCTGTGGGGTGCTGCAGCGGCCCTGCCCACCCCTCCCCACCCCTGCCCGGGCAGCCCCAGGGAGAGCCTGGCTGTGCCTGGGAGACAGGGGCAGCTCAGATTTCCAGAGACCCCTCGTGTCTGGCTGGGTGGATACCAGTGGCTGGGAGGGAAGGTCCTTGCCGGGAAGGAGCCAGCCTCTCCCCATTTCCCCACACTTCTTTATGCGTGTCTTCAGCCTCCAAACAAAAGTAAGATTTCCCCCTGCAAGTCATTGACCCAGGCCAGTCCCTTCCAGAGTCCAGGGTAGAGGGGAGGCTCCACAGTGACCACTTGCTCATTTAAAGAGCCACAGACCCTCTTCTTGGTCACCACACGAAGTGTGGGCTCCTGGGAAACAGAGCTGATGGATCTAGATGATGCAGAGATGAACCGGGCAGAAAAGGGTAAGAGCTTTCCAAGCAGACGAAACAGTCGGACAAAACTCTGGAGCTTCGAGGAGCTTTGAGGAAAAGACCGCTGTGGCCTGAGAGCAGAGAATGGACAGGAGAGAGGGGGACATGGTACGGGCAGTGGCCTCCCGAGCTGTGGGGACAGGGCTGCTCTTGCACTTGGGCACCGTGTCCCCGGGCCCATGTCTGAGGATGCTCGCCTAACAAGGGCCCCTGGCTTCCGGCCTCAGTGGTGCAGGGCCAGCTGGGTAGGATGGGCCTCCCAGGGGCTGACAGGAGTCTCCCCTGCTGGGAATAGGGTCCCAGGAGCTGAGTGGGGGAGGTGACCTCAGCCACAGCTCAGAAGCTCCTGGGTCAGTGTCTCCACCAGGAGGGAACCCACTGAGCAGTCCCTGTCCTGGCCGGTGAAGAGGACTGAGGCCCCAACTTCATTCAAGAGAGTGGCAGTCCCTGCGAGGGATGGGCCCACGAGGGTCACAGGATGCCAGCCGTGGCTGGGTGCTCGTGCCGAGGTGACCTCACACTTGTTGATGGGGTGGGGAGCACACTGGCCAGCTGTGGACTCTGGAGGCTGGCCACCTGGGGTCAGCCTGTGTGACCTCCAGGGAGCAAGGTGGCCCTTCCGAGTCCCGTTCTCTCATTTGTAACTCCGCCCAGGCCTGCCTTTCAGATCCACGTGAGGAGAAACGTAAGCGGCAGTCAGGATCCTGTCAGGGCCACTACCGGAAACTCCAACCCAACTGGCTTAAACTGGGGGGCTGGGAGGTTGGGAAATGTGTTCCCTTGGGAGTAAGAAGTCCTGCGGGGGGACAGCTCTCGGGCTGGGCAATGTGCAGCTCACCCGTGACACTGAGCATCATATACTCTCCATCCTGCTCAGCAGGTCAGAAGACGGTCACCAGTGTCCACCCCATTTGGGCAGAGTTGCATCTCGTAGACAGAACAAGGGCTGGCTGCCGCCATCAGCAAAGAAAAGCTTTCTAGAAACCTCCCACCCCTGAGCCAGTCCTGGCAAGGGGATTACATTACCAGAATAATTTAAACCAATTGGATTTCTCCCTAAATCAGGTGTGGGGGGGGGGCGGTGGGGGCAGTGGCATTCCGGGAAAGACGAAGGAATGTTGGGGGGAAAGAACCAGTGCCGGCTTTATGAATGGGCAGATGCTTGTGTCCAAGGGCGCCCCCATGTGGCTTCCTTCAGAACTGGTCCTTCACCTAAATTGCCTGTCCAGGCAGGGACTGTAATGGCAGAAAGAACACGGACAGTAACTGCACCACTGAGCATTTTCCGGCACCAAAAGTGGTGTTCACGTGCTTTCTAGGCATCATTTTATTTAATTTTCATGACGTGACAAGCCTACGGGGTAGGTGCTGTGACATTTAGCCATGAGCTAAATGCAAAGGGATGTCACTACCAGGAAAGCAGGGGTGAGGCACAGCTGGACCTTTTCAGGGAGACTCACAGCTCAATGGAGCAACAGTCACGGGAGCAGGAACCTGAAGGAAGATACTGGGGGTGCGCGAAGGGGTTCAGTTTGTTTTCCTGTCCCTCAGGAACCTCAGGGGATTGGTCTAATGCAGCCTTCCTCAGCCTGGGCAATTTGGCATCTTGCATTCGAGGATTCTTTGTTGTGGGGGCTTGTCTGGCGGCACCCCTGGCCTCTACCTCCCGGAGGCCTCTGCCTCTTCCCCTGCTGTCTCTACTAGTCGAGGCAGCCAAAAAAGTCTCCAGACACTGCCAGGTGTCCCTCGGGGGGCAAAATTGCTCCCGCTGAGAACTGATATATTGCAGTGGTTATCAAGGTATGGCCCCTGGACCAGTGGCATGAACATCACCAGAGAACTTGTTTGAAATAAGAATTACAGGGCGCCTGGGTGGCTCATTAGGTTAAGCATCTGACTCTTGATCTTGGGTCTGGTTATGAGCTCACAGATCATGGGATTGAGCCCCACAGCTGGCTCTGTGCTGACATCGTGGAGTCTGCTTGGGATTCTCTCCCTCTCTCTCTCTCTCTCTAATTAAACAAATAAACTTGAAAAAAGAAATGAGAATTCTCAGGCTCCATGCTAGCCCCACTGAGCCCAAATCTAAGGATGTGGGGCCCAGCAATCTGTATTTAACAAGCTCACGAGAGGATTCTGACGCATGCTAATGTTTGCAAAGCACTGACTGGATGTGAGGGGTCTCAGCCCTGACTTGCACGCTGCAATTACCCAGCTGTCTTGTATAAGCTCCCAAGCCCGGACTCCATGCCAATCAAGTCAGAGTCGCTAGGGACAGACCTGGGCCTCGGTATTTGTCAGAGCCCTCCAGGTGATTCTAATGGGAATCCAGACTGTGAACCGCTGATCTAATGGAAATGCATTATCTTGGTTTAAATCCCAAGAAGGCGATGCTACTATCGAATCAATTAGGACATCACGCCGTCCAGTAATTACAAGTGGAAGAGGATGTTGGGGAGGCTCTCCCCGGCCTGTAATCAATAGCCGTGTTTGGAGTGCTTCCCGTCCTACATCTCTGGACCACTCTTAATGCACCTGGCCTTGATGCTGAAGAAGGGACACCTGGCAAGTGTGAGGTTGGCCAATCCCCAGTCATTTCCAATTGGGTCAGTCCCCTTGGATTAGAAAGTGAAGTGCATGGGCTATTAAATACTCACGGCCTAAGTGGAGTAGACTGACTGTATTGGAATATATGAATGCATTATAAGAAATGATAGGATTTTCCGTTATGCATCTCAGCATTCAGTAATGGGTACGGTTAATACATTTCCTTCACAGGGGCCATGCGCTCTCTGAGATTTGCTTTCTTAATGCATTTTCTGGAACATGGCATATCTTTAGGACTCTAAACATGTTCCACTTAGAGACAGCCAAGACTTCATTTCAACCCACTAACTTCCTCTTTGCCATGGAGGACACTGTTAGGCATGTGCGTGGGGCAGGTCTTCAGGTAAGGGGTGCTCTGTCGGCTTGGGCTGTGCCACTCCAGGCTGGTCACCTGACCGCTCTGTTCCTTGTCCCTTAAATACAATCACAGTGGTGCTTGCCAGCATTAGGGATTTCGCTGTGCAGAAAGTTTTCACTCTAAAAGGCACTTTGTTCTACAAGTAAGAAATGTGAGGCCCTCTTCTTTGCAATAGATCTGACCCTGGGACCCTGCCCTGGGAGCTGAGGGGTTTCTACTGTGCAGCCTCCCCCGACTCCCCTGAGGGTGCATCAGAACGAGGGGGCTTCTCCGCCATCTAGAAAACAGGCTGGTCCCCGTCTACGGGCCTTTGTGGCTGATGCTAACATCCCTAAGGGCTGAGGGCTCTGTGGGGCCCGTGACAAGCTTTGGCACAGGAATCTTGGCAGGAATCTAGGGCAGGGCCCGGACTCCACCAGGACTCTGTGGCTGGGACTCCCTGAGCTCCTGCCCCTGCAGGAGAGGCTCCAGGTGCCCTCCTCCCTCAGCTTCCCTTCTCCTGGGACTCTTTCCACACCTTCCTCCATGGCTGGCAGGAGCCATGTTTGGGACTACCACAGCTTTAGCACCGAAAGTCCTGTGTCCTGGGAAACCCGTCAGCCCTAAGCAAACTGGGCGGATGGTCATCTCCCCCATGTCCCCACTCCGTCCCTCCTCTCTCCCTTAGGACCCCATCCCCACCTGCATCTCCTCAGTGGCTCTGGGCTTCTGCTGAAGCCGGGAAAAGTCTCTGAGGCCCCTTCTGCAGCCTCGTCTCTTTGAGGGGAGGGCCGGAGCTGCCAGAGACCCCGAGGGGACAGGGAAGGGGATCAGAGGTAGCTGGAACCATCACTCTCTCAGCAAGTCCCACCCTGTGCCACACACACCTGGATTTCGGAGGGGAGGTTTAGCCAGGGCGGCCCCCATCCTGCCCCCCTGTGGTGCGTACACCTGTTGGGTCCTCACCACATCCTGCTGATGGTGGAGAGCTAAGCTCAAGGCCTTGCTTCTCTCTCAGCCAGGAGTCCTAGAGGGCAGGACCTCTGTTTGTTTCTTGTTGTACCCCCGCCCCATCCACAGGGGTCTGACAGAAAGTAGGTGCTCAATAAATGTGAATCCAGGCTGGGCGCCTTTGTTCTCGTCGCTCTTTTACATCCTGCTATGGACCCCCCACTGCTACTGCATGCTCACCAGGGTAGCTATTTATTCATGTCTGGCCCTCCCACTAATCCAGAAGCTCAGAGAGGTTGGACACCATATCTCCTTTGCTTACCGCTATATGCGTATGCAGTAAGCACTCCATATGTGCAAACAATATGAATGCACATAGAATGAAGACACCTCCTACCAAATGGTGCCTCATGGAATCAGCCCAGGGTGGCATGGAGTGCTCTGGAATGGATGCCAATAGATGAGACCCTCCGAGGTCCACAGCCTTCTCCCAGGACCCCGATGAGGGTGGGCAACCTGAACAGCTTTGTGCTCCTGGAAGGCAGAGCCTGAGGCTAGAGTTCGCCACAGGGAACCGGAGTCCAGGAGGAGGCTGGGGCAGAGCCAGCGGAGGAAGTGCCTTCAAATCAATTTACATAATTGGCCTAGGTTTTTCTGTATTAATCATCCTTTATGACATCAAAAATTAAACACAGGCATTAAATACAAAAGCTTTTCCCTCGTTTTGCTGAGGTCACTGACATGTTCATTCCGAAGACCCAGCCCACTGTGCTGTGGGGGTGTGACAGCCTTCTGTAGGCAGGAGGGTGGGGGATGGGCGGTGGGTGGAGAGGACTCCGGAAGGGCCCAGAAGCCTCAGCCTGCCCACCCGCTTTGCTTGGCTGGCTGGTTCTCAATGATTGGGAGGTTCCACTCCCTTGGGTGCTCCGGACCCCAGGGGAATGAAAGCTAGTATGGGAGCCGGATGGTTCTGGGGATTGGACCACCAACTCTACTCTACCCTGAATGCCCTTGGCCAACTTACTTCATTTCCCCAAGCTTCCGTTTCCCCACCCATGAATAGTGATAACCACACCTATAACCGTGGATGCCAGCCCAGGGTAAGTGCTACCGACTCCTAATACTAGCTCCTGAGGGCAGGGACGCCGACATCTCTTAGCTGCCCACTATGGGCCGGGTACCGGCCTCGTGTCATCTTTCCGGTGAGTGAGTACACAGAGCGGAGACTGCCATCCCTACTTTGCAGATAAGAAACTTGAAAATGGGAGCAGTCAAGTAACTTTCTAGAAACGGCAGAGCTGAGACTCGCACTCAGGTTGGAAAGCTTCTAGATGTGGGGATCCTGCCCACTTGATTAGCCTTTGTGACCGTGCGTGTGTCCTCTACTAAACCATGATGATCCTGAGGGCAGCAACTGCATTTTATTGCTTCCGTCCTCTCTCCCTCCTACCGTGCACGCTGCTGCGCTCTGTTGGCACGTAGGAATAGCCTGTTGTAGAGAAACAAATAAGCCAAGAGGCCCAGACACCCCGGGAAGGACAAGGGCGCCTTCTGAAAACAGGAGCCGTCATGGAGGCTGCAGCAGGCGGGGCTGTGAGGGCAAAGCCTTCCGTGGCCTCTCGCCGGCATTCATCTTGTCACACGGATGCTTAGAAATGGCTGCAGCAAAACGAAAAGCCATCAGCCCGCCCCCAGACATGTTCATCCCCTGCCAAGGACACTTGGGTCAAATGTCTAGACATGAGTTGTCCTTATCCTGAAGAGTAGCTGAGTGTCACCTCCTGCTTTCCCCACCAAAACTGACCCAATGCCAGATGGTGGATGAATGCTTTTTAAAAATGTTAATGTTTATTTATTTTAGAAAGAGACCGAGCAGGGGAGGGGTTAGAGAGAGAGGGAGACACAGAATCTGAAGCAGGCTCCAGGCTCTGAGCTGTCAGCACAGAGCCCAGCGCGGGGCTCGAACCCACAAATTGGAAGATCATGACCTGAGCTGAAGTCAGACACTTGACCGACTGAGCCGCCCAGAGCTCCAGGATGAATGTGTGAAGGTGAATATTTTCAAGCACATTGTGTAAACGGTCACACAACAGAGGAGAAGTGGCAGAGGCAAGCTTTTTTGGGAAGGGGAGGAGCCGACAGCCATGCCAGGCCCTGTCCTCTTTTTCAGGTTACGGCCACATGTACCCCGTCACCAGGCTTGGCAAATACATGTGCATGCTCTACGCCCTCTTTGGCATCCCCCTGATGTTCCTCGTCCTCACAGACACGGGTGACATCCTGGCCACCGTCCTGTCCACGTCTTACGATCGGTTCCAAAAACTCTCATTCGTCCGGCTTCACCTTCCCCGGTGGTGCTCCCACCTGCTCTGCAGAAGGTCTGCCGCCAAGCCTGTTCCTGCCACCACGCCTGCGGCCCGAGATGTCCCCAGGATCGTCATAGAAACCCAAGACCTTCCGGACCCCAAACCCGGCAGGAATCCCTCCGCCCCAGGCAGCAACACAGATCTGTTCGAGAGACTTCTGGCACGAGAGAGGCAGAGCACGCTGCGCCCACCCCCGCGGGCTGTCGAGAGGAGCAGCTCGTGTCCCGAGCTCACGTCGGGGAGGCTCTCCTACTCCATCATCAGCAACCTGGACGAGGTGGGACGGCAGGTGGAGAAGCTGGACATCCCCCTCCTGGTCGTCGCCCTCCTCATCTTTGCCTACATTTCCTGCGCCGCCGCCATCCTCCCCATCTGGGAGACGCAGCTGGACTTTGAGAACGCCTTCTATTTCTGCTTCATCACGCTGACCACCATCGGGTTTGGGGACACTTTTTTGGAACACCCTCACTTCTTCTTGTTCTTCTCCATTTATATCATCATCGGGATGGAGATCCTGTACATTGCTTTTAAGTTGGTGCAAAACAGGCTGATTCACCTCTACAAAAGTCTCATGCTGTTCTTCGCCAGAGGGGCATCTGACCATCCTGTTAAACACTGAGATTTCCACCATCTCCGTGTGACAGATGCCAGCTGGGCCTCTTTCCTCGCCTCATCTTTCGGGGGCAGTGCCATTGGAACCGGTGGCCCTACAGGCCATCACTTGAGACCTTGGGGCTTGGAGACAAAGCCTGCATGAAGGCCGATTTTGGTCTTAAGGTCCTGCAGAAATGTGGCCAGTATCTTTCACATCGAGACGTTAGACAAAAATGATCCCCGTCCTCCAAAGCCAAGTTCATTGCCCTTTGTTTGCCAAAAGCCCCACCTTCTGTAAATGAAACCACTTTATGGACATCATAGCTTCTCCTGAGACACAAGAAAAAAATTAACCTTTGTTCTTGCAATTTGTACTTTCTGCTAAATTAAAATTTACCCGGCGGGGGGGGACACAGAGCTGGTCTGAACAACCTCTTCTCTTGAATGACTTCATGAATGTGTGTGGGGTCAGTGCAGTCTCAGTCCATGGAAGAGACACTGGTGCCACAGCCTGTGACTGTCACCTGTGTTCACGGGGACCTGGGATCATTTGATTGCCAGATTCTGTGCAGATCCATGTTCCCATTGGCATGGCCCACAACCCGCACCGTGGGCTTGGGTGAATCATTGGTGGAGGAAACGGCACTCAGTGGGTGGATAGTCTCCTGCACTGTGTCTGATTGAGTCGCCGTGTGAATGGGCTGGTCTGCGGGGCAGATGCTGTAGGGGCCCCACTCCGGTGCTCAGGTGCTTCAGCTTTCTTTGCCCGAGGACTGTCCCTCGTCACTGCAGCACGGGGATGTACAGGGCAGCCTGGAAGAGCCAAGGGGCTAACGCTCCTGGGAGCAGCCCTCAATCCACAACGGACAGGAGAGGAGAAGGTGGACGGATGAGGCCCAACAGCTGGCCCCTCCCGTGGACAAACTCTTGGCCATCCTCAGTACTGTCTCCCAGAGTTCCCAGTGGAATCGAGCCCTAGTTGCTCGTCAGAACCCCTGCATTGCCCCTCCCTTGAGATCACTCCCAAATAACCCACTTCCACACAAATCCTTGTCTTGGGGTGACCCTGGGGACCCTGGTTGGGGAAAGGATGTAACAAGTCAGCGTATGAGCTAGTTGGCATTTGTAAGGAGCCCTGCGAGGGTCTTCCCATCTCCCTGGTTGGTCATGAGAAATGCCTGATTTGAGAGAATCAACGTTCCTTGACAGCTTCACTGAGAGAACGCTGGAAACACTGTGATTAGCAAAATCAGTCTGCCCCTGGGTACGTGGTAGCCCCAAAATTGCAAAACCCAACACCAAGCGCCAGGAGGCTCCAATCAGAAAGGAGAGGAAGCATCTATCTTTTGAAGCTTCTCTGGTCTGCTTTAGGTTCAGGCCAGTGCCAAGGGCCAACCCTCAGATGGGTCTTGGGTCTTCTTTTCTGGATCTTTCCTCCTCTTCCCCACAGTTATGAGGTTTCTGCCCCTTCCACTCGTTAAGACCTACCTCAGGAAATGGAATTTACGGGATGTGAGCGAGAACCACTGAAGGACAGAAATAGCACCAACAGTGGGATTTCAGGCAGCAGCCACTGGCACTAGGGTTTTCATGGACTTTCTTGACACCCCTGAAATCACAGGGCCCCAGGGGCAGCAAAGCCCTTTGAACTCAAAGGGAAATCGGACTGGCCACTCCCATGAGATCACATGATCAGAACGAAGGGCTATTCAAGGTTCATTCCGTTCTGCAAGCACTCATTGGGTGATTGCCGCTGTCCAGCCCCAGAGTTGAGTCAGGTATGTCCTTGGAAACGGGGAGGTCATTACCGGTGGCCTCCGATCTGTTAGCCGCTCCCTTTCAGAGGCTGTTCAGACCAAACCTGCAGTTTGTCAGGGATACGCATTATGCAAATGAAACGTCACCATCATTTGCTTATTTTACTTGCGGGCAGGTGCCACGCTAGCAGTTCTGGGAAGTGGCCCAGCACGCCTTCCTGCCCCTCATTCCTTGCCTGAGTGCACTCACATTCCAGCCGCCTCGGGCTATTTACTGCCTCATCCCTGAGCAGGAATGTGAATTCCTTCCTCCTAGGCTTTGCTTGGGGGTTCTCAACCTTGCCTATACTCTGAAACCCAAGGGGCTTTGAAGATGTCACAAGTCTCCCTCCACTCTCCCAAGAGATTCAGTCACTGATCGGGGTGCCGCTGGATTTGGGGTGACCCCAGTGTGGGTCAGAGTTCCGCATCAGGGTCCTAGCTGCGCTCTTGGCCTGAATGCCCTTCTCTCTTCCGGGATGGATGAAGGTTCAGCCCCCATGGCACCGCCTCTGGGTAGTGACCTCTGAGTCCTGGGAGTGGTCACCGTGGTCTCCCCCAGGCTCCCGCCGCACCTACTGTGATCCCTTCCTCCGTTGGAGCACTGCAGCTGGGCCCTCCCCCAACTCGGTCCGCCCAGCTAAACGATCCTGCCCTGTCGTCATTATAGTTCTGACTCCGATCCTGTCCTGTCGTCATTATAGTTCTGACTCCGCGGCAACCCCCAGCTCCGCTCCGCAGCGCGCTCCGCAGCGCCTGCCCCATACGGGGGACGGAGGGCGGGTCTTAGGCGCACACCAATGCCAAGGAGGCCAGCCGCCACCTAGTGCACACCCACCATATCCAGGCCCCGAGCTGAGTTCTCACGTGCACCGTGGTACCTAATGCTCCCTGCAGCATTTGGAGAATGCCTCCCGGTGTTACAAGTGAGGAAGCTGAGAGGCGCCTGGGTGGCTCAGTCCGTTAAGCGGCCAACGCCGACTTCAGCTCCGGACATGATCCCACAGTTCGTGGGTTCGAGCCCCACATCTCCCCACAGGAGCCTGCTTCCAATTCTGTGTCTCCCTCCCTCTCTGACCATCCCCTGCTCACGCTCTGTGTCTCTCTCTCAAAAATAAACATTAAAAAAAAAAAAGTGAGGAAGGTGAGGTCCAGGAACTGTCTCTGGGACTTACCGCTAGTAAGCGGCGAAGGCAGGCTCCACACCCAGGTCTGGTCCGACTCCAAGCGGTTCTCCGTGGACCCCCTGCATCAGCATCCCCTGGGGGCTTGTCAGAGATGCAGATTCTCCGACTCCACCCAAGACCTCCTGGATCAATAGGCTGGCCAGTGAGCTCAGCGACGTTTTCACAAGTGCTCCTGATGATTCTGATGTTCGACTCGTAGTGTTTGTTTCTCAGGGTTGGAAACCACTTCTCCAGGTACTGTATTCACAGCCTCCTTGAAAGTCGGTGGGGACAGCCACCGGGGGGAAGATGAGGTCTCCTGGATGGGGGAGAGGGTCCTGAAGGGGTTGGCCGTCTGGTCAGGAAAGCCTCCTGCAGACTGGAATGGGCCCTGTCCCCCAAAGAGCCTACATTCTCTCCTCCCCAATCTCAGGGCATCTTTTGGTTATCAGAGGCGGCTGCTCCCCTGCTGGCCGGGCCTCCCCTGGGGGCTCGTGATCAAACCCCCTGCAGCACTGAGCTCTCGGGGCTGCGGGGTCTCAGCCTGGCTAGAGTCTGCCCCGGGGGAATTAGAGGGCCCAGAAGGTGCCCAGAAGCTTCCTGACAGGAGGCCGAAGGGGGTACCTTGGTGCTCACCTCCTGTACCTCCCACTCAGGGGACAGAACATCCCTGGCCCAACTCACAACTTGTCCCCCACCCCGGGGGCACCTGAACCAAAGCCTTTGGTGGGAAGCGCTGACCCTGCAGGCGGGAGGTGGTCCTGTCCAGCTGTCCCCCAGCTCAGCACAAGGTATCGATAAGCCGGTTCTCCCACCGCCCTCCCTGCTTTTTTTTTTTAACAGAAGAAAATTAAGTTAAGCAATTCTTTCAAGATGACACAGCCAAAGACATGGCGGGGGGGGGAGGGGCGCGGGAATCAAAGATGAAAGAGCCGTTCCGGGAGGCCCAATCCCCGAGGAGCCTGGGGACTGCGAGAGCCAGCGCTGCCCGCGGAGGGCCATTCGGTCCTGGCCGGTGCTGCCAGGTGGAGTCGGGACTCATAGCGGGGAGAACCGAAGAAGGAGGCGCTCCGGCCAGACGCCAGCGCCGTGTCCGCAGCCACGGCTGCCCCTGGTCCGCCAGGCTGCCCTGCGGCCCGCCAGCCCGCACTCCCCAGAGCGGCCAGCAGGTGGCGCCACCAGACCGCGAGGACCCCGCGCTCTGAGGCCAGCAGGTGGCGCGCGCGGCTCCAGGCTTGGGGGGAAGAGGCCTCTGGGAGGGACTGGGAGGGACTGTCTGCAGGGGTGTTCCCCACGAAGGGGGTCCTGGGCCCTTGTCCTGTCTTCCACCGTGGCCGTCTGGGAGCGGATGTCTCGACCTTCTGTCCTCACCGCGTTCCCCAAGGAGGAGGCTCCTCAGACCTCTGTCCACCCCGCCCTGCAAATCTGGAGAGGCAGCACCTTGGACCCTCTTCCTCCGAGAGGCTGTCTAGAGAGGGCGCTTTGGACTTCTGTCGTGGCCATGACACCCAGAGTGGGGGCCGCCAAGGACCGCTGTCCCCAGCTCCTCAAATCACATGTCCTGCCAAGCTGATGTCAGAAATGTTAGCCCTTGATTCCTGGCCACTTACCAGGCGGTGTCCTTCAATAATTCCTCCATGAGCGCCCTGGACACTTCTTTCCTGATCCACCCACGTCACCCCGGAAAATAGGTCTTCCGGCAGACTGAAGCTTGCAGAGAGAGACACCTGAAAGCTTCTACGGTACACAGTTGTCTGTCTCCACGGGTGGGAGGCTCCATGAGTGACGGCCAGGAATGGCTGTGTTGTTGGGCTGTGATTTGCTTTCTGTTTCTAGCACCACATTCAGGTAATTCTCATCTGGCGGGGTTGAGAACTGCTGTCCTAAGCAGGGAGCGCCGGGACCAGGCAAACCGGGACAGGAAGAGGCCTGGGAAGGGTCTCTGGGTGGGCCACTGGGGAACCGCAGGTCTGAGCGTCTTGACACCTGGCTGAATGCTAGTTCTGGCTGTGACCCTGCTCTGCTCAGTGACTCGGACAACTGGAGGCCTCCTTCTGGGTCCCTTGGAGGAGAGGACTGGTCAGGACAGCCCCTGTGGTCCTGCTTACCTCTGGGGTTTAAGTGTCCTGCCTTGTCACCAAGACTGACTGCTGCATGGATGGGTGGGAAGCAGGAGTGACCTGGTCTCCCAGGACACTAGTCTGGATTTATTGCTTTTACCTGGGCCTCAGCTTCTGACGGTGAGCAGCAGATGGAAAGAAGGGAAGGAAACCGACATTTAATGAGCAACTAATATGTCCCAGGCTCTCTACCCGTGTTACGAACCTAAACCTTTTTAGCTATATCTGTGTGGTGCATCAGGGCGAAATGTCCCAGGCTCTAGTACAATGCTGGCTCATAGTAGGAACCCAGCAAATATCTGTTGTGGGAATAAATCGCTGTGAGTCATCTACAGAGAAGATAAACCTTGTTGTTTGGGTCAGAGCCTCTGTCCCTGAATGCTTTGTACCAGACCACTGGGGTGGGCCCAGCTCCGAACTACTAGAATGTTCCCTAGCACGGCTCCTTCCCCAGCTTGGGCAGGCCGCACCAAGTCCCAGAAGGTAGTGCTTGAAAAAGGGGACCAGAGACTTCCACTGACTCTGATGAAGGTCAGCGAAGGAAGGGTCAAGGTGATTTGCACGGAAGGTAAGGAAACAAGCTCAGGGTCCCTGGCTTACTTGGGACCTGCCATGGCCCTGGGGAGGCTCTGACAACGGGCTCCCAGAGCTGCATGTTTCTGTATTTGTCAGCGTTGCAGTTTGTTATTTTTTCTCACTCGAAACAAATATTCAAGTTCACACTTCGTTTTGAATGGGTAATTTTATATTCTTTTGAAGAGGGCCCCTTAAGTTGAATCAGCCTCCAGAAAACTCGACTCCCTCTCGCTGGAGCCAGGAGGTACTAGACAGAAGGGAGTGACATCCAAAGGGACAGCCCTTTAAGCCAGCCACCCTTGGACTTTTCCAACATCCTCCCCTGATGGAGACCCAGCCCCGTCTCCACCAGGCACCAGGTCCCCTCCGCCACGCCAGCCTGTGCACACAGCAAAATAACCTTGGGGGGGGGGTGTCACAAATTAACAAGATCCGTGCCCTGGTTTCTGCCAGGTGGTAGGCTGCCCATTCTCCAGAGATGCCCAGAAGGAAGATAACTGCTAGAAATGGTGATGGTGACGAGGAAGGCGATCAGCTGGCCAGCCCAGAAACTCCCTCTGGAGCACCCCTACACGCCAGGCTGGGCAGGAAGCGGCAGTGTGGCTTAGCGGTTAAGACCTTTTTCCAGGGCGACAGGCTGCTTGGCCAGCCTTGGATCTTGGTGGTTTTCTTCACCTGTCAGTTCCACATCAAAACCGGACCTACCTCAATGGGGTGTCATGAACAGCCAATAAGAAAACGAGATCATCCATGGGGAGTGTTGTAGCCCAGTGTGCAGATTTGCCAGCTCTTAAAAAAAAAATCCTAACTGTTCCCATTACTATGAGCAGGAGGCAAAACCTGGCGCATTTCAGTCTTCTCCTGCACCTGCTCGCTGCCTGTGGTCGGGGGAAAGGGTGAATTTAGCATCAGTTTGCAGGATGCTCTCAATGAGCCCCCTGCTGGTGTGAGGTGGGATCCTGGGGGCTCAGGTCCCACGCAGGTCGGCACGTCTCAGCTAACACCCCAGCGTGCGAGGGGGGAGGCGTTCTTTCCCAGCACCCCCCACCCCGCGTTTGTCGTCCCCGCGCACAGCTGTGTGCTTCCAGCCCATGCTCTGCACTCTCTCTTGGCCTCCCCTGCACCACCCTCCTTGACACCCTCTCTCATGGCCTCCTCCCTGGTGCTCCAGAGCTCACGCCTGAGACCCTTCATCTCATTTCTCCCCGGCTCTCCTCCCTGCCCTTGGTCTTGTCCCCTCTCGTGGATGTAAAGACCGTCTCCGGTCCTGGCTTCACCCCAGAACCCCAGAGTCCCGTCTGTTCCCCCAGCAGCTTACCCTGCCTTGTCCCAGACGGGCCCCGACCTGCCCTGGGGTCCCCCATTCCCCATCCAGGGACAGGCAGCCCCAGCCCTCCAGGTGCTCAAGACAGAAGCTTGTCTTCACTTGGCCTTCCTCTTCTCCACTCTGACTTGAGAGGCACGTGGGCAGCTCGTAGGAAGCACCCACCCCCCCCCCCGTCCACCATGTTGGATATACATCCCACAGATTGGGATGCAGCCCGTCACAGGCAAGGCCCCTCGTTTCTATATTTTAGAAACTCACCTGACTCTGGTTTGCCCATTCATCCACCTGCTCGTTCATTAGCCCTTGTTCCGTGGGCACTGTGCGCTGGGCACTAGAGGTCTAGCCCTTATGAAGAGTATTCCTGGGGTGCCTGGGTGGCTCAGTTGGTTAAGCGTCCATCTTGGGCTCAGGTCATGATCTCACGGTCTGTGAGTTCAAGCCCTGTATCAGGCTCTGTGCTGACAGCTCAGAGCCTGGAGCCTGCTTCAGATTCTGTGTCTCCCTCTCTCTCTGCCCCTCCCCTGCTCATGCTGTCTTTCTCTCTCTCTCTCAAAAATAAAGAAAACATTAAAAAGTTTTAATAAAAAAAAAAGAAGAGCATTTCTGATGTACAGCACACCGTTGGTAAAGATATGTCTAAGCGAGGTGCTGACCCAGAACCACTCCCCCTCTCCCACAAGAACCACCAGGACAGCCGATGACAGAGGGGCCGGGCTGAGAAGGCCCTTGGGCTCCCCACCCGTGGGAGCCCCCAGGACCCCCGTCCAGCTCCCTGGAAGCCAGCTGCGGCAGTGCGCAGGCAGTGGGCTGCCCAGGGTTGGGAGGCACCAGGCGCTTCGTTGTTGCCATGGTGATGGATGTGGGTCTGGTCTGTTCGGGTGGAGAACTTTGTTGAGCTTGGATGCCTGACAACAAAGGACACCTCCATCTTGATACAAATTGTGGTTTCTTTTCATCCTCCTCGGCCCTTTTACGCTCTGCTTTTGTTCTTGCCATTTAGGTCAGAGAATAAAAACCTTTCAAATGCTATAAATTCAAAACACAGGCAATTAGGGGCCTCTCTGTGGTGGCAGCCCCCCTGTAGCCTCTTTAAAACACAGTCGCAAGGGTCCTGAAACAGATGACCAAGCAGAGGCCACGGGCGTCTCCTGTGTATCACCACCCTGCCTATGCTTGCTGAGCACCCGGTACGTGCCAGAGCCCAGGGAGGTGCTGGGGACTCAGTGTGGTACAAGACTGACCAGATCGCTGCTCCGCACCTCAGTGTCCCCAGGGGGGACTGACTCGGCCCCTGGGGTTTTCATATGGTGCTTTCTGAACCCTGGGCGAGAAAACCAGTCACGTGCTGTGAATGCGGTAGTTTGTGGCCTGAGTAGGTTTGCTCTGCTTTGTTCTAGGTGCTCTATTTCCCTATACCATTCTGTTTCAAGAAAGACATCTATAACTGAAAATTTTTAGTTTTTATTTTTTTATTTAAAATTTTTTTTAATGTTTATTTGTTTTTTGAGAGGGAGAGAGACACAGAGTGTGAGTGGGGGAGAGGCAGAGAGAGAAAGAGACACAGAATCCAAAGCAGGCTCCAGGCTCTGAGCTAGCTGTCAGCACAGAACCCGACATGGGGCTCGAACCCACGAACCGTGAGATCATGACCTGAGCCAAAGTCGGACACTTAACCGACTGAGCCACTCAGGTGCCCCCGAAAAATTTTTTAAAAGCGGATGGCAGGCCAGGACTGAACACCACTGGCCAAGGATTCCCTACGGCTTTTCCCCGATGGAATGTTCTGTGATGCTGACAGCTAAGGAGACTGCAGATTTCTCAGGCTGTTGGGACCCGGAGAGACGGACACACAGCAGCGGCCGGGCTGCCTCTCGGATGCGTCCTCCGCCGGATGACTGGTAGGTCCCCTGCCTTCATCTGAAATAAGATGAGGCCCCTGCTTAGCGTTGGGAAGAGAGCAGGCCCAGGGCTTTCAGCACCTGCCCTTCTCAGCCAGGATTTCGCCTGGACCTTCGCCTGGGCCGGCAGCCTTCCTGGCCAGGCCCTCCTCGGACCTCCCCCTGCCTGCCCCGCCCTCCGCACACCTGCCCCCTGTGATCTGGGGTCTGCCCTGTGTGTCAGGCCGGACTGCGCAGTCTCAGAACATGGTGTGTATTGAAGAACGCACCGGACGAGGCGCTCGAAGCCCTGTTGGTGCTACTTACTCTCGGGGCCCTGCCCTGCACCCCATGCCCTTCCCGGGTGCTCTCCTGAAATGCGGGGAGCCCAGTGCGCAGCATGCAGAGAAAGCCATGGGCCGCCCTCCTTGCCTCCCTGACAGACGACTGAAGGACACCAGGCCCCCATCACAAAGGGGACCTGAGTGTTCCCCAAAAGCCATTTACACCATCTATGCAGGACGTGGGCCGCGGACAGGGTAGTTTATTGACTGTTGTCTTAGGAGCCGCAGGAAAACTTTGTGAATACAGCAAAACCAGACCATCGCATTCAGGGTCATGCGCTGCCTGGGCCTCCGGAGGGCCACGCCGATGATGCTTTTACCCCGAGGCCGAGTACGCCCTGAACTCAGCATGGTCACCCCACCGCGTGGGCTCTTGAAGCTTTGCTCTCTTGTCGTGTCACCACGGGGTCCACCAGGCACGAGTGGCTCCCGGAGAGCGAGGCCACATGCCTCAGGGTCCCGGGTGCTCGGTGGGCCTGTAGCCGGGACAGCCCCTCTGCTACTGGGCACACAGGATCCACGACCTCCCGGCTTCGGCACCTCCAGGGACCCCGTCTTCTGGGGATGTGTGGAATTGAGGGTCACCAGCATCCCAGGGAGCAGGGGGCAAGGGCTGTGTCTGACCTGACGCTGGTCGGTGGGCACGTAGTTTACGACCCGGCTCCCCTTCTCACGTGGCCGCCGCTGCCTGCGCACGAGGCCCAGGAGCCGCACCAGCTGGGGACGCGGGGAGGAAACGGCGCCTTCACATGTGAATCTCAACACCGATGGTTTCCTCAAGGCTTTCTGGAACTCCGCGACTTCGGATGGGGTGATTACCATTCTCGGGGAGGAGGGCCTGCGGGCGGTGATGTCCAGGCACAGCTGGGCTCCCGGGGCAGGGCTCTCTGCGAGGAGGTGGCTCCTTCCCTCCTGGGTGGCCGGGCGTCGGTCTCCCAGACCGGCTCATTTCCAAATCCTGCGAAGTCTGCGGGGGCTGGCTAGCCAAGGAGCAAAGGCAGGGGATGGGAAGATCCCGGAGAGCAGACAGCAAGGGTTGAGGGGTTCTTGCTGAAGCTGCTTAACACGATGACGATGACGGCAGACCAGGGGATGGGACATCAAGAGGGCGGGGTGTGGAATTTGATCCGATACTGAGGGTGATCAGATATCAAGGATGGCGGGGGCTCAACCGATTTAGAAGATTCTTGCTACAGCTGAACTAGACTGGCTGGAAGACAGGCCCAAGGTCAGGGCCGAGCTGGAAACAGGGCTGGGAGGAGTCCGTCTAGGGTGTGGTCAGGGGGAGCCTCTAAGGGGACATTCACACTGATGGTGAGCGCCACCGTTTTTACAACCTCATCCTGGTTTTTTTCATTTCTTCAAAGGTTTTCTTCCTTTGGTCTCTCATAGAGGATAATCTGGCAAAAACATTAGCAACTGTTTAATTAGAGCAGTGTCCAATAGACAACAGGAAATAAAAACACAGATTTCTCCTTGAAAAAAGCAGAAGGCTTTGGAGTTTTAAAAGGAATGAAGGTTATTTTCTAGAGAGACAGAGGTGCTCGGGGCCAGGAGCTGGGTCTGTGCGGCACAGCGCTGGGACCCGAGGCAGGAGGGGTGTGCCGGGCACTGCAGAACCATGGGTGAGTACACATCTACAGTGTCCTTCTAGAGCCTTCCAGCTATGCTGACCAAGGCTCTGTGACATGACAGCTGACCGGGACACACCTAGATGGGAACCATCCATACTGGAGCTGTGAGGCTTCCCAGCCCCTTCTGGACATTGTGCCACTTGCAGCAGGGCAGTGGGAATTATTGTCCCCTTTTTATTATTTTTATTTATTTATTTAAAAGTTTATTTATTTTGAGAGAGAGAGATTGGGGGAGGGGCAGAGAGAGAGGGGGACAGAGGATCCAAAGAGGGCTCTGTGCCAACAGCAGAGACTGATGTGGAGCTTGAGCCCAGAAACCCTGAGATCATGACCTGAGTTGAATTCAGAGTCTCAGCTGACTGAGCCACCCAGGTGCCCCAATGGTCTCCTTTTCAGAGGAGGAAAGACCGAGGCTCAGGAGATGAGGGAGGGGACAATGGTCTAGAGGGGACGAAGAGAAGAGAGGATGCCACCTAGCGCTCCATAAAGCCTCCTCACCACTAATGACCAGCCGTGGAAGGTTGAATGAGCTTTACCCACCCCGAGAAATTTCCTGATCTTTGGCCCCCTATGCCACTCCTAGGGGCTTCCCAGAAGATGATGACTGCGCAGATAAGAAATGGTGGAATCACGGGGATTGGTCGCCATGGCAGTATTCATCACTGGTGGACCACGCACCTGCCCATCGAAAGAGAGCAGTTCGGCGAATCCCTGCACATCTATACACTGGACTCCCTGGAGCCAGTAAAAGTGAGGCTTTTTGCCATCAGTATATGACTTTTGTAGTGAGGTAAAAGCACAATAAGAATCTTGGAAAAAATTATTGGGATGGTTGCTGCAAAAGGACACCGTCACCAAAATAAAACTCACTGGCAATACCTGTGCACAATGGGTGTGAGAAGCCTTGTGCTAAGCTCTCTGCAGGGCCATGACATGCAGTGACACTGAGCCTTGTCCCCGGGGGGGCTCATAGAGCGAGGTGCGGGGGCAGGCTCTGATAGACTGCCGACTGGGTCAGGCCATGAGGCAGCTGAGGAGAAGCAGCAAAGCCCTCCAGGGAAGCACAAAAGGTTCAGGCAGACCTGGGTTCAAGTCCTCAGGTGGCAGGAGCCCCAGGTGCATCCTGTGCGCTGGGGTACAGGAGAGCTGGTGGGGGCAGGGCAGTCAGCAGTGGTAAGGTTATTTTGAAGAAGGCTTCTCACTTCCCCTCCCTCCCTCCTTTCTTTTCATTTGCACAAAGACCTTCAGAAACCTTCAAAATTAGCAATACGTGTCCCTGCAACTCTTTGGGGGAAGCACTTGGCATTGCCCGGGAATGCTGAAGCTGGGTCTGTCCCACGGTCCAGCGGCTTCCACCTCGCAGGGACCCCGTGTGTCAGAGCACCACGGGGTGGGACACGCGTCATCGCTACCGCAGCATTGCCACCGATGGCCCCCAACGGGGGGTGCTCAGAGCCTGCTTGAGATTCTCTCTCTCCTTCTCTCTCTGCCCCTTCCCCACTCGTGCTCACTCTCACTCAAAATAAATAAACTTAAAAACAATGGAAGCTTGTGATAAGTAACACTTCCAAAAATCCAGAAGGGCATAAAATCACAAGTGGAAAATAAAAACCTTCATCTTCCTACCGGTCTCCCCACCCCCACCTTTTAGTCCCTGGAGCTGATTACTATCAGCACCTCAGGGGCTGGCAAAGGCCACCCAGAACGGATCCGGGGCATGCTGCACCACCACATGCACGTAGAGCCTTTTTAATAAATGTGTGTGTTTTCCTAAATTGGATTCTAACAGGCCTGCTGTCCTGTGAGCGGTGATTGCTCTGAAGGATGATGGCTCTTGGATATTTTCTATGGTACACGCGGCACTTCCTCAAGTGGCCACTTGGTATTTCACTGTATGGGCGGCCACCACCTGTCCTAGGCCACGATGTGCAGACACTCGGGAGGTTTCCAGAATTTTCTACGGCAATTCTGGAGTCCCATAAGAGACTCGACGTACAAGCGTCTTAACTAATTTTCAAAAGGTTTCTCGTCCGGAAGCATTTTCTCCCACTTGGGGGGTCTGGTGACTGTTTGGGCTGGTGGACAACAACCTTCTCTATGTTGCTGGCTCAGAGGGATTCATTTCCTGTGCTCAGAGGAATCAGGGCTGCAAAATCTGGAAGGTCAAAAACAAGACCCAGAAAGTCATGCAGGCAGCAGCAGCTCAGCCCACCTGTGCAGAAAGGGGGGACCAGGACCTTCCCCAAAGACTCCTGGAGAAGATAAAGCTCTCGCTCCTGTGTGTGTGTGTGTGTGTGTGTGTGCACGTGCGTGTTTCCGTGCAGCACCAGCACTGGTTTTGCGGGGAGACAACATCTTCTACAACAAGACAACAGTCAATATAAATCCAATTGGACATTATAACTGGATCTTCTCCCCCCACAGAGATGGTGACAGTGATTTCTCAGATGCCTTTTAGTTACAGACAAGTTTCTGAACAGAATAATTAGGTTTGGGTTGTTGGAGCCTGCCCTATCGGGCTATTGATTATCCACTACAATCTCCCTGCCCTGCAGATGTCTGGGCGAGCGGTCAGCATAGCAAGTGGGCAAAGACGGCTCTAAGAGGGGTGGGGTCAGGTGGGGGTGGGGCTCCACAGAGCTGCGTCCCGAGTCTGTGCCCCCCCCCCCGCCCCTGCCGAGTGCTGAGGACCACCTTGCGGGCACCCCGAGTGTCAGACACCAGCTGCCCCCAAGCCATAGAGGTCCCCACTGCCCTGGCCTCACACCTGTGTGACATCGGGCAAGGCTGTGTCCCTCTCTGGGTGTTTCCTTGTGCAGAAAGGGCATTGGAGACCCAGTAAGCTCCCAGGCCCCTTCTAGCCCGAATATTCTATCGCAGCGCTGCCAAGAAGAAATTGCATGAGGGCCACCACCTTGAACCGTGCAGGTAATTTAAAATTTTCTAGCAGTCACATGAAAAGAAAAAGCAACAGGTGAAATTAGTTTTCATAATATATTTTATTTAGCCCAGTGAATGTAGGATAGTATTGGTTCAGCATGTAAACAACGCAAAAATTATTATGCAATACTTTACATTTTTTGTACAAGTCTCTGCAATTCAGTGTGTATTAAAATACAATGTAAGCAGTGACAGCGCCTCTCAAGCCTGGTTGCATTCCGAGCACCCCAAGGCCACACGAGGCGAGTGGCTGCTGTATCGGACTGTGCAGGTCTAGGCGGTTCATCTGCTGGGAAAAAATCGGCTCTGGCCCCAGAGCTCCTCACGGTGCATCCAGCTAGTCCCGTGGTCCCCCTCTCTGAGTCTCTCTGCGCAAGTTTCCTCCGGGAGACAAAGGAGGGAAAGATCACTTTCTCGGCTGTCAAGGAGTTAATGATCCTGTTGGGAAGAAAAAAAAAAAAAAAAGGATGGGCCCAGATGAACCTATTGGGTTCATTACGTCCATGAGCCTGTCAGCTCCCTGCACCCTGGTCAATGCTTTAGCGGGGAGCAGGGTCACAGGGCTCCATGCGTGTGACCCAGGGAGGGTGGCAGAAGTTACCCTGAGTGTGACTGCCCCGTAGAGACGACTTGAGCTGGGCTCCAGAACCGAGAATATGTGGAAAGAGGGAGGAGGAAAATATGAATTACGTCTGTTGCTGGGGCTTGGAGGGGGCCGTTCTGACTGGAGCAGAGGGTGGGAGCAGGGGGGTGGGGGGATTGCAGACAGCCCTGTAAGAGTGCTGTGCACCAGCGTTTGTTTAGATGTGAGTGTCAGGGAGCTACCTTAGGCTCTTGAGCTGGGGCAGGGCTGGTTGGCAGCTGTAGTTTATGGAGATCCGCTGGGTTCCCGAGGAATGGAGGCAGCACCTGGCGCGGGGGAGGCCAGCCTGGGGACTGCTGGGGCAGGAGTTGGTGATGCGAGTTAAGAGGAAAAAGGAGGGGCGCCTGGGGGGCTCAGTCGGTTAAGCATCTGGCTTCAGCTCAGGTCATGATCTCACGGTTCTGGTTTCAAGTCCCTCATTGGGTTCTGTGCTGACAGCTCAGAGCCTGGAGCCTGCTTCGGATTCTGTGTCTCCCTCTCCTCCCTTTCCCTCTCCTCCCTCTCCCTCTCCTCCCTCTCCTCCCTCTCCCTCTCCTCCCTCTCCCTCTCCTCCCTCTCCCTCTCCTCCCTCTCCCTCTCC